>NC_082344.1:56692028-57295195 GCF_027477595.1 Haemorhous mexicanus
TGAAAGAAGCAGGTTATACAACATCTGCCATTAAAATTTGAGCTAGATTATTTAACATATGTTTTAAGTAATTAAATGACATGGTTTTATACACAGCTTTCAAATAGTTTTGAAATGCAATTATTCACATAAGACATATGCTTCTGTTTTACCACACATGCTTCTGGTTAGAAGTCCATGAAGAAGCAGAATCTGACAGGCAAACACAGCGCTCTGTAATTCGTACATTTTACATGAAACATATGGTCTGCAGTCAAGCACAGAAAGCATCATATAAGGTGAAAGCCAGTACAGCAAATTACAAATCAGAATACCAAAGGAGAACTACTTTTGAGAATTTTTTTTTGAAAGCCATTGTATCTGTTTGCTTAATTTATTGAGACTATTCTTTTGAAGTTCATGCTATGAGCATTTCTCTTCAGTAATAGCATTTTAATATCCTTCCAGAGACTAAGCAGTAAAGAAGTGACTGTACTCTTGTATCTCTGAGGTGAATATATGAATGTCAACATTACTTAACATATCTCTGTTCAGCAGAGACATGGTAAAAAGAAAGAGTAAGTTAAGTACTAGTTCCTCAAAATCTATTCTTTTAATTCATCTTAGTTGTTGTTGTGTTCTTGTTTTAGACTTTACAGTGTGTACTAATTTAATTCAGGATTACCATTGGAATGTCTCAGAGGAGGAGAGGAACATCAGCTAACAGCAGGCTGGGGCCTCGCTTTAATAGATTTGGTCAGTCAGATGAAAAACCTTCCATTATAACCATCTCCTAAATCTGATCTGTTACGTGAAAGATACGAAAGCTCTTACATTTCTTTGTCTGTGATAGAAAATGCATTATGTGTCTTCAAGAATTATACACAAAAGGAGTTAGATTCTGTTTGGAAAACAAGCATGCCTGCTGGGTTTAATCACCACAAGCAAAAATCACTTTAAATCTGCTACTAACAGCACTTTGGCATCTTTTATTAGTGAGTGTATAAAAGCCTCTTTGATTTTTTAAAATACATTGGAGCTGTTTCCTTTATAAGTGGCGGTACAACAATATTCTAACTGACCTTCATCCTTGCTATTGCTTTTGTGCTCTGCAGATTCTCTTCTAATATTAAAAAAAAAAAAAGAAATAAACGCAGGCAAAGAACTGAGATGATTAGTCACTTGCCTTTCATCTCTGGGGCTACAGTCAAATGTGCTTTCAACAGGAGTATCTTATTATCTTCAGATCGGATCTCTTTAGGTCTACAGTGTAATGTGTTTTGATGACCTTGGATTCTAGGCCAGAACAAAAAAAAGAACAAACACTTTCTTGTTTCTATTTGAATACTAAAAATTTCATATTCTCCTAATTGATTAGAGGACAAAACCCTCTGCTGATTCAAAGAAAACTGAGAAGAGTAGAAAATGTGGAATTGTACCTGCTATCATTTTATATCACCTATATTTAAGAAGCAGAACTTCATGTAATAATATCAAATATACTTTCCATTTAAATTTTGAATCCAGTATTAATCAGTTTTAGTTATACCTCTAGAAATAAATAATTAATATCCTTACACTGATTTCAACCCAGCAAAGGACAGACATCAAGTGTGGGCAGAATCCTCTCTGTTCATTAGTCTGCAGAATGGTTTTATACCACAATTTAAAAGATCCAAGAGACATGCTCTATAACCAATAGCACAATGCAGTCATGTAGAGGTGATCTTTTACAGAAGTTATAAGTAGTGGCTGAGCTTGTCCTGATATAGAAAAATTACTAAAAATAAGCTGTAAATAAATTTTGCTTCATTTAGTTTTATATACAATAGTATTTTTTTTTTCCTCACAAGTGCATGCCCACAGAATCATAGAATGTTTTGGGTTGCAAGGGACATTAATGGTCATTGAGTTCCACTCCTTGTCATGACACCTTCCACTAAACCAGGCTCCTCAGGGCTCCATCCAACCTGGCCTTGATAGATTTCACTTCATGCTCTTTTAGAAGAATCTCACTCAATAAATTATATTAGCTTTCAGCTAATATATTCATATTTCATATTGTTTTCATGCTATGAATATTTTTGAGTTGAAACCCGGTTGAAAATGATCTTTTCAGAGACAGTAAGTGAATAATACTGGTTTTAGTAGAGCTTCAGGGATATAAGTAAAAGGTTAATTACCTCACGTTAGGGTCTTTATAACTGTATGTAGTAGTCTAATATATGTCATACCATTTAAATTCAAACAGCATTATTCCCTAAAACCCATCTATGATCAGCAGTTCTTGATTGTAAAGAACTGATCAATTGACTTCTGTTGCCTTATGTTAATTTTCAGTTCTGACAACATAATCAATAGGAGACCAAAGAAATTCTCTTAAAAACCCCAAAACATCTGTCACCTGGTGTATAAATTAATCATTCAAACAGCTGAAGTCTAAAAACCTTATTTACTCCATTGGGTTACCTAATTATGGCAGTAATCCAGGAAAAATCTAAACACCTCCAGAACACAGAACCAATTAGATTGGGTTTTGCTAAAGGTCCATCACTGTCCTAGACTGTAAAAAGCCACAGATCAAGACCTTTAGCTGTCCATTATTCTCAAAAGCATAGACTGTACAGAACAGTCTAAATTATCCTAGAACTTTGGGTTGTTTTACCTTTTTGTTTTCTCCTCACCTTACCAAAATGGCAACATCTGTAGCTGATGACTGTAGTGCCTGTCTGCAGTGATGCAGATCAGATCTGGAAAACTGTTTCAGGGGGGGTTTGTGATCCACATACTTGATTTAGATGCACGTGCCTGGTGACCATTTACCAAGGAGCTCCCAGGGAAACACAGAGTGGGGAGCTGTGATCAGTTCGTCCCTTCTGCTGCCCTGTTCCATGTGGAGTCCCTTCAATGGGATGCAGTCCTTCACCAGACACTCAGTATGGGTCTCTCCCACAGGCTGTAGTTCCCCAAGAACTGCTCCGGCATGGAACCTAGCCCAGGCTGCCCCACAGCCCCTCCAATAAAACTTTCCCTTTTAAAGCCTAGACATCCTCATTCTAAGTTTTCTTCCTTTTCTTGAAGAGAATATCTGAGAACATCATATCTGAAAGCAAAAACAGACATAAAATGCTATTAAAAGCTATTTTTTTCTGTAGCGTGGAAGCAATCCTCAGGCATTGATTTTTTAAAATAGATATACTGCATTAGAGACCAATTCAGATACCTCTCCCTGAATTTATAAAAAGTCTGATAAACTGCAAAAATGTGGCAGGTAAACTCTATTTCATAGGCACATATACAGAGCAATGATTCTTTATTTACATTCTCATTTAAATTATTTTCCTGTGTGTTTTAGCTTAAAAGTTTTTACTTCAATTATCCCAACTGAATGATAAAAAATCAGATGTTGAAAGTACCTTTAGAGAAAAGGAGTAAGTTGCTACCTAAAATTAAAAATATTTTGCTTGAAAAAGAAGCCTATTTAAACACACAGATTGCCAAACATTGAATACAGAACTTTCCTATAGGCAAATCAAGTAGAATTGCATGAAAAGCAGTGGAAGGAACAAAAGCAATATGCTATAAATAATTTCATAATAGACCAGGTCAAGTTTTAGTTATAAAACCACCAGAGGATTCAGCTATCAGCTATATTCTTGATTCTTAAACAGGAATCTTATACAGTATTAATAATCTCTTTATTTAACAATGATTTTAAGAAAAAGTCAAAAGAAAAATCAGCAATAAAATCTTTTTATCAAAGAATATATATAGTTGCAGTGATGTTACACAAACTTCATAACGTGAAACTCGAGATAATGGATTATAATAAGGACCTTGATAAAATATTCAGAGAAGCTGGAACCACCTGCAGCAGAAATTATACAAGGAGCAGCCCTCCTTGTAGACATATTTTTGGCTAACAACAAACAGTGATGTTACAGGAACCCAGAGGCTGAACCATTTCTTCCTAAGTGAGCTGTTCCCAATACTGGCACACAGTATAAGCATATGAAGGAACTGTCTTGGGTTAGCTTACAGAGGATTCCCAAACAAAGCTTTCTTGAAATTCCTAAACCTTTTTAGCCAATACTTTGTCAGTAGAAACAATATCCCCTAAAGACAGAATGTGGTGAAGAATCAATAAATGAGGAATTGTATTTTGTTGATCTTAAAGGAGAAGAACTGGATGCTTTTTCTCCTTTCTGGGTCTCGACAAAAAATTATCAGAGCTCATAAAATCCATGTATAATGAAGTCATCTGAAGATAAAGCCACTCTTTCATGTATCATTTGACAAGTAAGTGAATTCAATTAGGATCAAAGATGCAACTAGCTGTCAATAAATTGTTAGTATTTATCAGCCTTGGCTTTATACTCTCTTAATTAAAAATCTAGAAGAGATGCTTATTTAATATGCTGTTCTGAATATCTTTCTGCTTCACTAGACAAATTCCAGTTTCTTTTTGAATTAAAGTCCCTTTTAAAAATATGCAACCATAGATAAAAGGTTCCTTTTCTAAAGATGAACCATTTTTAAGGTGGTAAAGCAGTCCAAGTTTGATCTTAGAGTAAACACATTTTTCAGCTGAACTAACTGATTTCCTAGACACTGGATTTTTTTTTTTTCTTCATTTTTGACACAAGTAAAAGAAAATGAAGATTTATTATAATTCTCCCTGCTGCTTATTATAGCCTTCACCTACTAGTTCATAAAAAAAAAAAAATTAGTTCATTGAGCCTCAACTTCCAAATAGTTTCTGTGGTTCTTATATTTATACTAAATTGAGGACATCAGATACAGCTCCAGTGGAAAAGTCTCTTGAACTGAAAAAAAGAAAGAAGTTTTTCTTAGTTATAGATTTCTCAACAAATATATTTTTGTGCAAATATATATTTTAAATGTGCTTTTTAAATGTTTGATATGTTTTTTTCCAGGTATTGCTATCAAACAGCAATGCATGGCTGTATAAGAGACACATTCATTCAGAAAACTAAATCATGTTTAATAGGTATTCTTAAATTTTTTTAATATATCTGTTGATTTTGTGTCACATATTTTTACAGTCTAAATAAAATTTTCAACAAGACCTTTGGCCACCAAGCCTATTATATCATTAAAATACAGTCATGAAACAAAAATGCCCTAGAAAATATATTTTAACTGGTTTTGCAATCAGAGAACTACCTTTTAAAATGACATGTATAATATTGTGTCAAAAAGATGATATATATGTTATATATAAAGAAAAATAAAAATTTTACCTCATGATTAAAACCTAAACGAAGCAGTTGATAATTGCAACATAGAAAATCATGCTGAGGACCTAGTAACCTAATGCAATATGATTGATATACTGTAATGAGAGGTTAGCACAATACCATTAATATGTCAGAGTAAAAGTAATTTCTAGCTGATTTGTCTTTGTGACTTCTGAAGTTTTCCTTAGGTCTCAAAATCTTTTAGCCTTTTTCCAGACTCTGCAAAATTGGTCAGATTGTTCAAAATTTATTATATGTATGTAATTAGACCTGACAGTTGGGTTAGTTTCAAAATGGCTTTCAATACAATGAAAGGCTTTTCTTATGAATTATCAAGAAATTCCAAGTGGATATTCTTACAAAAATTTTTGTTTCAAATCTGCTAAAGAACCAAGTCAAGTATTTTAAATCCAGTCTATATTTTTTTCTCTTAGATTTAAAAAAATGTTTTACTTACATGATATCTTAAGAGGAAAAAAATCCAAATCAATTATTAATTTCCATTCAAAGTTGTTGAGTTTTTTTTCTGACATCAAAAAATTGTATCTTTAGAGGAAATCAGAATCATTTTACAAATGTTATTTTGGGGAGACTAACTATATTCAATAGCATTTCTGATATTGTATTTTAAGTAACACTAAAATTTGATTTTTAATGAACAGATATTAAGCATTCCTAACAATACAGATGTCTTGCATGCTAAGTTGGCAATCACAAAACCCCCCAGCTGTTACTTTTGTATAGCTATGTCTGTATTCTTAATTGGAATATTCATCTCTTCTCTTTTTGTTAATTTCACTGTTTTTATTATCTCATCTTTGATTTTCCTTCACAATTTTTCCATGCAGAAAAGAAACTCAGTAATAGATCTATTGTATTTGGGATAAATTAGTATGGGAAGCATCATCCAATGTGATTATGGAAATACAGTTTTAAGATTTCAAGTGTTATCATAAGTGGTTCCTCTTGACAGTAAGATTTTAGGAGTCATGCAAGTTCATACTTTCTCAGCCTAGATGTAAATTCTTATTGCAGACAACATAAAGAAACATCATGAAGGAAATCTCGCCTGCTACTCAAAAGCATTAAAAAATGCCTTCAAGATTATGTTTATATATTGTCTCAGGATTGTCATAATACATCACATTACACTCCCTTTTAACTGAAGGTGTTCTCACACACACTAGCACTTGTTCATGGTCTCTTTCTCTCTTACATTTGTGCATGCCCACGTATATGTAGATTTTTGTGTGCCTGGACACACACACATAGATATAGAAATGCAAGCAAACAAAATCAAATTTCAGATTAACCATAAGACATTCAGGACCCATGTTACAGACCAAATTTATCCATCAATATTTCAGCTGAGGTAAAATGTTTAATCCTGATAAAGTTTCTCTTGGTGATAGATTACAGAGCAAGTTCAGACAGGTCTCAAGGACAACATGAGAACAGGGTACCATGTTGTTTGCCCTTGCTCTTGTGAGACAGGAAAACAAATCATTGCAAGTAACAGTGTTGGCTTTAATAGACCTTCTATTGATATAAGTCATATCAATAAAAATATCCCTAAAATATTCATCTGTCTTTTACTGAGCTAGATAGTGAAGGAATTCCAGCAGTTAAAAAGAAGTATTGCTTTCTGTCTTGTTCTGCTTTCTTTTCATCTTCCCTTACTGAGTGGGTAGAATTAATGATAGCTTGAACACGATCACTGAAGGAAGTTAAGTAGTTGAAAAGTAGAAATCAAGTGACACAAGAAATCTTAACACTCAGGACTAGCTGAAAATTAGAAAACATAGCTCATAATCCCTGTTTTGTTTTGATTTGGTTTTTTTCCTCCAGCACAGTAGTGCTTCTATTTTGATACAGTTCTGGCTGTCAAAAAGTGATCTGACTGGGATCAAAACTCAAAAGCATGGTGTACCAGCACTTCAGAGATCAGAGCCACTGTCAGTGGGATTTTGCTACCAGCTATTAGAGATAGCAAAATGGAGAGAAGCAAAGGAGTGAAAGCTGATCTTTCTCATACTGAAATCAATAAGAGATTTGCCACTGACTTCAAAAGAAGCAGTGAAAATACACAACCAAGGAGAGAACGGTCAGAGGAGTATCTAGAAAGAGGAGGAAAGTAAAGAATGAAGCAAGACATTTAGGGAGTGAAGACAATTATTTGGAGAAAGGCAAAAATGCAAGAGGTTGGAAAATAGGGAGAAAGTTTGATCTCAGAAAATTAGTTTTTTATATCCCATCTTTATCCCAGAAGTGAGAGTGAACAGACAGTCCCTAAAGTGAATCAAATAAGTGAGTTTCTGTGTACACACACACACATGCAAGCATATATATGAATTACAGGAATATTTGTGCATTTACTCATGATTTCATTAAAGTTCCAGAGAAACAGAGACTGTGTGCTGAGGTAAGGCTGCAACAACATTCAACACAAAGAGAACTTGTAGAAATTCTGCGAGAGCTTGGGCAATTTCACCAGTGCTCCCAGGCTGGAGGCTTTATGACAGGTCTGCATACTACTGTTCTTTTTCAATCAGTCTGCTCTTCTTTCCCTTCTTTCCAAGCCTTACATACAGTCTTGCAGCATGAATTGTACTATGAAGTAACAGGGAAGACAAGTAAAAAGGAAATCGGCATCTGGCTCTGTTTTGGTCAAAAAATTTCATGCAGTTGAAAGCTTATCCTAGAACTCTAATCTGAATTTGTTGTTCATATTTCTCTATATGTTCAATGGAGAAGGAAAGCTTTCTCCAGAAACAGATTTGGCAACATCTATTTTAGAATTGTGGCACTCTTTACTCTAGATATTTTCCCTCCTCGTGGGAGGATTCTTATTCTTCATTGATGAACTAGCAATCCTTAATGACTCAATTAGAATAAAAAATTTGCTTTTAAGGTTACAGTCAGATGACTGACTCTTTCATAATATTATCAATTCTAATTGTATTCTGAAATTATGTGTAATTATAGAAAGCCCAGTTAAAGACTATATCACTTGAAATAAGACAATAATTAAAACCTGAGCAAATGCATTTATATTAGTGATACATGGTTTAAAATTGACTAATTTAAGTTTTGCACCTGGTATGCAAAAACATGATATAATAAAAATACACATATACATGAAATACTGAAGAATTTTTTAATTAAAAAACAATTTATCCTGAATAAATAGATTACATTAATAAATAAAAGTAAGATTAATAAATGTTTCTGATTTCATAAGTCTTGTGACCTTAATATTCAATAAGGACAGTATTCCATTGAAAAAAATCCCATATGAATGTGTGGGGTTTTTAATGTGTGCATGAATTGTTTTATTTCCTTTGTGCATTATTTATTATCTGAAAAGTAAGATAAGTTGGTTCTGAAGAAAGTCATCATAAAGTGTCAACACACTGGGTAACAAATCAATGGTTCTTTAAATGACTGTGCTTTCTGCAGGAAAATATATTTCAGTTTGGGGCCCTAAATACATTATGCCTCAGTGCATACTGAGTGACAAACACTATCTCTGTCATTAACTTGTTTATATAAGGGTCTTGTCTTCAACACCAAAAAGCCAGGTTTCTTGTTTGCTATTTTATGTTTTCTTTGATGTATTGTTTAACATTAAAAGCTAATGCACACACCAGTTTTCAATGACTTTTAATTGATTTTAAAATGTAGGTAATTTTTTAAACAGGAGTTAGCTTATCTACATTATTAGCTTTTAAGAATTATTGCAATACCTTGGTGAGAAATTTAGATTCAATAAAAAATATATTTTTAAAAACTCTTCAAGCCTCATAGTTTCAAAAAAATCAATTTTAATGATTTAGTTTTTCCATAGTTGTGATTCTCACCTAAAATTTTCAAGTCTTGATGAGTTTTTGTGTTTCGTTTATTTTTATTCACTAAATATTTCTTCATAAAGGAAAAAACAGAGACAAGACAATTTGAGTATGTTAAACCACATTATACAGAAATATGCAAACAAACCCAGGTCTGTATTCAGCAGATTTTTAGAATACCATAAGCCTGTTTTATTGGTCCTCTTTAATGGTATGACAAAGAATTATCATGAGAGATGTTTATCATCTATAGAAATTTTATTTCCAAAGATTATGTGTTAGCTGCATAGGAATACCAAAGTCATAATGAAATATGAAACATTATAAAACTGCTAATAGATATAAATTTCTGGCTATTTTTGTCATACATCAAGCTACCCTGCTTCACATTTTTGTCTGTGTATCTCCCTAATCAAAATGGGAACCAGTGTAAAGTTTTTTGGGGCAATACTAAGGTAAGGAAAGCTCTTAAGAGTGGATATTTTCCCTTACACAGAGGACATAGAGAAATAAATAGAAGAACTACGATTGTTCTGTTTCCCTAAGTCACAGTAGGGCAGCACTGGTTCTGTTGAAGCTGGGTAGCTCCTTCCCAATTACCTTCCCACAGATGTTGTATGTTGGGGTAATCATCTGAAACTCATCAGCACTAACTAAAATAATTTTGCTCATCCACCTATCCTGTTCACTCTGCTGAAACATTTTTATGTTCAAGAAGCAGAATGTAGGCACGTTCTTCAGTGAATGATTAAGCAAACAAGTAACCCAGAGCACTTACTGCTCATGAAATTAATGAACTTACTTTGTGTAACTTAATGAGAGTTACTTGTATTTTTTCTCATTCAGTTCAACTCAAAATCCAAATGCTGATTAGCATGATCCTATGGTATTATTAGTTGGGCTTCCAGTAAATAGGTAAAGAACTAAAAAAAGATTTTTATCACTTTGATTTTTAGACTAGACTTTTTAGATTGTCAGTGCTAGTAATTTTTGAAGGGCAATGTTTAGAATGTTCTTATACCACTCCTTGGTGGTCTCCATTTAATAACTAATTTTAATATCTCATGTAACAGAGTATATCACTGCAGAAATGAATTTTGTGTTGACCCAAAGCTTCTCTGTCTTATACCTCTAGATATATAAATATTTAAATATAGATATTTAAGGGGTTTGTTAGATATGATGTTTCCATAACTTTCCAGAAAAACTCTTGATCCCTGTTAGCTTGAATTTTGACATAGCTATATTTCCCCTCCCAGTGAATAAGGAAAGAGAATTAAAATGCATTAGTATTTTGATAATCTTTGATCTGGGATCTGCAAAGACTATTACTAAGAGGTCAAAGAAAGGGAAGGCTATATTCTTAGATCAACAATGAAAGGGAAAATTATTGGCAGAGATTGACTCCTTTTTCCTTTTTCTGCAGACAATAATTTCTTATTAATTTTGAAGCTATAAGAATTTCATACTTGTCTTCTTAAAAAGCTCTTTTCACAGTTTCAGCTGAGTCCCTCGAGAACTCATCTTCAGTAAGGATTTTTCAGCATAGAGGAGTATTTCTTTCAGTTTCTGCTCCTGACAGCCACAGGTAATAATATCACTAGGTGAAGAGATGAGATCTTCTGCATTCAGAACATTTTGTAATAAAGCCAGGTAGGATGTGGGAGGAAAATACATCATTCTAGTTAAAGGAAGAAGTACTAAACCTCAAGTGACATCTGGAGCTGAACAGATGATAGCAGTTTCCAAGTAGGAAGAGTGTATAAAATCAGGAAACCCAGGTGAGGGTCACTGATGCCAAAAATTAAAAGCAAGTACAGGACAGCAGGTCTTGAGTGGTCTGGTCAGGGTTCCTCTCTTATTTGAGGACTATTTGGACAGATCAAGCACATTTTAATAACTTTAATATTCTGCTAGCCTAAATCAAAACATGGATAGCTCCAAAACGGACGAAAGTTCAGTAGTAACTTGGCTTTCCCACAGAACATAACAGGCATATTTTTGATGTTTGAATCACTCAGGAGGGTTGTGTATTTTTGCAAATTTTGTGGTAGTTAAGAGTGCAGATATTTAGACAGTTAATTCACTTACCCTAAAGGCATAGGAAACTGGGGAAAACCAAAACTTTCAGACCATCAGCAGACCATCATAGCCACGGCAGGCAAAGACAGAGGAAGCAGGGCTAAATGGAGCTGAAATTTGTTCCAAATCTCTCAGTTAAACTACAGAATATAAGTTTGCATGCACAATGGCTTGAACAGTAGGTAGAGCTGCAACCCATCTGTAAGGAGGTATTTTCATGAAGGATGGCTTAATTTACATGCAAGGGCTATTCCCAAGCTGCACAAGCACATTGAACAAGAACTATGAGGGCAGCATATAAAACCCAAACCAAACAAAATAATGTGAGTCTTAGAGGGAAAAAAAAAAAAAAGCTGGAAACTGCAACCAGAATACAGAAGCAAAGAAATCAAAATACAGAAGTGCAAATGCGAGAATGTGGGATTTCCAGACAAAACCCAGAAACCATAGGGAGGTAGTAGGAACAAGACATGAGGTAAAAATAAGAAAAAAATGATAAATTCAAGGGAAAAAAAGGGTTATTCTGTACAGCTTCACTAAAGGATTAATAAATTACTGATCTAGCGATGTCAGTAATGACACCAGTAATACTATAAGTTCCATTAATTTTACTTTGTTATATTGGATAAGAAAATATAGAGATATCATTTTTAGCAAAAACAAAGTAATAGAAGGAGATGTATATGCTTCACATATAGTGCAGGTGGAATAAAAGATTTCCCATGTAGAATTCCATGGTGGTTGGAAGGATGCAATTCCTGTTTAAAGGAGAACTCTGAAGAAAATAGTGAACAAAAGCTTCTGAACAGCAGGACAGGCAAGACTTGGATTGGATTGCACTGTGATACTGGACTGTCCACAGCCTGAAGGTAGGATGGTGTGTCTACTGATTTTACAGAACATAGGGATATTTAGTGAGGTGTTTATCTAGAAGACAAGCTACGGTTACAAACACATCTCTGCTTACAGTAGTGGCTGAATTCTATTAGCCCAGGTGGAAGATGGAGGAAGGAAGCCTGCAAAAAGATTGAACACATTAACACAGCCTCTGAAAGAAGCACAGACTGAATGAAAAGCCAAATTGTGATAAGAAAGCCTTCCAATACAGGAAATACCTTCTTTGATTGAAAAGAAGGATGCTTAAGAGGATGCTGAAGGAAGTCACAGTCTATTAGAAGTGACTGCAGAAACGCTGACCAGTTTATTCAGTGAAGGGTGTTCACTGTGATGAATACAATGATTTTAGTTTTGTTTGGATAAATATCCTTCTCCTTCATAGTAGTAGTTTTCCACATGAAAGAAACAATTGGAGTCTGAGTGAAAAGATAAGAAAAAAACTATTGAACTATTGAATTTTCGATGTTCTTTACAACGTGTGCTTTCAAAGACTTTTTTTTGTTTTGTTTTACAAATAATTCAAGCATGCTCTGTTCTAAGAGAAATCACTGTAATTTTCACTTGAAGTAAAGACTCATTTTACAAAAAATTTATTAGTGCCACTTTTTAGAATAACCTGGCACATCTAATTACAAGCCTACTTTCTAGAAAAAAGCCAATGTTCTCCTGACAAATACAGTTTTTGTGGTAGAGTATTCTTCTTTGGTTGAGAAGCAGGTGTATATACACTTAAGAAAGCAGAGAACAACACAAAGAGAAAGTATGAATCCATGTTACCATCCTGGGAAACTGACAGTCTGCTAAACATTTCAACATAGTGATAAATATGAAAATTAAAGTGATGTCATACATAAATGCATGCAAAGATATATGTTTCAATTCAATTCAGATAGGACTTCAAAGTGGAAAATATATTGTGTTAATGAATGATTTTTAAGGATACTTACCACTAAATCTGCACCTTAAAATTCTTGATGCCTTGAATTAGTTTCCAAGATAAGTATTCAAACTTTTAAACTGGTTTATCATTGTTCCGCTCTACATTATTTTATATTACACTACATGCCATAGTATATTAAAAAAAATATTATTAAGCAAAATTACATTTAATAAATATATACTATATATTAAATATATATGTGTATAGTAGAGCATATTTAGTATTATGGAAGTATGTTCATTGAGAGTTGTCATTAGCATTTAAATGATGCAGTGATAACTATGGCAGAGACTCCTGTGCCATGAAGAGATTGATTCTCCATTCAGAGAAATGGATAACTGTGCAATAAATGAGGCCAAATCACACAAAAGGGAAAATGATGCTTTAGGTGAAAACCCAGAGATCTCTTCCAAAAGGGCATATTGCATTTGTATCACTGTATTGGATGGAATTTATGGGATGGTGGGATGGAATTAACTTTCTTCTTAACAGCCTGAATGGTCCTGTGCTTCAGATTTATGAATAAAACACTCCAATGTTTTGATAACACACCAGTGTTTTGGCTATGACTGACAGTACTTGCACAGTGTGAAGGGTTTCTCTTTTTTGCTCTCTGCCCCCACAGCAAGAGTGCTGGAGTGGGACAGGAAGTTTGGAAGCAACAAATCTGGGACACCTGACCCAAACTCTCTAAAAAAAAAGAGGAAGGAAGGATACTCATGGTTATGGCATTTGTCTTCCTGAGGAAACATTATATGTGGTGAGGCCCTGCTTCCCAGAGAGCAACAAAACATCTACCTGGAAATGGAAAACAGTGAATAAATTCCTTATTTTGCTTTGTTTATGCACAGAACTTTTGATTCACCTATTAAACTTCCTTTATCTTGATCCATACCTATTTTCCTTCATTCTACTTTCTTCTCATCCCATGGGAAAGGAGGGTGAACAAAGAGTTGTGTGGATGATTGGCTGCTAGCCAGGTTCAGCCCAGAGAAATCACATATTCCACACAATAAGCAAAAGAAGATTGATATTGATGCTTGTGTAACATTAAAAAAAAAAATCTTTACAGTCAATACATGAATTGAAAAATATGTCTGAAATAAGGAGGACTGAATCAGAGATTTACAATCTAACAATGGAGTGCTTTCTCTTCACACACAGTTTCCAAACCCAAAAGTGTTAAACACAGCAGTTGATCAAGTCAGTGCAAAGCCTACTCTTTACCAAATGAAGATACAAAAACTGCAATGATTGGATCATTGTGTGAATATTTTAAATAATGTGGATAATAAGAGTGTCATTGATATCAGTAATTCAAGCAAGATTTTTGTAGAGACAACAGTAAATGTTAAACAAAACTGAGTGTCAGCATAACTAAAATAAATAAATACCACTTTTCTAAATTTTCAGTGATCATTAGAGCACTAGCTAAAGTGTTCAAAGTGCCGAAAAGAGAGACACATAAAAAAAAGATAGGCAGAAAAAAATCTCAGACTTTACAGACTTATTTCAAGGAAAAAATATGTCAATTTCCTGAGGTGAAAAGGAACATAGCAAAGACACAGTTTTCAGAAGTAGCAAGGGAAATAAATTCTTCATGAGTTAAAAACATGTTTATCACCCAGCTATATTATAATGAAAGGGAGAAAAACCAAAGTAGCAGAGAGTGTGAAAAAGAAGAGCATAGGAAAACCCTGAAGCCCCCAGCTGCACATTCTCAGGAAATTGTTCTCTCTCAAAGTCGATGCTAAAGCAGGAACTTACTGAAGTATATGAAACTACAGTACTCAAGGCAGGAAGGAAGTTGAATGAAGTTGAAAAAGAGTCTCTGGTTCATTCAACAGGCAATAGAAAATAGAAAGAGAACACTCTTTCTCCAAATTCAGTAAGCAAACCAGAAAATATGACACATCCATAGGGACAGACATCTAAAATTTTTTGCCATGATTTTTGGATAAGTAAGAATCTGCAGATGTACGAGAGGATAAAGCCCATACCTTGAACAGTCTTTATAACAATTACACCTCTGAGTGTATTGGCCCTGCCTTCGCCTACACTAAACTTCCAGAATCCCAGTCAGAGCTGGCTTCAAGCCACAGTAATTATATCAGTTTAGAATTATGTCTGACTGAATGAATGTTTATTGTTTTCACTAAACATTTTACAACCAGCTAATTTAGTGGACATAAATCTATGTAGTTTCAGGGAATTACAGGGTTTGATATATAACCATTATCATCTGGCATATTAGTGGAAAGTAGTTCAAAATGTTTAAAATATGTTGTTACATTACACTGTTAAAGGAAGAGAAGCACTTTTAAGCCACACAGTTTGAATTGATATTTCCTTTATTATGCAGGGATATTTAATATGCAATCCTGATCACATAAAGGCAAAATGAAAGGTTAACCTTGATTTTGGAAATTGCTGAGGCAGAAGATTTGCGAGGAGTATGATGTAGATTTCATTGTGTCTGTTCTTTGTACAAGATGTATATAAAGATTACTAGTCTCAGACCTTAAATGTCCTGGTGGTCTGAGATAAGTCAGTTGTATAAAATATTCTTATCTTTCCTACTGCTTTAAGTTTTGTCCTGGATTGTCACCATATAAATTTCCTGGACAAGTCAAAGCATAATTTACAATTACATTACATGATATAGGAATGAGACAATATAAGCTTGCACCATTCAAGCAAGTTATGTGTAGCTCCTACTAAATTTAAGAAGATATTTTTATCTGGTAAAGCACAAAACTATAACAAATGGTGAAGTATTTATTTTTTAATGAATAACAGAGAAATGACAGTATGTATATTAGTGAAAGAAAAATAATAGCAATAATTATGTTTATTAGCACTTTTCCTTCATCATACATAGCTATTCCCCTTGAGAAAAAGTGGGGAGAATATATATACTAAGTGTCCATATTTCCACAACTGATAAACAGAAAGATATTAATTCCCTGAACACCAAGTTGTTGGAAACTGAAAAGATGTTCTGAGTATCTGTTGCTAAATCTTCACTCAATTTTAATGTGATTTCTTCAGCATCCTAAAGTACTGGTCTAAGTACTTCTGTATAACTCTTCCAGGATTTTTGACCTTTTCCTGAAGTATACTTACAAAAATATGGTAGAAGTCACAGGCTTATAATTTAGGTTAGATGTTAGTGTAGACAGTCCTCCAAAGTTCTCTTGTGTTTCCTAAATTAATAACTGGGAGGAAAAAACCCCTACAACAACAACAACAGGTGTAATTTGCCAGAGGCCACTATCAAAGTTAGGAGCAGAACATAATTTTCAGATTGCAAAGTAATCTTTAGTAATATCAACAGAGTTCCTTCTATCACATGGTAATACAAACAATTTGATGTCCTACATTAACACTACAAAACCCAAGTTGTAATAATATTTGCACGTACAAAATGTCTTAAGTAATCCATGAGAGTCCATCTAATTAGACACTAAATTACCATGAGAAGCTTCAAGTAATTATCAGTTTTGCTGTTTCTGGGGAAAACTCTCATCTGAGTTTCATCTGATGTTATAAAGTTGATTGCACTGTCTTCACTGGAATTAACACTAATAGACACCAGAGAGATTCTCAGGTCTCAGGTTATGAAAATATTTAAGTACTTCCTTAATTTTAAGCAAAATAATAACCCTTTTGACTTTGCTACATCATACCTGTACAGAACTTGAGATTGTTGCCTTGATGTCTTCTTGCACTCTGCAATCAGAAAACTGGACTTTGTCACTGATGTTAAGAGATATTATAAGTGACTAGTGCAACTTGGCACTAGTTGGAAAGCATCCTGAGGGGTATGGGTCAGGCAAAGGACAAAGTCAGGACCCAGAATTTTACGATAGCAAATTTTAATCTATTCAAAGAATTTGTTAATAAGAAAGTGCCCTCAGGGACAAGGGTGCAGAACAGAGATAGCAAATATTTAAGGCAATGTTTCATAGATAACAAGAGCTCTAAACCCCCAGATGTAAGAAATAAGAGAAGGAAGGCAAGAGACCAGCATGACTGAGTCAAGACCTGCTGGTCAAACTAAAGGTTAGGAAGAAAATGCAGAGGCAGTGGAAGCAGGGCCAAGCAACCTGGAAAGAATGGGGTAATGCATAAATTGGTTTTTTTACCTGCACTGCTTAGCTAATGAGAAATTTGGATTGATTCCTCAGTTTTCATTAATTTTCTTCAATATTAATTCTTATGAAAGAAATTTGAAGATTAAAACAAGAACTTAGGAACTAGAAGTACATAAGAGTTTGCATTTCCCATTAACAACAGGTTGTTTCTGTACCCATACATGTATAAGAATAAGCAGTATAGCTTTCTAAATCAGCAGGTCTTAGAAACATGATTTGATAAAATAAATAAATAATGCTTCCTCAAGCCAGAATATATATTGTTTGCTATTCTTAGAAATTCACCGACCATCTGTGGTCTAATTTTTGTTGACCTCAATACATTATGGATGGCAATGCTAGATAAATATTTTTGTTAAGAAATCCATAAGAAAATGCCTTGGGATTAAGCTGCATGGCTCACAAATCTCTTCACGGGCTGTTGGTTTTTTTATCTGTTGGTTTTTAATCTACTTTTATTACACATTTATGCATATTTTAAAACCAGACACTAATACAAATAGGAAATTAAATATATAAGATGCTATCTTTGCTTTTTCCTACAGCTCTAAGATAATGTGTAGAGTCTGTTCCATTTTCTATCAATCACTCAGTTCTTTTTTATAATGAAAAATTAATCCTGGTGAAATGTTAAAGAACTTACTTTGTTCTTATTGCTGCCATAATCCTTTTAAGAATATTGGGATAGATGATATTTCTTATCATGAGACTTCATTGATAAAAGCTGGGTTTTGCTCACCACAAGGTAGTTCAGTCAATTATTTATAACCTTTTCTCATATACCTGTCTCATGCCTCTACAGAAGTTTATATTGATTATTAGACAGAAAGAAGTCCTAAAGGAAATCATGAACTCTTGTTTTGGTTTTCAATTTTTCTAAAATCTATTATATGCAGACTGTGTTTTGCAGTGACATTGGAGTTTGGGAGGTTTTGGGATTTTCTTACTAAGTGCAAAAACTAATTCTTGCAGAATTTTTAACTGGTCTTCTTGTGAACTTCTTAGATTTATCCTTACAGGCATTTATTCTGATTCAACTTCATAAGGTCCCTGGCAGCCCATTCCTCCAGCCTGTTGAGGTCCATCTGATAACAGTCATTATCCCAATCATATTGACTCATTACACTATTTGGAGTTATCTGCAAACTTGTTATTCAAGCACTTAATCACCTCCTCCAGATTATTAAAAAATATGCAGGTCCCTCTGTAGACTCCTGGAGTACTTGCCTTCCTACTGCTCCCGAGATAGACCATGACATTTTAATCACTACATTTTGTGGCAAATCTTCCAACCTGTTCTGAACACCATTTAGTCATTCTCCAATCTAGACCATACAAGTCTAAGTTTTATACAAGATGAGCCAAGGTAACTGTTGAGGCTGTTACATGAACAAGCTGCAATTAAATGTTTTGAATCAGTGACTTCTGTAGTGGATAGACCTTTGCTTGATACCAGGTGCCCGCCAAATTGCTCTACCGCTCTTCCCAGCTGGACTGGAGGAAGAATATAAAATGGAAAACAACTCATAGGCTGAGATAAGGCTTACTGAGACAAATGTAAAAGTTTACTGAGACAAAAGAAAAAGTTTGTGCATGCATAAGCAAAGAAAAACAAAGTTTCATCTCTACTTCCCATCATCAAGCAATGTTCCGCCACTTCCCAAGAAGCAGGGCTATCAACACACATAGTGGTTGGTCCAGAAGGGAAACTGCAAATACTAAATGCCTGGTCTTCTCCCCCCCATTTCTACCTCCTCTTAGCTTTTATAGCTGAACTGTGTCACATGGTATGAAATATCCCTTTGGTCATTTCTGGTCAGCTGGCCTGGCTGTGTCCCCTCCCAGGCTCCTGCCCACTCCCAGCCCTGTGATGGGGGGGAAATGCTGAGAGACAGCTCTGCTGCTGTGCCAGCCCTGCCCAGCAGTACCCAAACCACTGCTGTGTTAGCAGCACCTTTCCAGCTGCCAGTGCCCAGCACAGCTCTGTGAGGGCTGTTGTGAGAAAATGAATGCCAGCTCAGCCAGGCTCAATACAACTCCAAACGAGGTTCTGTCAGATTTTTTGTTTGGTTAGAGAAGAAGGAAGAATATAAAACTGGTAATTTGATATCATCCAATTACAAAGTCTGTACAGTTAATACTGCACTAAAATCATACTCTCCTTAACAATGTTACATGGAGTTCCACATTAAACATTAAAGTTAAGGTGAATTTATAAATCCAAAATTCTGGTTTTGGTATGATTGATCTTTATACATACTCTTAAAAAAGGACTATTTCTTTACATTGGATTATTCATTCCCCCAAGAGTCTTCATGATACTGAACACTCTGGCCTTCATCCAACAAAGCACTTAATCACATAATTTTCTATTCATTTTAGTCTTATGTTTTGGAGGCTTGAATTTTAGCTTTAGTGCTTGTTTGGACTTGGGTCAAACTGTTCAACAGTAAGCAGAAATGATCCTACTTAAAGTAATTAGAAAGAAAAAACAGTGATATTTGGAGATCAATTATAAAAGACGTTTTCTGTAGGAGACATGAAACAGGCAGATCAGTAAAGAAAAAGTATTAATGTATTTCAACTGGTTCAAAGAAAAAAAATATTCAAATGATTGATTTTTTGTTCCTTGTAAAGATTGTATCTAAATAAAAAATACCATCCCTTAAGTATTATTTTTCCAGTTTCCTTGATACTGCTTTATTAACTGTTTCTTTCCCTCAGAAGGTTTTGTATCTCACTTTAAAAGACACAATATATGATAATGAAAATTCTGTTGCAGTTGTGCACAATTAAGTACAAGCTTGCATAATTTAAAATGGAAAATTTTATATATATGGTTGTATAACCTGCACTGAGACAGAACACATGAAGGAAGAAGATGAAACTATATGATTGAACCTACTTATCCAATTCACTAGCTTATATTTGTGAAATACAAATATATCAATTGTCCTTATTTAGACACATTTGTGACAGATCTTTCTTACATTGAAAGATTTGTGGCAGAAAAAACAGATCACCAAGTCCAAATGTCAACCTTGCACCATGTCCTTAAGTGCCACACCCAAAGGCTTTTTGGACATTTCCAGACACAAAGACAATACCACTTCTCTGGAAAGCCAGTTCCAATGCTTGACAACAATTTATGCAAAGAAATTTTTCCTCACATTTAATCTAAACTTGTTCAAGTACTCCCAGCACCAAGAAGCCCACATTTAAATTCTGATGCCAAGATAAACAAGTCAACAGATAATAAACATTAAAGCTTGGCAGCAATGAATGTATGTTTAGCTTTTCTTTTGAGCTTCCTAATGATGGTGTCATTAGAAACACCTGCTTAGGCCTGCAGATAAGGAGCAGCTGTTTGATGAGACCTTCCTTAAGGGATATGTAAAGTAAGCACAAGATCCTGTCTGATGATTTGCTGAGTCTTAAAACAAAGCTGTCAGTAAGAGACAATGTTAATAAAAATGCAGTTCTTTAGCATGACATAGTACATTCAGAACTTTTATACTTAACTAGAGAAGATAAAAGATGATCAGACTTTGGCAGCAAAAATACAAAAATCTGGTGTGTTGGAGATTAGCACAACGATACTGAAGAGACTGTGACCAAGAAAGCGCTAAGCTTGATGTGCTGCTCCATCAAATGATGCCAAGTTCTGCAGAGAGTTCAAACATACAGTCTTTCCAACTCTAAAGTTGTTTTACCAACTGCATTTATCAGGTCATTCCAAGTTTACTTCAAAGGTCTTTCACTACCTGATTGCTTGTTATAGCACAGAAAAGGGCCTCCCCCAGACAGTTTTTGGAAATAAGTTACATTTACTATGAACTGTGAGGTACGCACTTCCTAAAAAGTAATTACCAAGGAGGAAAACATGATGGAAGTAGCATATTGCAAAATATAGCCATTTCTTTTATTAGAAGAAATAAAATACAATGTATGGATTAAGTAAGCAAGAGGTTTACATTTAAGTTGCAGTCATGTTCTGCCACAGATGTTCCTTATCAGGAGTTCAGGAGTGTGTAGGTGTGTATACACATATATCTCTATTTTTAGTGGGGTTTGTAAATATAAATATAATTATAAATATATGCATATATATGCATATATATATATATATATAACTATATAACTATATATATATATATATATATATATATATATATATATATATATATATATATATATATATATATATATGCTATTCCAGGGAAAATTTCATGAGTAATTTTCTACATAAGTATTATTTTAAATAAACTACTGAATGTATGCAATTTATTTATTGTCTTTAAAGAAAATATTAGCATCCATTAATGCAAAATTCTGTTAATACTGAAAATGGTAGTTAATACTGGAAGTGGGAATTTTCAATAAAAGATATATAAGTGCCATGAGCAAAATACTAAGGAAAAATCCATGTTTATGTTGCCTCAAAGAAGATACAATATAGAAGAATAAGCCTCTGAATTTTCTAAACAACTTATGTAGTGTGAAAAGAAGACAACATACCAAACCACAGAATTTCATATCACCCTAATAATTTCATTTATGTCTTAAATCAGAAAATATCAAATGCTATCAAGAAGGGAAAAAGTCAAGTTTCTTTCCTCATCTATCAATTTGAAAGGAACATCAGCCTCTGGATAATTGCTTTGGTTTTGTTTTCCCAGATGATGTGGTTTGCTCTATTTTATGTCAAAGAAAGCTTAAGGACTTGTTCCTCATACACTAGAGTATTAAACACACAATTTTTCTTACAGTTCAAAAAGGTTTTTCCCACCATTTTGTCATTTAATTCATTTCCCCCAGACCTAAACAATTTAGATGTTTTAAATTAGTGTTTTCTAGTGGAAATAAATGTTTCCTAGATTGATCAGACCAACAAACTCTATTATATTTAAATCCCAGACCTGATTCTCCAAATGCCTATATAACTATTACTTGCATTCATCTTCCTGATGCATTTGACTTCAAAGGGATGAAACATGAAAGTAAAATTAATCAACTGCAGTAATATTTGCCGAATTGGGCCCTTAGAGAACATGTTATTCAGGCTAGAAATGCATAAAACTCTAAAGAAACAATATTGTAAATAATAGCATTTCTTTATGTAATATATTTTGAGAAAATGTAAACATGAGTTCTCTCAGTTTAGAGGATACTCTAAGGTAAAGTTCATTTCTTGAAAATCTGTCCTCTTTGTACAGAATATTAAAATTATCAACATGCAACAGTCCTTTCTTCTCCCAGGGTTATTCAATTGTTCACATGAAATGGTGATATTTCAAACATTATTGACAACTTACCTACTTCTAACACAACACCTGGATGGATAGAAGACAGCTAGACAATGAGAAATGCAACTCATTTTGTAAATGTAAAATCTATTCAGATTTTTCCACAGCTTGAGTAAACACCATCTGCTTTAGGGTAAATACCTCTCAGTTTAAGGAAAGATGAAATATCCTTCCTCTTCCATCTCCCTATGTCACTATCTGGTCCTTTGGTTTCTTTGCTCTCATACAAGTTTTCATATTGGTACTGGAACAATGTTCTTTAAAAAAAATTATGTTTAACAAAAAGATTTATCCAAATTATTTTTATTGGGTTTTTTTTTCCTGTTTCAGTTTGCCTCTGATAAATAGATTTACACCTCTGTCAGATGGAAAAATTGAGATATAAGAAATTCTTCGTTTTTATAAGTTTTCAACATCATCTACTTTTTACACTTAGCATGTTGCATTTGCTTTGGCTTTGTTTTATTCTTTTAAAAATATATATATTATTGGCAACTTAAGTACATATTTTATTGATTCATGTGTTATCTGAAAGGGTTACATGAGATGCCCATCAGAGGGCACTAACAGAGCATCCAGCTTCTCATCTCACCCTGCGCAGGACATAACATCACCTGTGCGGCCAGCCTAGTTTCAGATTCCCTTAAGTGTCTTATGCTTGAAGCTACAAATCAATCTTGTAAGCACTAGGGGTGTGCACAGATCCCTGAGGGTAGCTTTTCAGAGATACAGTCAATGCCTACTTCAGCAACTTGGATTTACAGTAAATTTAAGCCTAAAGGCAGCCAGTGCAGGAGTAAACAGAGCAACATAAGCCAGCAACACACAATAAAAAAAACACTAAAATTATTTTGGTTTTTTTGGCTTTTTTTTAGATAGCACTATATGTTAGAAAAAACGTTTTAGATTAGACCCCTTATTTCGTATTTGTATTTTTCTCAATATTCTTTTTGCTTTTCACGTCTTTCATCTCTTAATCAAACATTTTTAGGTGAATTAGACTAAACTTCACTCATGTGACACTGGTGAATTTTTATGAGATCTAAAATAATGTCAACTACATCAGAGTTATTCCATAAGATACCATTATTACTGGAAGAGATGCTTGATATTATATTTTCACCCAGCAACACTTATTTGAATTATGGATGCAATTTTAACTCCAAATATTATAAACCTCTGTTTTATATTTCATAAAGAAGGCTGCATAAAATACAGTGCTTTAAAGCAATAAAAGAAATTTAATGAGAAGCACAACTTTCACGTGTATAAAATACTTTACAGAAGGGTTGATTTTATTCATATCTGTATTTTGTTCATTTCATGGCTGGCAGTGTTATTAGAACTCTGCATGTAATGAAAACTGTCTTTGATCCTGTTAAGAAATGATAGTGAAAGAAAAAGAAATAGCAAAAAACTTGAGTTTAACTATTAAATAAAACTCTAAGAAGAAAAAGAATTCTGCCTTCTGAAACAATTTTAGGAAACCTTATTTTTAAATGAATATCCATTACTTGTGAGCGTGTTTTTTTAAGCTCTGCAATAGGGTTTAATTTGGTTTTCAGAGATAATATATGTCATGTAAGCAATTGGTAAAAAAAAAAAGAAGCTTGTAACAAACAGAACTAAGAAAACAAATCTCAGAAAAGGCATAGGTTTTACAAACAAACCTGAATGCTTTTTGTTTTGAAGTAGTAGTATGCTTTTTTGAGATTGCTAGAAACTGACTGATCATTCACAAGGAAAGTCAGTCCATTAAGGGACTGTCGTAAGAAAAAGTTATTTTTCTTGTGATCTTCCCTTTTGAAACTATGATAAGGAGCACAGTGGCTGAATCTCTTCACTTGCCTAGAGACATGCACAACTTCATAGTTCATTGTTTTCAATCACCTTTTTTCCTGCCTGTAGTCTTGGATGTAAATGAGAACACTGCAGTTAAAATTGTTGTTGGCATAAAAATTCCTAATAAAAAAAAAGTATCAAAAATAAATTTCTAAAAAAAAAATTTCCCTGTTAGTCTTTTCTCCTAATTTTTTTCTTGGAATGCATTAGTAAGATTATTAAAATGTATATTGCCAATACGTATTCACTACTGAAAAGAAACTGGGGTTAATACTTCTTTTTTAACATTCATGCATATGAAAAGATTGTATTTACTTTCTGCTCAAATTCACAGTATTACATATGTATTAAGATGCTATACTGTCTCAAAGGACATTTCATTGTGAATGAATGAAAAAGAATAAAGAAGAAATATGTAAAAAAATTGAAGCACATGTGCATTCTAGAGCTATTTCCTATCTTAACCTTCAGCTATAAGCAAGATTTTTGTGATAATTATCTGTATGAAGCCAAGGCAATATCCAAATACCTTATCTGTAAAATCATAAAATCTTTCAAAGATTTTACATTTTCCAGATTAAAATGTAGTCTTTTAATACGTACAAAATGGTTTGGAAAACTGTGGGCAACGTATCAGAAGTCTGAAAAAAATATTGTCTTCTATCTATGAATTCCTCTTCCTGTAAGGATTAAGCATAAAGAATATAGAGGAAAAAAAACTTGTTGTCTACTTGTGGCGTTAATAAAGCCATATGATGCAAAAAAAGTTTTTCCATCACATATGCACATGGTTGCACTTGATTGGCATGAAGCATCTTTTGAAGGCATGTATCTCTTTATGAATGGAGTAGTGATCCATCACAAATAGTTTTGTTAGCATAAAATTTGGGAAGAGAATTAAATATATTTATGCTGATGTGCTGGTTTTGGCTGCAGCAGAGTTGATTTTCTTCACAGTAGCCAGTATGGGGCTACATGTTGAGTTTCTGCTGAAAACAGGGTTGATAATGCCGGGATGTTTTCATTACTGCTGATCAGTTCTTATAAAACGTCAATGGCTTTTCTGCTCCTCTCCCCACCTCACCAGCAAGCTGCCTGGGGATGAACAGGAAGCTGGGAAGGAACACAGCTGGGACAGCTGATCCCAACTGACCCAAGGAATACTCCCTATCATTTGGCATCCTGCTCAGCATATAGAGCTGGGGAAAGAAGAAAGTGGAAGGACAAGAGTCGTTTGTTGTGGTGGTGCTTGTCTGCCCAAGTTACCATTACATGTGACGGAGCCCTGCTTTCCTGGGAATGGCTGCACACCCTCCTGCCTTGGGAAGTGCTGAATGAATTCCTTGTTTTGCTTTGCTTGTGTGCACAGTTCCACATAATAAACTTCCTTTGTCTCAACCCAAGTGTTCTCTCTTTCACCCTTCTGATTTCCTCCCTCCTCCTGCTGAGAGGGAGTGAGTGAGTAGCTATGGGCCTTAGTTGCCAGCTGGTGTTAAACCATGGCAGCTTGTTTTCTTCTGTCTCCGTTGAGATTATTCATGTCACCTGTTTTAGATACACTCCTGAGTAGACATAATTGTCTATTTTTATTATGCAGTTCTGTGCAAGCATCCAGAGAATACAGTATTAGTAACTGAAGTAAAGCACATCAGATAAGATACATGTCATCTGACATCCAATGTTCTGTGTCTGGTGTAATCTAGTTGTCTATAGTTTCTCCACAGCTAACAGGCAAAACTAGTTAACATCATCTGGTCCTTCACAGGTAGCTCATTTGAGCTTGGATTTGTTATCTTTAATCTATTGCTTGTGGCCAACAGACATAAATAAGCAATTAATTTTAGGCACTTAGCTAGAGTTATGGTTAAAAACTAAACAAAATAAATAGAAAATTAAACCAAATAAACCAGAGGTCTATTAATTTTTTCAAATTTTACAGATGAACCCCATTTCTATGTACAATTGAATTTAAAGTTTAACATCTTAACAAATACCTTGTTGATGATCCTTCTGCATTTCAATATTTAAAATTGGCATATTCTAACAATATAATTGGATATTTATGTTATATTGCACCCATTAAAATCCTATAAAAATCATTGGTATTTGATTGCATTAAAACCAGAAAGGAAAAAAAGACACCTTTTTACTTACTATAATGTAAAAATCCTACTATTTTAATTTTGGATACTATTATGCTTGACTTCGAATAAATCAATGAACTTTAATGCACCACATTACAGCTTAATCTGCAAACATTTGGAAACAAACTGGAACACATCATTAAATACACAGGTTAGTTAGTGTCTTGTAACAGAGGAGCCGCCTTACTGAGTTAGTGAATTGCTTCATTTTCTCCAAACTCTTGTTTCTTGATCTGGCTAGTAGTCAGTGTTTCTTAGCAAAAAGGTCTTGCTATTGGAGGAAAACATCTTTACTCTTATAGCAGGGAAATGTAGAGACTTATTTAGGCTCATCCCTCCTGCTATGGAGAAGCAATGAATAGTCTTGTAGCAGGGTAGCCAGTGCTAGAAGCAGATCAGGAAAAGTCTTATAGAATCACAATTAAATCATAAAAAAGGAGAATATAAAAACTTACAAACCCCTTATGTTATTCCCTATTAACATGCATTTTTGTGGTTCTGATGATTAAATCCTTTCTCAGTTCACCTTCAGTTTATTAAAAAAAAAAAAACATTTTTAATGCAAAATGTTCTGTCCAAACCTATTACTTCGAGTGACAGTATATTTTTTCCTCAGTATTCCCTTTTCTCTCTTTTGGGTATGTTTTTATCACCTTTTTGGATCATGAATTTCAGTGTCAGGAATACTTATGTGAATTACAAGAGGTAATCTGAGCTGTTAATTTCTTATTAGAATACAAAATCTATATGCAGTGTCAGTCATAGGCCAATGTCTGAATTTTAAACATTCGTAGCAATTTATCTCATAATACAGTTCAGGTTCTCAATCAGTGTTTAAAAGAGTCAAAAATAAAAAGTCTTGAAGAAGTTAAAAAAAAAAGAAGAAAGAAAACATCTTTCAAAAGAATAAAGGATAATCTCACAGTCTCCTTAAGACTTTTTTTAGATTGAATAAACTGAGGGAATAATAGATTGAAGACTAGCTTTCTTACACAGCCACTCAAGTAAAGAATATAAACAGGAACACATTGGTGAAGCTTGGTAAGAGAGGTCTTTCAGAACCTAATGTAAATACATTTCCATATGGCCAAAGGTCTCTGTATGGAAAGCCTGAAAGAGAGGGCTCTGTATTGCTTTGGATTTTCTGCTGCTTTTTGTTTGTAAAACTGTCCTTATTACAGAGATAGGAGGCAGATTTTAACATGCTGTGGAGGTGACAATAATTGTGTACTTTACCCTTCTCCAGGTCACCGTTAGCGGAGTACCTTTTTAAGGCAGCAGGGGAAGCAGAAAGGTGGTCATTCTTCTCAGGCCCGGGGCTGGGGAGGGGAAGGGGCTGCCTGGACCGATCACCATCACCGCAGATTCTCTGTCCATCATTTTTCCATCCCTATGGAGCCTAAACCTTAAGAAGCTTCTATGCAGGAGGCTGCTGCTGGAAGTGAAGGGCGAGGGTTACCCCGGAGTAGCTGAGCCACGTGGAGCCCAAGCCCGCTCCCGACCCAGCCACACGTTCCTGCTGGTTCCCATCTTCCTCCCCTGGCAGAGAGCCCCAGCACCCCGCACAGCCCAAGCCCTCGGGCACACAGCGAGCCCGAGCCCCGCAGAGAGGCTGGGGCTGCCCCGGACAGGGAGCTTGGCCAGAACCCATCGCCCGGCAGAGCGGCTCCTGGTCCAAACCAGCTCTCCAGGCTTTGTTCTACCCCTGTTTTTGCGCTCTTCCTGGGCTGGAAGGAGGAGGTTGAGCCCAAAGGAACTTCTCTGGTGCGCTATCCTTTGCTCTCATGAGCACCACATGGCAGACAGCATGGGGCAGCCACAATTTTTGTATTGCCCTGAACGAGGAGGGGGTGCTCGATACCTTGCCTTTGTTGGTTAAGCCATTCTCTTTTTGTGAACTCATTAATAATTATTGTTGTGTTTATTACAAGCCTCTTTGTGAAAATTGTGACTCCAACTTCAGTCTCCCTTAGCATTTATTTCTCCATGATAGAAAAGGGGATTTCTTGAGTGGCCTTAATTTCCTCTTTGAGTTTTTAAACCCAGGACAAAAACTAAATTAAAAAGTGGAAGTAATCCATTTCCATTTGTCCTTCATAAGTTACTCAACTTCCCACAGTATTCTTTTTTCCTATTACTTTGTCACTGTAACCTCTCATATTATGTAAATTTTACCTTATCATTAATCGTTTTTGTCGCCTTTGCATGAATCTCATTAATCTCTGGTACATCTTTACTGAGATGAAGCAACCAAACTCAAAATAAGGTCATATGAGGACTTTCTAAAACATAGTATTTTCTTTATATATTTGTATTTCTATTTATCTGATTTATTTTGTCTTTCTTTAAGAGACTTCTTTGGAATAGTTTTTTGATTTGTTTGTATGAAAAATGTTTCTTTTTCTGTTTCTTCTGAATTTGCTTGAGTAAAGAAATAAAAAGTTCCCCTTCAAACAACCTTTACTGATAGCCAACAAAGTAGTTATTGATGTATGATACACTTCAACATCTGCAAGCCCAAACTATAAATAATGCATTGTACTGAATTATAATTTTTGTGGTGTGATACCATTCAACACAGCACAACATGGGGTTTTGTACAACCACACACAGTGTTGTAATTTTAAGTAAGGCATTTTATTTTTTTGGAAAAATTTAGCTGTTCAGAAATTATATAGTCACAAAAATTAAATAACGGAATCAAACTGTTGAAAAAGTTTATATTCTGTTTAAATATTTCAAGTGATGTTTAAAAAAGTTTTTCATAACTGTAGATTTGATGTTACTATGCAAATCAAAATAATCCATCTTTTTTTTTCTAGAATCAACATCTTAGATGAATTATTACAATAATTGATGTATTACAATTCATTGGACTAAAACTGGTTTTTACATTGACCTCACTGACCCAGTAATATTTGAGGTATGTGGAAAGTGAACCACCTGTTGATATCAAATGGTTTTTTTAACAGTAATAGTAAGAGTATTTTCCATTAAGTAGTACTGTAATACATGTCTAAGATCCATGGTTCTTTTTATTCCACATAATCACAGAACCATTTAAGTTGGAAAAGACCTCTGTGATCATTGAGTCCAATATTTTACCAATAAATAACTTGTCAACTAGACCACAGCACTATATGCCATGGTCACTTGTTTCTTTAATGCCTCCAAGGATGGTGACTCCACCACCTCCCTAGGCAGCCCATTTCAATGCCTAACAACTCTACATAAAGAAGTTCTTCCTGTTGTCCAACCTGAACCTTCCCTAGCTCTGCTTAAGACTCTCTTGTCCTGTCACCAGTTACCTGGGAGAAAAAGCTGACACCCACCTGTCTACAACTTCCTTTCAGGGAGTTGTAGAGAGTGATAATGTTTCCTTGAGCATCCTTTTCTCTGGGCTAAGCTCCTGCAGCTGCTCCTCATGACTTACCCTCTAGATCCTTCCCCTGCTCCTTTGTCCTTGACTGGACTCAGCCCAGCCCCTCGGTGTCTTTCTTGCAGTGAGGGGCCCAGAACTGGACACAGGATTTGAGGTGTGGCCTCACCAGTGCTGGGCACAGGAGGACAATCACTGCCTGGTCCTGCTGGCCACACTGACACTGGCCTTGGCCACCTGGGCACACGCTGGCTCATGTTCAGCAGCTGTTGACCAGCACAGCCCTTTTCTGCTGGGCAGCTTTCCGGCCACTGCTCCCCCAGCCTGCAGCACTGCAGGGGGATGCTGTCACTGAAGCACTGGGCCTTGGTGAGCCTTGTACAGCTGGCCTCAGCCCATCAGTCCAGCCTCAATACCTGTATGGACAAAATTGACACATAAACATGGTTTTTTCTTTCTGACTTTTGTTTTCATCATTAATCTTACATTTTTTCCGTTACTTAATTAACTTTTTTCCCCTTTGACAGTTGCTTTGCTTTCTTATTATTTTGTTACTTCTGAGATCTGAGGTGTAAAATACAGATTTTAATTTCCCTAAACTGTTGTCAATAACGTTAGTTTATGAAATACTGTGTTTCTCAATTTAAATGACTTTAAATTATTTTTCAGATATTTCAGAAATTATGTATGTTAATATAAAGTGAATACCAAGGTTAATATATAATGAAATGTCAAGACTGCCGGTGCACATTTTTTTTCTGAATGCACATCTATTTTTTTTTCATTTCACCTCTTTCCATAGTTTTCTTTGCTAACAAACTAAAAAGGATTTTCTAGGAAGATTATTTTGTAATCTTTTCCTCTGCATTGCATTCTGAGTTTTGTGTCCCTGATGATAATGAAGATATGAGAAAAGTTGTAGAACTAAGATGGTAAAACTAATGTTGTGAAGTGTATTCTAATAGAGTCCCTTTTGCAGGTTGCGTTATATGTAGGTAGGAAATTTTCCGCTTTATGAAGCGTGGAAGTGATTGTGTCATCAAGATTGAAGATTTGCAAATATACTTAAATTCAGCAATTTAATAATTACTTCTGGAAGTACTTTTAATGTAGGATAATGAAGTAATTTCCACCAGAACTGTGAAGGAATGTGGAGAGCTGGACAATGAAACTTTCCAAACTAGTCCAGCCTTTCATATCTACTTACATCCTCACTTGACCAGTTTCTTTCTCACATAGTCTACAACTTCTGCTTTGAGAAGTTTAAAAAAGCAGGAGTTTGGGTTTTTTTTTAGAGTAATACTTTTTTGTGTTTGAATCACACTCTTCCTCAAATTAATACAACCTGAAGCTGGGCATACTTAAATTTGCTCTGTACTTTTTTCTCTGATTTGTGTTTTACCTTCCTGTAGTCTATGATTTTTAAGTGCCAGAAATTCTTAAAAGTGTGAGGTGTAATATAGGTCTATGTCCAATCAAAAGCATGTTTTGAAAACAAAAGTTTATGGGCTTTTCCTCTAAAAATGAAGAAAATCTGATAGCTACAGAAATTTTGCCTCCATGTACAGCAGAAAACATGGAAAGTATGGAAAAGGCAGAAAAAAATCTGACTCATTATGTAATGAGAAAATATTTTGACAGTTCACTAGATGAAGAGAAAGTGGGGAAAAGTTAATAGCAAATTATACATGGTTTCTATTTATTTAAATTTTCAGTTGATGGTTTAAATTGCAAAGGGGAAATGAATGTAATAATGAATGTTTTCCATAAGACTATTGTTTATCTGCTTAATTGAAGACTTCACAGTGCAAAGACAGTCTGTTTTCATATGCTGAAGGAAAAATCAGGGGAAAATGGGAAACAGACATTAAAAAAATGTATTCTAACTACTTTAAATTGATATAAATTGGTATAAATCTTCTGAGAATAGAAGAGCTCTTATATTCTGAAGTATTTTGAAGGAGAGGGGATTGAGAACAGTGTTGGCCAAATATAAGAATACAATTGTGACTCTCAAAAGTATTCTGCTAAGTCTGATGTGCAATCCAAAGAATCACAAGAATTATAATGTTTCTAGTGCCTTTTAAAGAACTCTTAAGATTATAAAAGAAATACCAGAATTCTTCCTCCAAAAAAAAAAAAAAAAAAAAAAAAGACTAGAATATAATGAAGGTGAAAAATCAAGATGATGCTGCTATTCAGTCAGGATGAAAAATATTAGGCACTTTTACTCGCTGAGCATAAGGTATTCCCTGTAGCATTTTCTAAATCTTCTGAGTCACTGGATGGATCTTCAAATACGTTAGAGGAATGTTAACATGACGATCTGATCTCTTCCATGTATTCTGCATCAGCTGTGAATTTTATGTGTGGAGACTGAAAGTGACTTCATCAACTGGAAGCAGATCCATTGGAACACTGGTCCACTCTGGTACAGTGTAACCAAACTAGAAGAGGAAATAAACCTTAATACTCTATTGCTGCAACTTCTTTGAATCCTGAACTGGATTCATAGTATCTTTGTTTTGAAAACACTTAACCACCTTTCCTGTGAACATTTCCTTCATTTTCTTACATCAGGAGGGGCTATATATATCCATGCTCTTTGTCTCCCCAGTAAGATTTTGGGAAGTTCACATGAAAGTGAAAATTGCTATGTCTCCTCTCAGTTTATTGTTTTTCTTGTATGTTTTTCCTTTTGAAATTAATAGTTTTCATTTGCCTTTTATAATTACAGTAAAAAACCAAATGTAAAAATCACGCTTCTTTGCCATCCCTTATCACTTGATGCTCACTTCAGACAGTTGGACATTAAATTGTCTTAGCACATGCCTTTTCTCTCTGGGAGTTGTACAAATGATTGACAGCAACAACCAGAGGGGGATGGAATACATGGGTCCAACACAGCAATGAAACACTTGTAAAGATTAACAACAGAATAACTGATTTTTTACCTATTTGGCCTTAAAATAGGATGTGGGCATTTGATGCTGTTGTTTGGCTTTTTTTATTCTTGTTTTTAATTTGATGGTCATACTGGTACTTCATAAAGGCAGCCACATTTGAGAAAACTTGCACTTTATTTTAAGCAGTGCTGCTTAACTCATGCCCTGCAGAGATGTCATGAGTAGTAGATGAGTGTAACATGCCATATTAATTTCATACCAATGAACTTTATAAATTATATATATATACACATACATACATACATACATGTATGTACTATATACTGATTTATGGAGAGCTTTAACTCTTGTCTGTGAAGAGTTTCCAATCGGACTTTTACCATTAATTTTTTTTGTTGTGATCCAAAGGGAAAACTCTTTTACCAAGGCTAAAATACTGATTACCATAATTTCTGTGTCACACCAGTGAGCTTCCATAGATAAAAGTAAGTATTTAATGGTAAATAATATGAATCACTCAGAAACGTTAAGTTCCAGATAAGTAAAACAGAATTCATACTAGTAAGAATTCATAAGAAATATACTTTACAATATACTGCATAGAAGGAGAATAAATCTATCTGCAAATCTGAATGCTTAGACTGGCATCATGCAGCGTAAGTTCAAAGAGCTCCAAACACTTCCAGACATCTGAAACTCCTTTCCCAAACTTTTAAATATCTTAAAAATTTAAAGTGGATTCTTTTAAAAATAGCTGAAACCAAGAATATTGTGCTTGCCAACCTGAAACACGATCTTTATTCTTGCTCTACTGATAAATTTTCTACTAAAAAATAATCATCTTTTCTCATGATCACTAACAAGTGATGTTACCTTTAGTAGGTTTGGTTTTCTCAGACTAAAGGGAATAAATGAACTAACCTCCATTGTATCTTGCTATTATTCTTATATCAATTGGGGTTTTTTATTTTTTAAGAAATATTACAGACTTCAAAAATAGCATAGAAGAACATATGTAGATGGAACAACTAAAGTTAAGTCTGGATTACAAATATTAAAATCACAAACAGAACATAGTCACTAGGTACTAAGAGATCTCATTTTCACACTAAGATTTTGCTTCCCTCTTTCTTCGATGTACACATTTCAAAATAAAGTGGTGCATATTGCTTTCTTACTCAGCTTGATTTAATTATGCTGCATTTAATTATATGTGCAAGATAAATATGATTACTACCATTAAAATACTTTTTTAAAAGAGACTGCTTAGGAAGGGAGGGCGTCAAGAGGATGGAGCCAGGCTCTTCTCAGTAGTGCCAAGCAAGCACACAAGAGACAGCAAGCAGAAGCTGACACACCACCTGATGATTAAAAAGAACTTCTTTACTGTGCAGGTAACCAAGCGCTGGAACAGGTTGACCAGGGAGGTTGTGGAGTCTTTCCCATTTGATATATTGAATTACCACCTGGACAGAATCCTGTGCCGTGGGCTCTGGGATGACCCTGCTTAAGCAGGGAGCCTGGACCAGATGACCCAGGGACTTGAGCCAGGACCCTGGGACCAAGTAATTAAAGAAAGACTGGGGGACTCTAACAACTCAACCCATTTGGTGACTCTGTGATTTTGTGAATTTTTATTTATTTAAGGTGAAGTAGGATTCTCACCAAGAAGACTTGCCAAGAAGTTAAAGTTGCAGACTTGCCAAAAAGTTAAAGTTGCAGTTGATAAACTTTTCCATATTTAAATTGCTAAGCAAGGACTGAAGAGAAACCTGTAGGTAGTAGATTGTATAAAATGCTTATATATTCTATTCTTAAGCTATTTCTAGTATGAAAAAAAAAAAGACTTCCATGCCTAGAAACAGCTGAAATACATTTTCTGTCACAGGTGTAGGAATGGAGGGAGGCTGGGGGAGAAGTGGTATTTTTTAAGAGGTTTTTTTTAGTATTTTGACAGTGAGTAGTCCATTGGAATATCCTGCTAGTCAAAACCAATTTATTTTAACAAAAATGTTGATAAAGAGAGATGGTTTTGCTTCCTTCTATTATAATTTTTATGTTTGATAAATACAGTTTAGCTCACTCAATTGAACTATTCACAGTGGAAATTACCTTTATTTATAATATTTATATTACTTTTTACCTTTTTAATGCTGCATTTGTGTATGCTAATTTTCAGGAAAAGAATGATTTAAATATTTTCTTCATTATAAATGTGTGTAAATGCAGAATTTTCCTCAGGATAAATTCTGATCCATTCTGCCTACTCTGTAGGTATGTATGCAGAGGTCTGAGTGACAATAATTGAAGAGGAGACCATGCATCTCAAGGGCCTTTAGACCTGGCTTTCGACAGCAGCAGAGGCCAGGATATCTGTTTCCCTAGTAAACTGTAATTTTCTTCAAATTTAGATGCTTGTGTGTAGGTGCTGAAAGCATCAACAATGTAAGGTCAGTGTATGGAATAAGACAACGTTCTCATTGGATCATGATCTTTTGTCCAGCCTGACAGAAAATGTGTCAGATTTTTTTAACCCTCACAGCCTAATTTCCTTTGTAGTACATTGGACTTGTGACTGGTAGCAGTAGGATGTTTGCCAAACCTTTTAAGGTGAAGTTTGGCATATATATACACACACAGACATATGCATACATGTGTAGGTATGTAGATGCAACAATCATAACTTTTTTCTTATTTTAATCTTTGATCACAGTCATCTAACAAACTTTAGTTAATATGCTTGTTCTCCATTTCATATCTATTAATTACAAAGAAATATTGCTGTAAAATATAATAAATATCATAGTTTATCAAATAATTAATCAAATGAAAAAAAAATTGAAAAAAATTTAAAATTCACGGCTTCATATAATGCAGCTTTCTCTTGCCTGGAGAAAAGGAGAATCAGAAGTGACCTTATCACTTGCTACAACTACCTGAAAGGAGGTTGTAGCAACGTTGGGGTCATCTTCTTCTTCCAGGCAACCAGCAACAGGACAAGAGAGCACAGCTGCACCTGTACCAGAGGAGGTTCAGGTTGGACATCAGGAAGAATTTTTTAATGGAAAGTTTTGTTAAACATTGGAATGAAATGGACCATTGCCCAGGACCATTCCTGGAGGTGTTCAGGTGACTGAACACGGCACTCAGTGCCATGGAATAGCTGACAAGGGGGTGATCAGGCAAAGGTTGGGCTTGAAGATCTTAGAAGTCTTTTCCAACCTATAAGATTCTGTGATTATGTGAATATCTAGAAATCTTAATGCTGCATTGCCAAATGACTTTGGTAGTTCTGAATAGTACGTACAAGGTGATTAGTGTTCACTGGAGAAGAAATCATAGACAGTTGCTTGTGAGAATACTATGATTTATTTTAACTTCATGACTCTTAGTCACATGGTTCTAAATTAATTTTTAGGCTTTAGTTTAGTTAGTAATTGCTTAGAAATTAAATGCTAGCAGATGCTTAGGTTGCATAGCTTGAAATATACATACTACCCATTGAGCTGTGATAATTAGGGAGCTATAGCTCTTTTAACCTCTTTTTAATTCTCACCCTTTACTGATTGATTTAGAAAATGTTTCTTTCAAATATATTTCATAAATAATAGATAGAGACATAGTGGATTTGCTCAAAATACAGTTTCCTTTTAAGAAGTGACTGTCTACTACTTTCTTACCACATAGGCCACCTCTCTGTGCATAAGATGATCATATACCTGCACTATTGCCTTCTATTTGATTTAATCACAATAATTTCATCTTCTTCAAACCAAAAGCTACTGTTGGCTTCTGGTAGTGATATGTATTTTGATAGGCAAATGGTAAAGAAAAAAATGTGCTCCAAGTATTTTACAAGCTAAAATTGTTAATTAACTTTAGTTAGTGTTGTAGTCTTCACGGAAATAAAGGAAATTCATTGTCCCTTACCAGTGAGAATATTTAAATAAGATGCATTTGTCTTTTGCTAGAAAAAAAAAGAAGTCTTGTAGATTTAGAGCTCAGATTTGTCTTTTCTCCAGCACTTGAAGAGAGTGCTGAACTACATACCATTAGCGGCTTTTAGTCAAATCCATATAATGAGGAGAATAGAGGTTTTATCATTTGACCATTTCCAGATTCTGCCATTTCTGGCACCACAATTTGCCATCTTCTGCTTCTCTGTACAAGAAATGCTTTTCTTCTGTGACATTTGCATATGTACAAAATTATACTAAAATTCCTCAAAATTGCTACAAGATATTTGTGTAAAAGATCATCATAATTATGCCATCATTTAACAGAGTTAGAATTGCACCAACTAGTCTTCAATGGTAAAGTTAATCTTTTGTCAAGCAAGAATCCTGCAAAGTCCTTAGCACATATACTATGCTGCATGCAAATAATGACACATTTATCAAGATTACTTCTCTAGAAACCTCAAAGCTTATCTGCAAACAGGAATTAGACTTTTCTTTGACGCTCAATAACTATATATATATTTATAAATCAAATTTTTACCTCTCATAAAGAAATTACTGGAGACAATTACAAAACGGAGTTATCTTAACTGGGACCCACGCTTTTAGATACTTAGGACTTTGAGGAACCGAAATGTTAAATGTTAATGACTCAAAAGATTGGCAATTTGCAAAAGCAGTGGGAGATTTGCTGAGGCCAGGTTTTCACCCCACAACCTAAAGGAAGTGGGAGAATTTTTGGGTGTGTGGGGATGAGACCTCTGATCTGTGTAAGAACAGCCCAGGTGCAGGGGGTGAGCATCCACCACTGGATGATGACTGCACCAAACCGACTTCTGTTTAGATAAAGCTGTTTAGCCCTGCAACTGATTGTGTTCTTGATAGCCTGGGACTGACTGATGAATAATCCTGAAAGTATTCATCCCTTCTGATAAGGCATAACTATCTCAACAATACTGGTGTGAGAAGCAGCTGTCATGTGTTAGAAGGTGTTTTAAACCAGCTGTAATGTCTTGGAAGGTGTTGTAAACAATCAAAGACCCCTGAAGCACCCCCACACTCATTATCTTGGGCCTTCCACCAGAGAACTGCACATGTGTTGCATCAGACAATTTAAAGCTCCCCCACAGGTGAGGTACTTGGGTGTTCCCATTTGAAACCATTGAACTTTTTTCAGGAGTTCCCCTCAACCCTGATGGACCAAGACTGCAGCCATCACTTTGCCTAATGGACATCAAAATTTAATCAAGTCCCATTGCTGGATCTATGGGTGGTGACATCTTTCCTCTTCATTATCTACTTCTATCCTTTCTTTCTTTTCTTTATTTATTTTCCTAATTGATATTTTTATACTTGTATACTGTTATATTTCTATAGATAATAACCAAAATGGCTACATGCTTCCTTTCCAAATTGCAACCAAGTTGTCCTAAAACAAGCCTGCCATAAATACACTGGTCATTCAGTGTCGTTTCACTCTAAGCTTCCACAGGGGATCTATTAACAATAACTTCAGTTACCCCTTCTTCAGGGGTGGGTTGTGACAAGGATAGATAAAAGGAAAGCACACAGTGGACCTGTAACCAAAGGGCCATTCTTGTGATTTTTTTTGGCAGAGAGCCTTGGTTTTTTTATCTCTTTGTGAATCTACAAAATTTTATTTTCTAGGGAAACTGGTGCTTTTGATTGTTTTTATGATTCAGTCAGTGATTTTCAGTCATAGGCTTGCTGTTTGGGAAGAAGGGTGGCAGATTCACTGGTATCTTAATTGCAAATTGTTGTCTCTCTTTGGTACTTGATTGTTAAATTACCCTTAGAAAGAAAGTAGTTTGTTAATATAAGCCTGCCCTAGAATTCTTAAAGTTCCACCTACCCACAACAAAAAACCCTGTCCTTGTGCATTTCTTTGTCATATTTCAGAAAGAACAAAAGCTCTTAATTGCACAGCCTCTTGGAAACATCAAGACTGAAATGTTGTATGGCATTTCTGTGTTTCTTACTTGTAAATAAATTAATTTTCAGATAAAAAAAAAATAGAGGAAGAGAGAAAGTGTTAGATGCAAAAATGAATCTTGGACAGTAGATGGAAAAAAATAAGGAACTGAAAGCAGCCGAAACTACAAATATATGTATTTTAAATTTATTAAAAACAATAAAAAACTAATAAAAAAAAGAATATTTTCTTTTCTAACATTCACTCCAGAGATTTATAAACTCATGCATATTATATGATAATACAGATTTTATGCAAATGTTTTCTCTCCAATCTGAACAATAACAATAAATATTTTCTGGGCCAGTGTAAAATACCTGATGCCTGTGTAAGCACTTGCTCTATTCAGTTTTCTTTCTGACTCTCAAGATTGAACCTGGTTTCTGTTTCAGCCTAATTTGCATAATTCACCTCAAATCCCTGGTAACAAATATTTCTGCAAGCAACACACTATGCAGTGTGTGGTATGAGTTTTAGTGAATTGAAATTCAGGCACTATTTTCTTCCATAATAAGATCACAACTAAAAGGTCTTAATTTCCCAAGGAAAACAAATCGTCAGGGAAATATTTGCATTTTACAGTTTATGTAAACTACTTTATGCCCCAGAGAAAACAGAGTACTCTTCTTCTCCTCGAGTCTTTAAAATTCCAGCATATAACCCTGTAATTTGAGAAAGAATAGATCATTGCCAATGATGATTCATAAGTGTATGTATCATTCAGCATCATAGCTCATCAAAATTTATTTCCCAATTTTACATGGAGTTGAAACTCATTTGCAGTCCTGTATTTTCATGCTCAAAAATTGTGTTTATCCTGTGTTTTTCATTAATATTATGAAGGGGAAAAATGTGAACATCACTTTACACTATAGAAGACTTGCATAAGAAAGAATAGGATTGACAGAAATGTAGTACGTAATTGTTCTAATTTGACCAAAATATAGAAAACATTTAGAAAAGAAAACAATTCATCTGTGTACAAAAAAACCCAAAAAAAGTAAACAACAGCAGTAAGTGTTTCCTGCTAAAGTTACTTGCTGTATTTATTAGGAAAAACTATGTGTTTCTCTATTTTCTCTTTTTCTTCAGGTCAAGTAGTAACTTGATATATGTACTACATGAAAGTTTCTTTGCAAAAGATGTAATAAGATCATGCTAAACCCACACACAAAAAGGAGGAGAAAAAAATTGGCAAAGGTTAATGAATTACATGATTGATGTAACACATATTTCTATTTCTGTGAGTAATCTATTGGTTTGAAACAGGTTAAAACTTCTGCCAAACTTTAAAAAAGGCAAAGTTTGTAAAGATACAAAATACCTCATATTGTTTTTAAGTTATTAGCAACTGCATTATTGCCTAGTATTTCACAAACGACATTTTAAAGTTAAAAAATAATCAAACACCATCTACACATTTCCTCTTGAAGAACTTGCTATACGTATAGTAATGTGTCTCTCTAGCCATAAATTCTTTTTGGTTTGCCGAGGCAGGAGAAATTATTACAAAAATAATTTCAAAAATATTTCAATAAAAAATTTTATTTTCATCTTTTTATAATCATAACTTTAACCATTTAGACTGTATGTCTCTTGTGGATAAACAGTTTGTTTTTCTTTTACAGAGACGTTGAACTGATGTTCCCCAGAAAAATCTGTTGTTTTGACAGTGTTAAAAACAGCTATGAAGCCAAGCTATTGGCAGATGTCTATAGGGCAGTCTATATTAGCAGCAGTTACGGGAGCAGAGAAGTATTTGGCATTTGTATTCCTGATTGATGTTCACAAACACCCAATATTGGGTGACTTCTGAAATGACCAGCAACAATTAAAATGTCATTGAACCTGAGTCAGCCCAGGTGGTAACAAATATTTTCAGGGTACTGTTCCTCCTAGGACAACAGCCTGTCTTGAAGGGCACAAGAAAGTCTTAAGTGGTTCTGATTTTAATGAACCAACCTCTGGAATTGTTTCTGAAATGGAAACAGACTTCATATAAAAGAGAAAGGAATACAGGCAGTACAAGACAAGAGAAACAAAGCTAAGGGATAACTGAAATGATGGAGAAAAATTAGAGATAAGACAAAAAATAATCCAATACCTCTACAAAAATAAATATATTTTGCCAGCAAGTGTGCTTTGCAGCATTTCAAAAGCTCTGCATCCTGATGGCATAAATAGGACAGTTACCTAAAGCATGAGGTGCCTTCTTGGGGGTTACCTACCCATAGAAACAAGGATTCAGAAAATATGGTTTATACCTATCATTGATCTTGGCACAAAGTCAAGATAAATAAAGGGTGCACTTTGAAATCCCTCCACGTAATGGCTACAGACAAATTGATACCTTGAGTCCATTCAACATGAAAAGATCAGTTGTGACTAAAGAGAAAATAATTTCATAGGAAATATTCGGCTAGGCCCACTCAGAATCTGTTCTTTTGCTGTCAACAGATATTCACAGAGCCCTCTCAGAAGAAATTAATGTCATCTTTTACCCATATTTTAGCCTAGTTTTTTGGAGTTATTTTTGCTATGTAAATAAATTACTTAGTGTTTAAAACTTGTCAACACAACAAACCCATTGTTTTTACTAGATTATAGTTTGCACATGTTGTCTAACAGAGCTGACATGCTTTCCTGGGATCTGAAAGAATCACTTTGAGGTTTGTCTAACTTGGAACACTTGTTCTCAATTCTGTCAGTACCAAAATAAACCAACATCAAAATAGCTGTCATGTTTGTTACTCAAATTATGTAAGTCAACTGACAATTGCTGAAGCCATCATTTATATCAACAGCTATGAAATGTTACTGTAGGAAGTGGTTAGAAACCACTGGTACTGGTAAACATTAAGAATCCATTAGGCAGCTGTTAAAGAGATGTTGAAATAATTCACTAAATTCAACACTAAAATTCTGTTGCTATCTAAACAACTATGTTAAGTATTTTAAAAAACTAATTTGGTATCTTAGTTACAGCATCTTTTACAGCTGTATGTTGGATTTGGATTTAAATCCCAATTCATATTTTCTTTTGCTAGATGGAAAACTTTTTGAGTGTTTGCAAGTGGCTTTTCCACTTGTTTTAACCAGGAAGCAGCCAAGAAAGATGACAGTCAGCTTGTTTTCTCTGTGGCAGCTGCTGTTAAAATCTTTAACTCCGTACTCGTATCATGAGAAAAAACAGGCAACAATCTAATAGAAAAAATAGGAAGAGTTTAGTAATGAAGAATTTTGTTAAATAAACTGCATTAAAGCTTTTTATTTGCTGAATCTTTTAGAAGAACTGATTTTTCCTAAAGAGAAAATGCCATTCATCTGTTGGATTAAGGTCTCAGCTCACCAAAACAATCTAATTTCAAGAGTTAGCCCTTAGCTTAACAGGGAAGGTCATGGTATGGGGGTTAAAGCAGCAGAAAGAAAATAAAAGCATGGCAAATATCTTATAAAATCTAAAAATATCCTATAATATCTAAAATTAGTCTGTAAGATACTGGATGAAAGGAAAACAAGAAGAGGAAGTGAAAATTTTCATGCTCACATTTTAATACAGGGAGAAAATCAAAACATAAACATTATTTCCTCTTCAAAAAATATTCTTAATTATTTCTCTTGTCTGAATTTTGTGTGAAAATTGTCAATAACATAAAAAAGTGTCAAGAAAAGGATTATGACACTGATTAGAACCCTCACTACAACTTATTTATATTGGTATGGAACAGAAGATTAAACTGGAGCTAACACTTCATTTCTTCTCCCTTTACAAAATTGTTATTTTTCTACTATGCCTCTCAGGCTTATCTCAAAATCTTTGAGCCTTCACAAATTAGTGTAACAGCCTGCACATGAAGCTGTGTGTTGCACGAGAAAAAAGCACGATGGGGAATGAAATGAAAGCAGATCTGCAAATAGGCTTTCCATGTATGAGATCCCTATGGAATAGTTGGTTGTATTTACAGAAAGATACAATTACATGACCTGCCTCAGAACTCTGTTTTTGCCACTGCTTAATGAGAAGTAACCAAATTTACATTTTCTTACTCCTTGTTGTACAATTGATGTGAATAATTTAAGATCTAGATTTTGTTGTCACATTCTGATTTTGTCTTTCATGGATACTAAAGATTGCTCTTCATTTCCCTTTCTTAATATTATACAGTCTTGCTAGGATGGAGCAATTTTGTCCCAAAGCAATTAAAAATACAAAGTAGGATAGAAATTTTTGTATTTTGAAAAGAAGATGCAATCTTTTATTTCTTTAATTTAATGACAATTTACAGAGAACATGTCAAAAAGGGTCTAAGTAATTTTCATATCAGAGAAAAATATTACAGAAAAAGGGGGTTTTCTTGGTACTTAAAAGCTTAACATATTTAACACCAACAGGTCAAATAAAATAAAAGTATGATTCTTTATTCCAGGATACTTATTCCAGTCCACTTAAAAATTACCTCAACTTGATCTTGCTTTCAGTGAAATCAAAGACAGTGTGAGAATGTGTTAGAATGGGTTGTGGATATTTTATTAGTATTTAATTTATTTTTTTTCTTTTTTTGCTATTCATTCCACAGTAATTTTTTTTTTTTAATTTTAAGGTGGCATGATAGAAATTTAAACTGAAAAAGACAGATTAAAAAAAAAATTCTTTTAGGATGCAGTGGTAAAAAGGTTATGCCCTTTCCTTTCTTTTCCTTTGAGCTTTCCAGAAACTTTTCCCAGGATACGTTCCAAAAAATTGCATTGATTTTTATCTAATCTCTGAAGTTTGACTTTGTTCCTGAGTGACCAAATATGTTTTGGTCATGATTAGGTCTATTTTTCAAAGTAACAGGAATGTTCATAATAGAGCTGTTTGCAGAAATATATCTAATATATCTATATCCCTAAGATAGATGTCAAAGTATATCTAAGATATCTAATGCATATTTGCACTGCTAACACAAAATAATTATTTAAGAATCTAAAACGAAATATCTAATTTGGTTTTTTTTTAAAATATCAATAGAATTCTTTAGAGCAGTCCTGTAACTGACTGAAATGTAAGACATTATTGGAACAAATATTTTATTTCAGTTTTTAGTCACAGAATCCCAAGATAGAGTACAGTTTTGGAATTTATTATTCAGGCCCTTTCTGAGCCTTCAGAGAAATCTTGTCATGTATTATAAGGTGTCATGTCTTGTCATGTCTGTATGACATAATACTTCATCCAAAGTACCTTTGGTTCTATATTGCTTCTGGAAACATTGCTTTACATAACATGGCTTCTTAGCAGTCAGGGTTTATAGAATTTATCCATTTTAAATTATTTTTCATTATCTTCTGAGAGAATCCTTTTTCTTCCTTTTTTCACTTTTTAAAAATTTTTAAATTTTTTTAAACCATTATTTTTACTTTATAATTTTGAACTACAGAAACAGATTCTGAAGTTCCTTCCTGGCGGGGGAAATACAATTCTATCAGAAGTTTGATGGATCTTGTTACTGCTCAAGGTCACTCACCTAGATGGGGAAAAAAAATTGGCCAAAAGATAAATGTTAAACCAGTCCAGAGAAAGCATGGAATAGGATTAAAATAGAGATAGAAGGGTAAAAGATGGCTTTGAAAAATTGCTGTCTAAATGACAATAATATAATTGGCATACTGTTAATTGTCAAAGAAAATGCTTGACTGATATACAGTTCTAAACTGACTGTGTTATGGATTAATTAACTGTCATAAAACCACATTTCAATAATTCATTTAAACTTTTCAGATTCCAGAAATTTCTATTGGTTGGGATTGCCTACTAGGCACATGTCCTATCTGGTAAACAATTGCTTTAGAATTAATTTCTTGCGGCTTTTACCAAAGAAACAACAAAAAAAAATTTTTCCTTTTTTTATTATTTTTTTCTAACTGTAATAATGGAGGATAAATTCCCCTATGTCTGTGTCAAATTTTTTCTCTGTAATGATAGAGATTGTTTTGAATAGATGTTTCTTTCCAGTAAAAAGCAAACCAAAATACTGCAAACAAAGAATGCCCATTTTCAAATTTAGAGTAGCTCAAAACGCATTTGCCTGCTGAACAGTTCCTTATCCTCAAACTTGAACTCCCTTTTGAACAGAAATACTTTCTAGCATGACCCATTTTGCCACTGACATGTCACTTAGCCTCTTTAAAATGACAGTTCCTATATGCCCTTCACACTGCAGTTATTGCAAAGCTCTTTTATTTTATTCAGAGCCCCCATCATTGTTTTGATTCATTTGCATCACTACTGGCCATCCCTGTCAAAGCTTCCTAGGTCTAAAAGTAATCTTAGGAGGACTGGCAGAAGTAAGATTAAAGTCTCATACAATTTTCTTCTTCACTTTAAAGTATTTGGTCATTTGCTTGGGATGCATGATTATCTAAAATTCTTCATGCAAATAAAGATTGAATTCAAAGAGTAGCTGGCATTCTCCAATTTACTGGTAAGCCACTTTTGCAGAGAACATACAGAAATGGATGAAGAAGCAGAAACAATATTTTCTAGAATTCTAACTCTGTTGAGGATATTTCTACTGTCATGAAATAGATAAAATGTTCAAGTATTGAATAGATTGGATATGGGTGTACATGCAAATACTTTCCTTTTACATACTTAAAGATTTTTAGCTGTCTCAATATGAATGTTAGAGTATGTATAGCATCACGAGTGTCTTTGTATTTCAAAACTTCCTAGCCCGAAGGAAAAGTTTTTGAAAACACCTGATACTGTATTCATCCAAAGAGGATCTCAAGCCCATTTCCATAATATAAGAAGCAATCCTAATTATGATATTAATCCTTAGTAGGAACAAAACCAGTTCAAAGGGCAGGATATAGTTACTTGCTGACAACACAAACCAAAAAAAAAAAAAAAAGAAAAAAAGAAAAAAAAAGAAAAATGGACTCAAAATATTTGGTTTTAATTTTGCTAGTGATCATAGAATGCTAGAATGCTTTGGGTTGGAATGGACCTTAAAGTTTATGCAGTTCTAATCAACCTGCCATAGAAAAGGACACCTTTTGCAAGACAAGATTGCTCAAAGCCCTGTCCAGCCTGGCCTTGGACACTTCCAGTGATTTTACTGCTACTCTCCCTACTACATACACACATACATACCAAAGCAAAAACATTTTTCCACTCAGAAAGCCATTGAGAACTTGATCAATTACAAGTATATGTGTAATTCAAGACTGGATGCTTACCCAAATGTGTGAATAAATATAAACTATGTTCTTTAAAAGGAAATGCTTTTTAAATGTTCAGAACTCAGGTCAATGAAACAAGCCAGAGAACTTTAGTACATCTAAGTACATATTCTGATTTAGATAGGAAACATTAGATTTACTAGGAAATACCACTTAAAAGTGGTTAATAGTTTGTTAAAATATATTACATCTTTACAGCAAAATACTATGAAGTAGTTGGATACTGTGTCTAACTTTTAATGAGACAACAGGTCTTTCATCTTGCTGCCAGTAAAAGATGCGGACTTGCAAGTAGCATTTTTCATTTTTAACTTTTTTTCCCCTTACAATTACTCATAGATTTCTTACCTTCTGCTACCATCATGTTAGAACAAAGATGTGAGGAAAAAAAAAATTGAACGTGACATCTCTTCATCTGTTTGGAACTAATAATGCCTTCACAGCAAACAGTTGTTTTGGTACATGCTGGATACTGATGTAAAATAACAGTGGATGAAAACATATGGAATAGTTACCTAATTTGTGTGTGCATTTCCTGACATAATTGGGTCATTCTTGCAAGTTTTTCAGAATAAATTAATTCAGAGGGAAACAGTCAGATTATTTTAAAATAAGAATGCTTGCTCTATAAACCAGGAAATGAAAATAGAGTGTTTTGTTTCTTTGAATAAAATTGTCACAGTTGAATGATACTTTAGTCTTTTTATTACTGTCATTTTATTAACTTTCTGTGCACCACAAATATATTCAGTTCTCAGTAGAAAGTACAACACATTCCATAAAAACTAGCCAAAACCCCCTATCCAGTTCCTGAATATGAAATATTATGGACTAGGAGTGCAAATCTTCACCTAGGCAGGGAGACCCACAGCATCTGCATTGCTGTGCTACCTCACAGGGTTTCTCTGGCCCCTCCATACAAGCTGCCCCTTTAACAAATGAAGTCTGCTTGTTGTGCTCCTGCTCACCAGCTCTACAGAGGTGTCCACCTCAGCAGATATCTAATAACCAATCTGCCTTGATCTGCAGTCCAAAAAATAGAACTGCTCACCTATTGGAAAGGAAACACTGAAAGTTCTTCCCTCTCAAGCACTCTTTGCAAAGACCTGTATCCACAAGGTGGGAGCAACTGCACAAACACTGTCATGCTGATGGCACTACTCAACACGTGTGAACATGTGAACCTAGACAAAAGACTTATGCACAGTATAACTATGCCCACTGGTTGTTAATACCATCAGGATTCAGGTGGCTGTGAATAACTAGAAGACTTTAGGGGACTGTAAAAACTGGGGTTTGCATTAAGAAATGTAATGCTCTGCTCTGAAGCCAAGGAGGGTAATGATAAACCTTCCCCAGAGGGAGGTCACATTTACCAGATAACATAGGCATATATTAAGTATATGTTCTTAAGAGTGAAAACAGCATTTTAGCAAATATAAAATTATTCTTTACTCCACATTTATGCAAGTTAAAACATTTGTAAAATGAAGAGACAAGTATCATAGGTTTCTTAATTGCTAAACTTATAGAATTTATTTGCCGTTCTGGCTAACAAACAAACGAAAAGGTACAAAACCTGATTCTTCTCTGTTAAATTTATTTTTTATTTTATTTTTTAAACATGATAAAACTTGCAATAAATACATTATGAATAGGGTAAGGATATTATTAGTAACTACCACAGAGTTGAAAAAAAAGCTCAGTCTAAAAACCTGAGTTTATTGTCTAAAGGAGAAAAAAATTAAATAGCTTTGAAAACCTTGAAATGTCAAAATAAAGCTAAAGAAATGTTGATTACTGTCTTTGCTGTTTATGACCAAGTAAATAGTGAATGCATAAAGGCATATTAGGAAATGCATTAAGACCCATTATTTTCTGATGCTATCCATGTTCTAAGTCTTCTGCATTTTTTTTCTGAAGTGAGCAAATAGTTTAACTTGTGCCACTTAGTTTAGGATTTCATAAACATGTTGCTATAAAATAATGGGAGATATTGTTCAGGGCCAAGGAAAAAGGGAAAAGAGTCATCATTCTATTCTTTGCAAATAAATATTTGTATGCATGTGTGTGTGTGTGTGTGTATACATATACATATGCATTTATTATTTAGGGAATACTAAACCTGTAATTGAAGTATTCAGCAAACTAATAAATAATGGCCAGTTTTAAATTTTTAAAACTGATTTCAGTAAATTATTTTATTATTAACACTTTTCATGCTAGTGGTTGTCTTACATGTTTTTAACTATTGTCACTATGTGGTCAAAACTACTAATCTCAATAACCATATTTGAGTACATACCCAAAGGTACTCAATTAATACTATTCTTATAATGCCCTCAGCCTACTTTACCATAGAAAAACTGAAACAAGACCTTGGATCACAAATAAATCATCCTGAACATCAGTTATTTTGTAGAAACGTGCTACTTTCCAATGTTTGAATCAATTTCTCTCCTTGTTAAGAAAGAATTTCCTGAAATGTTTGAGAATAAGTGTCTAGTTACTGATATTTTCTGAGGGAGGAAGAAAATGAAGAGTATTCATAATATTTTGCTGTGCAATAATCTTTTTATCTGTACAGGCATGTCAGACCAAAAGAAAAAAGATAAACATAGAGGGAAAACAAGACACCCTGAAAAACACTTGAAACAATACGCTAGAGATAGGAGTAGTTTAGTACCTACTACTTGTATGTTTGATTGGAATAAGATTCCAGATATTGTGGTAACTAGATTGCAAAATATGGAGAAGAAATTGTGCTTTCTTTCCTACATGGGAAAATTCCTGAGCTCTCCATTAAAAGTAGCACTGAACACTGCATTAATAATAACACATTGCATGTTCTTTAGGAGAGGTTTTGTCAGCTAATGCAGTGTGTGAAAGGATTTTTGGCTCAGGTGGGAGTGCCAAGGTACCTCCCCCAGGGGCCAGTTTTAAGACTGGGGATCATGCACAGTCCTCTGATGGAAGGCCCCAGAAATGAGTCTCAGGGTGCTTCAAAGGTCACTGGTGGGTGGCATCTTTGTGTGGCTGGTGATAGCTGAGCCAGGCAGCTGAGCTCTTTAAGAACTTACAGAGACTGTGACCATGGACATGCATGTGAAAGTTACATAATAGCAATTTCCATCCTAGGTATTTATCAGACAACACATAATTCAACACAGAATTATAAAGGCACTAATTTTCTATCTTGAGAAGATCAGGATACACAGACAAGAGAAGCTCCATTACTGCATTTTTTTAATACAGTGTGCACAGACTAAAGCCAGTGTGAATATGTTTTGACTGTTTCAGAACTGGAATATGCTTCTTCAGGGGTTCAATGTCATCTATACATTTTTTGCTTTCTGGACACTTCTGATGAGTGTGTGTATATGAACAAAGAAAGAAATATATATATGAAGAGCTGTCTTACGATGACTGCACTTCACCTAAATACTTACAGGTTTTATTTCTTTATACTGGTTCTTTTTCTTTATCCTGGATAAAAAATGTAAAATGACAAAAAACTTCCAAAGCTGTAATGAGTTATAATCTAAGTAACATATACAGGTTCCTTGTGACACAAAGGAGGAAATAAAGAATTGAAACATGAAGGACGCCAGACATTTTGTAAGTATATTCAAGGAATTAATGTCTCTAGGGTTAAAAGATATCAGCTAACTGTATAAGTGAAGTACCTCAGTGGTTATTTGAACCTTTTATTTCATATATGATGGGAAGAGTTATGATATATTGAAAGTGTTGAATTTAGAAGGGAAGTTAAAATTAGCCCTAGGCTATGCCTAGAGCTTGTAATATCATAGACACACCTTTGGAGCAACCACAAAGTTTCTAGACCTCAGAACTGTGAAGAAAGTTTTCTAAGTGTTAAATGACTGCAATACAACATTATAGTGGGTCAGCTGCAGACTGAGAGCCTGAGGCTGGGTTTATATTACAAAGTTTTGCTGCCAGAGCTATATCAGCCTGTGCTACAACAGCAACAACAAAGAAAACAGCAGAAACCCTCTGTGACACCTGTAGGCTGGCAAGTCCTCCATGTAATTCTGTCCACTGAAGAGAATTTATGGCTGCTCACAGCAATGCATAACAAGGCATGTAAGAAGGTAGAAGTGATATAGTTTAGTGGCAGGAATGTAGTGATGATTGTTAGATTGTAAACATGTAGAAAAACCTAGATTGGTGTAGACAAAGGGTAACCTGCCCCTCTGGGACCCACTTAAGCTTCACTGCCCATCGAGTTTGCAAAATTCTATTATCGTATAAATCATAATTTCATATAAACGATATGAAATAAAAGCCATAGGCATAATGAAAGAAATTAAGAAATTAATATGACTGATGTGTCCTGCAGTATAGAAATGATAGACTTTTTGAAAAACAATTGTGATTTCAAGGTTTGGGTTTGGAGAGAGTGGGGCGGGGGCACAAAATTCTGTGGAGAAATCACAAGTTTCACTAGATCTTTTAAACTTATTCTTTCTCTATACAGTTACAGTGATCCTAATCAGAAAATCTTTGTACATGAGGAATTAGTGGTCCACACAGTGGCGAATCTGGGTAGGCACAGGCCTGTGTCCTGTACGTGTATGTCTGGGCCATCAAACATGTAGCTCTTTACTTCAAGATAAGCTCAGATAGCAAATCCTGGTGGAGCAGACCATAGCTGTTCCTGTTGGGTACCAGTGATTATGCCACTGTGTACCTATCTTAAATCAAAGTAGCATCTTCTCATGTGGACACTTGACCGTAAAAATTGTTGATAATATTTTTTTACTAAGGAAGTCCTAGAAGGGGTTCTAAGTACCAACGTGCTGGTGAACCTTTCTGTGGAGAGGATCAGCACAGCCTTGCTCTGATCAGATGTGCCTTGCCACTTGATGCTATCCACTTCAGGGCTCCTAGAACATGAAGCAACATAGAATTATGTGTGCTATTTCTCCTTTTCATTCTATTGTCAATTGTCATAGAAGTTATCAATATCTTTTGGAATGTACAATCTGCCGTTTTTACTCAGGCACTAGCCATAGTGTTTTACAATAATCATAGAGAATTAATTCACCTATAACATACTTTTCTGCAACCAAAACAAATAAGAAAATGTGGTTAGTACATTTTACTGTACAAGTAAGATATAGAATAAAAAATATAGCCTTAAAATTGAGTTTACATTTTTATGAATCTTATGATAAGTGATTTAAAGCACATTGATAGTTATCATCATCATTCTTACTTTCTCAATAATTGAAGGCGGGTGGAAGAGAAAACCCAATTCTCGGTTTAGCAGCTATGGGAAAATCTCCTATCCTCAAAAATATTTTTTCTGGTCATACTCACTTTCTGAAGAACTCCATCTCAGTATCACTTCGAGGCACTTAAAATGGTATTTTTCTTACTGTCTTCTAGTTTCCAGTCAGAAGTTATTTTTTAGCCTTGTTTTTCATGGTATAAGAAACATGAAAAGTTAGATAGTAGAAATGTCATTTTTGTCTGGATTAAAATTTATTTACTCAATAAATTAGATGGACACCTGTAATCTGCATGCCTTATAACAGCCTAATTTCAGAGTTTATGGATGTGACCAAGGGGAAATCTAGAATTATTTCTCTAATTGCTTTGTGAGCATGGTCTTTTTTTTTTTTTGTAATGTCTACTCTACTATATTGAGACTAATTAATCAAGAGCATCATGTACATATCAGAACAGACACTAAGACACATTTCACTCACAGCAACAACTGTGGCCCCAAGACTAGTAGACATTTTTTATTAATGTATTCTGTAAACCATGCCAAATCCAAAAAATTGTGATAAAACAAAAGACTTCCCTGGGAGAGGAGAAAAGAATATATATGCAAGTTTTAATTTAAGGAAGGCTTTAACACTGTCTTTAAATATGGCCCAGGTGAAATCACTCCACATTTTCAGTAATTTTCAATAGTTTTCAATTAAAAAAGAAAGAAAAAAACCAGAAGAAGTTATATGAAATTTAAGAGATCATAAAATGAGATAAATCTGAGATAAATCTTCATAAATCTGGTCACATTTGATGATGGGTCAATAGTAGCATCATATATGAGATACAGGTGGTAAATAAACTGTTACATAGTCTAGTTTGATTAAAAAATCAAAGATTGAGGTTTTTCTCAAATATAAAACTTTCTCAAAAGATGAAGCAATTAGAGAGCATAATTCCTGAAAAAAAATTTAGAAAATGTGATGCATGATGAAAAGGTAAAGAAGATGTTGACCTAGGGGAAAAAAGAGCATGGTGAAATATTTTGAAAATGTAAAGAGTTAATGTAAAGAAAGTAATCAATCATTTGTCATACCCACTGTGTGGGTAGCACATGAGGAAAATGTCTCATTTTCAAACCCATAAAATTCATGTTAAAAATTCCAACTATAAGGAATGTTTAGTGATCTAGGGGGGCTGGGAAATTCCCCTTGTGAGATATTTTACAAAGCATGCCAGACAAACATAGACCATTGATTTCTTTATATAAAGTACTGAAAGAGTTCCCACAGGACACTTCTCATCAGAAAATATATAAACATAAAGATCATTCTTTATGTTCTTGTAGTTTGTTTCACACCAAGGAGGATGGGTATTCCATCACTTCCATATGCTTTGGCAGTGAGAAGAATTTCTTGGAAATGTGTAATGAAAATATATTGGCTTCATGCTGATCTCTTGTTTTCAGTGGAAGTTGCCTACCTAATCAATTATTTTGCAAAATGTGTTCTTCCCCTTGAGTGTGAATGAAAATAATATGATCATAAGACATTCATATAGGAAGATTTTAGAAGTCAGTGCCGATGTATACAATCTGGTGATAAAGCCTTGAAAAGAAATTCCAGGCAGATAAACAGTCACAAACCCCCAAAAGTCAGAAATGGCAAAGTCATGTGTCACTTTGCCATCTCTACATTGAGACTTCAAGCGAGTTTGATGTCAAATAAGGCTAGAAAATTATAAAATTTCACCAAAATTCTCTAGAAACTGTAGGCAAGTTTTGAAACCCTACAGCAATGACCATGGCAATGAAGTAGTGAAGCATCCCCAGGATTGGAATGTTAAGTGAAGAAATCTTGTAAAGAACTAATTTTTTGAAGAGGTTCAAGCAGAAGCTGTATTATGGTATAAGGTTAAATAATAACTTGGTTATAGCTAAGAAGATGAAAATATAACCCAGGGTAACCTCAGAAGATTATACAACAAAACCACAAACCCGGAAAGTTTGTATATGTCAATATAATGAACCAAGATCACCACATGCACACTAGGAATTTTGTCATAGGCATGGTCAAGTATGAGTGACTAATCACCTCTGATATTATGATTCTTTCCTTGTTAACTTTTTGTATAAAAGAATGTGTGTGTTTCCTAGGAAGTTAGCAAGTAGTAGATGCCTGGAATCCTGTTCTGTAATAAAATAAAATATTTTTTCTTTTCAGCTCTAGCAAGCCAGGTGAAAGAATCCTACTTTAGGAGTAACAAGTTGAAAATATATCATAAATTTGGCAGTAGCACCTTCCATTTTGCTGATACCTCTCAGGTTCTAGCCTCTTGTGTCTTTATGTTCGTGCTTTACTTTACAGCACAGCACCCTGGTTGCAGAAGGTAGATCATTACCTTCCCTGCTGAGTTCAGGGAAGACTTGGTCAACTTCCAGTCTCCTCTGTGTGTTGGATGAAGGGATGAGAGTGAGTAAAGGACTCTTTATACTGGCAGCTGGAGTGGGTCTGCAGCTTTGGCAGTTTGTATACACAAGAGGTACAGACTAGAGGGTCTGGAATTCAATAGTAGCTGCTGGGCAGATGAGCTACTGGGGTGTCTGAGACCAGCTACTGGAGGAATATATATATATATATATATATATATATATATATACACACACACTTTTTTTTGCTTTGTAAGACTGGAATCCTGTATCATGAAGCAGAGATTCACAAACTCCCTAGACGTTTTACATAAACCAGCAGAGCAGGAAAACATTCTATACCACAAAATTATCTAAAATTGAAAATTTTTATTATCAAAATCTGTGTATCATTGTAGAGAAATGCGTTAATTTCTAAACTACTTACTATGCCACAGTTTTTTTCTTGAAATTGAAAGACTATGATGTTTATCAACATGCAATGGTGTTTGTTCATTATGTTGATTTTTATTACAGGATCCCACAATTTGAAATAATTATGAAAGAAACAACAGAAACAGATTTTTGATTGTTCATTGTTTGTGGCATCTGTAGGAAATATGTCGGCTTGACATCAACTGTTAACAAGCTTTATTTAAAATTTAGGGGAAAACAGTTGTAAATTATAAACATTGTCTATAATAGAGCTTTGTAGTTTACATAATTATATTCTGTGAAAGAAGGGAGGCAAGCTTGGTCTGACTTCATTTTTCCATTAGAAAAGATTCAACTGTCTTCATCCCATGATACCAGCTGCACTGAGCTTCGTATGAGATCACTGTGCTTAATTTCAATAGCCTGCGGAAAGAGTTTGTTTTTTAAGTCCTGTCTTTTGCAGATGTGCCAAGGGAAAGATAATTTTGGTTTCTCTAATCATATGCAGAAAGCTAGCCCTGTTCTTATGCTTTACTTTCCATGGTGCTTCCAGAATAGCCCATACAGAAATCAGTTTCAAGTTGAAGTACATTTTAAGTCAGTCTGTTTCCCAAAAGGATTCTCCTAATGTACTTAGAATTGGTACTAAATATGAATATTTTTTTACTCATGGGTATACTAAATGCTATTTGAAAAGAATGTGTGTGTAAAGATTTTGCAAAGACCAACATTTGAAGTAAATGTATTAACGGGTGATGATAGGAACATTAAATTTGACTCAACAAAGCTTTTAGATACAACACCCCTTGCACCTTCATCAAGAACTTTCATTGGGCACTAAATGCAGGTTTATGGTGAATACAACAGAAAAAAAATATTCTTTTTCAAGATAAATTTTCATCTTGTAGGTCTAACTTAAGCTAAATGCTCATGAAAAAGTCTATGAATTTGAAACCTTTTAACTGCCTTTAATTACCTGAAGGCATAGTGTATGTATCTCCCTCTTCACAAATCCTTAAAAATAAGACCATAGTTTTATTTCATGTTTCCATTAGTCAAGGCATTGTACTTGAAGTAATGTCTCTTGGAACTCAAATTCTGTCTTGTGAATGTTAAAGAAGGTTTTAAACTTCTGTCCTGGCAATACAGATGATCAATTAAATAATTTTTTGCTCACAAACTTTATTCATTTTAACTGAAAATCAACTTTGGATGAGATATTTCCTAAACTTTGGGGAACATTGGCAGTGTTAATTAATTAACTAAATTGCCCGATTGTTCAATCATTTAGGATATTTAAATGTAAAACTATCACATCTCATTTGAATAAATTAACAATCAGTTACAATATTAAATGTACTACGATAAAATAATCTCTGTGATTATTTTCTGTATGGCAAATGAATATTTCTGATTGTATACTTATTATATTAAAGACAAATTCATTACTGTTTTTGTTAACAACAATCAAACTTTTAGTGCATATGCATGTGCTTGGAAATATTTTGAAATTATCTGATTAAGGTAAGGAAAACAGATTAGAATAATAAAAGAGACAGCAATGGAACAGCCAGTCAATTTTATTGTGTGGATCGGAAAGAAAGACTGACCTGCACCTAGTGGCAAAATACTCCTAAGTATTCACAAATATGAATAGCAGCAGTAAATGCAGCTATATATAAAGTACACTAGAATCTTAAAATTATTATGTGAAAATACTACATTAGCTTGTGCAGTATCAATAACAAAGTAAGCTCTCTAATCTTTAAATATTATTTGTGCCTTGAAATGAACGAGCAGAGAAATAATGAGACCATGAGACCATTTTTTAATGTTAATCCTTTCTTAGAAGATTAGAAAGTAAAACTAGCCAAGCAGATCCTAACTATTTCTAGGAGCAAGCCTTTAATCACATTATCATATAGCTGAACACAGCTTGGTCAGGTGCTTATTTATTATAATTAAATGCTTGCAACACATGTGTCAGTGACAATATCCCTATTCCTAGACATCAGTACTAGGATGTATGTCTATTGATGATTCCACACTGAAGCTGTTGGGAAGTGTCTTGAACATAGTCTCAATGGATTATATCTGAGAAAAGAGATTGCAAAGGAAAGAAAAAGTTCAAAACAGCCCTAGTACTGTATTCCAAGTGACTGGGAAAAGTGCTGGAGTAGCAGTCTGAGACACCTACAGACTTTATTGAGACCTATCATTGAGAAAATTTCTCTAAATTGAAGTCTTCTATGCATTTTAGATTATTACTCAAAAGTTCAAAGCCCTAGTCCAGTTTAGGTAGAACAGACATTCTGCTCTAAATCCTATAGAAATGCCACATTTACTGATAAATTTTCCACCATTCCGTGATATAGCTCCTTTCATTTTTATTCAGAAAAAAGATTGAAGTATCTTAGTTTGATCCAAGTTTTAAGTATGAATATTTGAAATTCTGCATATGATTCTCTTCCAGCTTCAGTAATAACCTAGAGATGTTTTTATAAATCATTTTACTTCTCCCCAAGGACTAAACTGCTACTGTGTCACAAGATCTTTGATTTCAGTGGGTTTGATAGTGACATAAATAAAGTTAGTGAAACAGCTAAGAAATGGCACAAAATCTGGCAGATCAGACAAATGTATGTGTAAGTAGACTATATATATCAGCTGTAATCCATATACAGTGCTATTTGAATCAACTGTCTATTCACCATTGCTCAATGCACCTAAGACATGCCAAATTGCCTAACGGTGTAGACAGCTCTTTCACAAAAGTCTGTGCAGAACTTCCTGCAGGCTAGCAGATGTGTCAAAGGCCTGCTGAGAAGGGTGACATCTGGTAGACACTGATCTACAACAGTTCAACAGATACTATTGAATTCTGGATGGCTCCTAATTACCATGTGATTGACGCTGTAAATACTATATGTGCCTTCTTCTGATAAACTAGGAAGGGGAAAGTCCCATTCCAAGGAGGGCAAATTTTCTTTTCATATTTCTGAATTGACTCACCACAGCATCATTTAGCCCTACTTAGAACAGTATAAACTGTTCCAAGGTAGGTAGTCTGCAATCTTTACCAGGCTTGGCATCTTCTGTTACATCACATATGCAAGCTCCCAGAAGGCTTTAATTTTCTCTAAAGGTATTATCTGGGCAACAATAGGCTTTTTGGTGCCTCTTGGGAAGGAATCTTCAGTTACAGAGCCTCTAACATACTGTTCTGGTGACAGTAGTTGTAAAGCAGGTAGTTGTCAGACCAGCTTTATATGGCTGGTCCTTCCTGGTTCTAGCCTGATGCTAACTCTCATTCTGCAACCCCAGGGTATCTTATCTGTTACATAGTGGCGTTTCAGGAAGAAAAGGGAGGATTCCTCCTCCTACAAGCAGAGACAAGAGTTCAGTCTCCTTTGTCTCATAAGCTGTTGAGTCTGTCACCACAGGTTTAGATGCAACCTTACCATCCTTTTGAAAGGTCTGAAGTCAGGGTTCTTAATCAGGGTCTGACACTTGTGGATTTGACAGGTGGATCACTTGGTGGATAAGGAAATGGCAGGATGGTTACACTCAAAAGAGTTGCAGTCTGTGTCTTGATATCGGGGAGGATGTCAGTGACACATGGTGTTCCTCAGATGTCTGACTGGGACAAGAGTTAAATTTTTGTCAGGGACATGGACAGTGGGATTCGGTGCACTCCTCAGCAAGTTTGTGGATGACATCAACCTGTGTGGTGAGGTTGTTACTCTAGAGGGAAGGGAGGGAAATGATACCATCCAAAGGTACCTTGACAGGCTAGATAGGTAGGCTCATGCAAACCTCATGAAGTTAGCAAGGCCAAGTAATGTAAGATCCTGCACCTGGGTTGGGACATGCCTAAGAACAAGTACAAGTGGGGCAATGAGTGCATTGAGAGCAGCCCTGCAGAGGACTTGGGGATATTAGTGGCTAAAAAATTGTATATGGGCTAGCAATATGTGCTAGCAGCTCAGAAGGCCAACTGTATCTTGAGCTGCTTTAAAAGAAGTAAGGCCAGCAGGTCAAGGGAGGTGATTTCCCCCTCTACTCCCTTCTCATGATGCCACCTACAATACTTGATCCAGCTCTGAGGTCCATAACATAAAAAGGACAAGAACGTGTTAGAACAAGTCCAGAAGAAAGCCACTAGATCAGTAGAAGACTGATCTCCTATCAAACCTCTGATAAAAAAATACCTCTCCTATCAAACCTCTAGGTTCAGCCTAAAAAGAGGGTCTGGGGACACTATCTAGAACCTTCCAGTACCCAAAGGGAGCATAGAAGAAAGCTGGAGAGGGACCTTTTACAAGGGCATGTAGAAATGAGAAAAGGGTGATGGCCTTAAATTGAAGGAAGGGAGGTTTTGATAGGATATTAGGGAGAAATTCTCCACTGTGAGGATGGTGAGGCACTGAAACAGGTTGTCCAGAGAAGCTGTGGATGTCTCATCCCTTGAAATGTGCCTAAGCCTAAGTCTCAGGGAACAGCCTCATCTTTGCATGTCCTGGCTCTCAAGAGGGTCTTCAACCACACTGCTATGGTTACTAACCAAGGAGGAAGATCTTCAGTGTTAAATATTCAATACCAATTTTTTTATGGAATTGTGAGCATGGTGGTGTTGGGGGCCAGGGAGGTGCAGGTTTTGACGGGGAACCAAGACATAGGAAGTGGAACTTTTTTTGATTTCCCCCATTTGCAGGTGGGGAGTGCTAGTATGTCTTTTAAAAACAGGGAACAGAAACACAGGGAGCTATTCTTGCTCTTCCTGGCTGCAAGGCCCTAAAAAGCTTTCTTGATGAAACTATTAGAAGAACTTACGGTTTTTGGTATACTCTAATTTAGAAAGAAATATTTTCAAGAGGTCAAAACAATATCTTGCCCTTTTTCCAAGGGGAGCATATGCAGTTACTTGGGAACAGAAGCCATCCTCTTTTGTTTGTGCCTTTTTTGGTTAAACAACACCCTCTTTTTTACAATGTTCTCTTTATTGCTGTATTTATGGCTATCTGCTTTAGTAAATTGCAATTCTGAAATTTTTTACTTCTTGTAGGTTTTTTTTTTCCCCTGCACAATTATGGAGGAGGGAGGGGGACGTTCAAGTAGACTTAAACTTTTCCCCACTGAGGTTTTTTTTCATTTATACACACACAGCATCTTCTGGAGGGAAAACTCAGCCAAATGTAAGCAGGCCAGGAACTTCCTGAAGTGCACTGATGATAAATTTCTTCTCCAGCCACTCAGTTTTGAATTTTCTGCAAACTTGATAAGAATGGCCCCTGCTGCAATGCCCAGGTCACTACTGAAGAACTGAGCAGTATTGGACCCAGTACTCACTCTTGGGATATACCACTATTTATTTGTCTCCAACTGGACTTTATGGAACTGTTCACAACACTGGAGGTGCTGCCAAACAGTTCATTTTCCATTCACCTCACTGTCCACTAACCTCAGCATAGCTAAAATTCCTAGTTATAAAAAGGAGAAATAGAGTACTAGTATAGTTATCTTTATTCTTTTCTCCTGAAGCAGTTACAGAATTTGGATTTCATATTTAGAAGTGCTTTCTTTTCTCTTTTTCTTGACTAAAGAATTCTCTTCAGTAAGTGTTTTCTCTCAAATAGTTCTAGTTTTGGAGTCAATCCATAAAGAGTTGTCAATGATTTGATTTTACAATCCCACACATATGAGGAAAAAAAAAAAAGGACCCAATATCATCAACAAAAGTCTAAAAATAATAGCCTTGGGTATTATTCTATACTTATAAATCAAGAGCAATAGTATAATCTTGTAGCAAGCATGAATAATGATTTAGCCTTTTTTTTCTATCCCATGTTTTCTAGAAGCACAGTCTCTGGTCCCTAGGTCTGTTTAGTAAAGGACAAATAACCAAAGACATAAAGCTCTTATACATGGATCTTATAGGAGAAGAAGGAGCTTTCTGAAAGTCTGTAGCATTTTTGGTTGTATTTTTAAAACAAAATATAGACTTTATTCTTTGACACTTTTCAGCTAGTTACATTTTCACACATTTCAAGACATCACTTTTTACATTTTCAGTTTTGATTCTAATGAGTGTTAGATAAATTATTAACCCGTGTTCGGAAAAACAAAAAAGATAAAAAGGGTTTACTTGGGGTAAATTATAGTCTAGAGCATTTTCAAAGGGTTGTCTGAATCCTCATTCTGCAGATCTATTATGACAGACTGATGTCAGTACCTCACATTTGGCTCAGAGTTACATGTAAGCAAAAAAAAGGAAACCAGTCTGGCTTTGGACTGACTGTTTCAATCACCAGCTGGCTAAGAATACTAAACTATACCTTTCCCAGGAAAAGATTATAGAGTAGAAAGCCCTAATCCCCATACCACCTCCAGATTCTCATGAATTAATGCATTAGTTCATAAATAAATTACATACTCAAACCTCTGCCTAAACTATGTTCAGTCATTTTCTTGCATCCCTATGGGTAGCTGAGTGTTCACTCAAATTTCTTTAATTACTAGTTGACATCAGAAGGAACATTGAACTTTTTCTCTTGCCTCCCCCCATATGTGTACTGCACACTGATATATTTTTAGTAAAACCAAAAGAATGGAGGAATGGTAATGAATGAGCTACATTTTTACTATTTCCTGAAATAACACTTATTAATTATTGAGATGTAAATGTTAAAGTTTCATATTCTTATGACAAATAGATAATAATACTTAGGATAAGTTTTAATGGTATTTTTCTTTTTTTTCTCTAATTTTTAGGGGCCAGTAGTACAATATTTTCTGCTATTTTGCATACTTTACACTATCTGCTAATTAAGGACAAATCTGTCAGTATCCAGTCACTCAGTTCTCTGGAAGAGTTAATAGAATAGGCAGCCTATGATATCAGTAGGCACCATTTCATTCACTGAATGTCATAGTATAGAGTAACAAGACAAATTCTTGGTACCCATTTGTATTGTCAAGGGTTGGAAGAGATTGATTATTTAAACAACAGTTTTACTGTGGCTCTCAGACTGAGAAAGAAATTTCAGGTTCTGTGGAAAAGTAGATTTTCATGTGTTTTCCTTTTATTAAAAACTCACCTCTACATGGTTGGTGGTTTTTTGAGGCATCAAATTATGTATTTACCAGGTGGCCAGAACAAGAAAAACATAACTAAATAAAGGTTCTTTTCTTTTCCAAGAAAGCTCAAGAACTGCTTCTGGTTTTTGGGGATTTTTAATAGAATAAATTAGGAGAAAAAGTCTACTGATGACTTCATATAATGTCTTAGATTATCCAGCCAGTTTCATTTTGAACCACAAATAACTATATTCTTTTGGATGAGTCTTTTGGAAGAAAGTAAGTCAGTGAATACTTAAAGAGATGGGAGTGGTTTTCAGAAAGAAAACTGAAATAGGAGATATTAACACCTGCATTCAGGCTTCCAATCCAGAAAATTAAGATGATCTCAAGACTGGATCACCTCTCCTCTGAAGACAGGCTGAGAGAATTGGGGTTGTTCAAGGTGGAGAAGGCTCTGAGGAGACCTTACAGCAGCTTTCCAGTACTGCCTAGAGGGGGCTTTAGGGTTGTAGCCATAAGATATGCCATTAAATACATGGCAAAATGGATTTCCATGGGCATGGTGGCCTGTTGCTAGGTTTTCAGACAAAGGCCAGATGGCCAGTATCCCTGCAATCAGCCAGCTGAAGGATGGAATGATGCTGAGGTGTCACAGCTCTCTTCTGTCCTTGCACAAGACCCATAGTATTTATAATCCCTCTCTTTACAACTCTCAGTGTCCCTCACTCACAAAGTGGCTAACCCACTACCATTGATGGCAGCAGTAACAGATTGTTTGACTACAGTATCACCTCCACTTCTCCAAAAGGTATAAATTGGCATTTGAAATCCTCTATGGCAAAGGATGAGGAGGCAAGCGCCTCGCAAACAAGTTGCCATGCTTGTTGTTCTCTCCTCCCCAAAGTAAGGACAACCCTTTGGTAATATCTGAGTCTCTGACTGCATTGTAGTGTACCTGGGAACACTTGTACCTAGCACTGTGCACAACTGACTGCACCCATGCTGGAGTGGTTGATGATCTTTAAAATGAACCCTTCCAACCCAAACCATTCTGTGATTTTATGATCTAGAAGTCCTAGATAAAGAACTGTTGTCTAAGTACTGGTACATCCAAAGGCTCTGAGCAGCAAGGAGGCAGTTAATAAGAATCTGAACTTCTATTACTACGATGATGCAGATGAAGATATTTAGAGAGATTTTGTACTGATATCTACTTGAACAATCTCCATTCCTTCCACCCTCTGCACACTTCCTTTTTCAGCTTGAGTTTATCCAGGAACAGCTCGTTCATCCATGCAGACTTGGCATTATTGCCTGAATTCCTTATTGTTGGAATGCATCACTCCAGAGAGCAGAGGAGGTAATTTTTGAATATCAGCCTGCTTTCTTGGGCCCTTCTTCCCTCCAGAGCTGTCCTATGGCACCCTACAAAGCAGATCTCTGTAGAAACCAAAGTCTGCTCTCCTGAAATCCAGGAGAGCAACCTGGCTGTGTCCTCTCCTTGCTGCCCTAAAGATTTGAACTCTGTCATTCCATGCTCACTGCAGCCAAGGCTACCCTTAGGTAATGGACTTCAAACAATTTTTCACATTTGCATGGCAGCTGAACATCAATGGCTGTGTCACTCACAAAAAAAAAAAAAAAAAAAGTGGTAAAATTCTAAGTGCCATGTTTTCTAGAAATTTCTTCATTAAAATTCTACAGACACTGTGTAAATAATGAGATTCAATTTTTAAATTATAATTCAAAAATTCAGTCTGATATTGTGTTAAACAGAGATCCCCATTTGTTATATGTTATCCCTTATAAAGACCCTGTAGATCAAATTTAAGCCCTAAGCTTGTTCACTTTTTACCAGTAGTGATGTAACAACATCAGCAATAACATCAGAAAAACCCCAAGCTTTTTGAAAGTTGCCTTGTCAGACCATGACTCCATATATAAACATGTGCACAACTCTATCCCATGTAGCCTTTTATCAGAGCTCAACTGAAACTGCAACATAGGTAGACTGACAGATATTAGCCAATTAACTAAAAAATTTTGAAAAATTAATTCCAAATTCATTTTTTTAATTTATATTTTTAATACATGAACACTAAAAAGAACATTAATAGAACTTATATTTTTAGTTATTTAGTTATTTAAAGGTAGCATCTATGTGCTATGATTAAATTAATAACTAAATATGCTTTCCTAACATCACTGAAATTTAACCTTCATATAAGTTCAAGTTGCATACTGTGTATGATAATGGACACTGAATAAAAATTGTATTGATTTTCATTTTATTATTCCAGCCTTACAGTCATGTAAATGGAATTACAGAAAGATCCACAATTTATGATGTTTAAATCTAGTTTATATCATGAGAATTTTTATTTTTCAAAAAGAATATTAGTATATTTCAAATCCTTGAACCATGGGAATTGTACTTTTATTTCCTTTAATTTTCCAATTAAATAAATTAAATCAAATTCTTAGTCCCCATGGGAATACACTTGTGAACTATAGTACTGCATATTTTTTCTTGTCTCTTAGGAGGTAGAAATTTTGAGCTATCTTCATTATTATTCACAAAATCCAGTGGCTTCCTGGATCCACATCATACAAAAAAGCCTAAGGAAGGTCAAACAGAGAGGTGAAGCAGAGAAAATTAATTTCTTGTGAAGAGAGGGAAAAAGAAACACTGCTTCTGCATCCTGTCTTCAAAGTCATATCTAGAAAATACTTCATTTTGCATTGAAAAAGTGGACTCATAAGTCATTTCATAAAGCAACAATGAAGCATTGATGTTTATTAATAAATAGCCAGGAAAATAAACTACATAAATGTTTTGCATTTTCCTAAAGTATTTTATTAGATTTCATACAGAAAATGATAATAATTCTGTGGAACAGTTTTACAGAATTTAAAAAGATATAAACAAAAAGTAGATCTAACACAAAAATAGTGACATATATGAGTTATTGATATGGCCAGCATATAAATAATGAACTGTGTTAGGCTGAACTTGGCTGGCTGCTATATGCCCACCCACCCTACTCCTCAACAGGAAAATATAAGATAGAAAGGCTCATGGGTAATGATAAAGACAGGGAAATCACTTAAAAATTATTCTTACAGGAAGCCAGAATTAACACAGGGAAAATTAATTTGATTTATTGGCAATAAAAATTAAATTTGGATGGTGAGGAAAAAATACAGAAACTTGACACTTTCACCCACCACTCCCTTTTCCCCAGTCTCAATTTCAATCCTTCATTTTCAGCTCCTGTGGGAGTGAGAAGCTGTGGTCAGCTGATAGCAGTAGCTCTCTGGCATGACTCCTTCTGTCATGCCTGCTCTAACATGGGTCATTCCCATGGACTGCAGTCCCTCAGCATAGATTTGCTCAAGTGTGGGCATGGGCAGCAGTTTATCAGGGAATATCTGCCTGCTCTTGTCCTCCACAATATTAGCTTCACCATGCTCCTCTCCACCATAGAAAGGAAAACACTCTTTATGAGTAGATTAACATAATTACACGTTTACATTCACATTTTTTTGATAGAGTAAGATGTCTAGTCCAAGATTACTTTTATAGTCAATGGCTAGTCAGGTTACTCTCAGAGAGTAACTACTGAACTGCTGCTATTCTAGATGTAGAGGTCAGATAGGAAGGTTTTAGAAGAATGCTACATCTGACCACAAAGAATTGGAGATGTTAGTGAAGGCAGCCATATTTCTCACCTACAAACATAACTTGTATGTAGGTAAATTCAGCTAAATTGTAGCTAATAAAGTTAATAAATAATTGCATTAGAATAAACAGGAATATATTCACTGTATTTTGTGGACTATATCATATGCTAGCATGAACTGAATGTTATAAGGGTTTTTTTAACTATTTATTGAGTGCTAGCTTATTACTCACAGATATTTTGGAGTCTGCTTTTAAACAGCATAGATTCTCAGTGAGCAATATTATGGACAGATGATAAATGAAACCCAGAATAGTTAGAAAGCTCATGGTAATTTTTACTGTAAAGTACAAATACTGCCAATTCATGCTGTAAAGGATGACAATTTCCTCATCACTACTACCACAAAAATACTTTATTATAATACATTCAACAAAGGTTACATCCAGTTAAAGTAGTTTATTGTTTGGTTCTTTCAAGTGGATAATAATGTCATCTGCCATTATTGCATTCCTAATTCATTATCATTATGTATAGTGTGTACAGAATTTGTAAGTAAGGAATTGAAAAATACAACTGCTATAGAATGATAGGTTTATACTTTGCACGTAACACAAAATAAGCAGATTACTATACAAATATCATAAAATAATTTTTGTAAGTGTTTTGCCTTCTTACAATTGTCATGACTTAATTATAATGTGAGAAATAAAAGCTCTATGCGGATAAATATATTAATCAAAAAACATTAAGTTCTATACATGTATAAATTGCGTTGAAAATTTTTTTTCTTTTGAAAGGCAATTTATGTTGAAGATAACTGTGTATTGATTATGAAAAGACTCCTCCTCTGTTATTATTTAATTATAATAAAGTAAATAGAAAAAAAATCTTGGTGAGATCAGTGATATTAGAGACTGTTTTGTTAGAGAAAAACTATAATTCTTGTAGTGCCTTATGAAAATACTTACCCTTAAATGTAGCAACTTTCCTGTGGCAAGAATCTCCCCCCAATCCATATGTTGTGCCATTTGACCACTGAGAAAAGCTTCTTATTTGTTATAGCTGAAAGCATTTTAAATGGACAGAAAATAAGTTGGTCAGAACTCCTTGGAGGAGGAATACAACCATATCTTGAGCTTACAGTCGTCTGCAGCAAAGTGCCTATAAGCTACCGTGAAAACTCTAAATTACTAATCTTCAGAAAGCTAAAGCCCTTGGCTCCAATCACTTCACCTAGTTAGTGAAATTTTATAAAGCAAAAACTTAATTTATAATCCATTTTCCCTCTGTTAGACCCTTTCACTTTTTTTTAAGTGATTGAGTGATGAATTTTCATGCAAACAACTCTGTCAAAAATAATAGACTAGAGATGGCACATCCCCTCAAATATAAGTTGATAACCTTAGGACAGGCAGATGTTTGGATATTTTCTAATGGGACTCATGCTCTCAGTAAATACATACAATGTTCATGCATGCTTTTGATTTCCACACACTTAACCATCTGTTGAAATGACACCTTACCTGTTAACAAGCTAGTCATATTGTGCTTTATTGTGTCATTTCCAATATATATGGAAATCAAGTAGAGATAGCGGGAGGTAGAACACCTCAGTAAAGATGAAAAAATGGCTGCTTCCACTAAAAGTCTCTCCATTTAAACTATACTGTGTCATATTCATCTATAAATCTCTAAATCCCTTAAAATAGTAATTGAATAAAACAACCATCTCTGTAGTCTTTGTGTTATTGAAAAATATTTTACCATATTCCATATTTCGTATATGTTCTGTGTTTTCGAACAGCATTTAGATTTTATGTCTTCAGTCAATATCAATAGCTTTCTTATGTGCATTGATGTCTTTAAAGAACTTGTGCATTTGACACCAAATAAGTATTATATTTTAAATTATGTTTGTGTTTTTACTTAAGGAAATCCTAACAGAATTTACATATGAAATTTCAAATCACATTATTCTGTAGAATTTTTACTATTAGAGAAAGAAAGGAAAAAAATCACTTAAGACTTTACACCTCTTTTCACTATTTGCTGACAAGACAGTGATTTCCCTTGTGAGATCCATGTTTTACCATGTTAAAATCCAGTCATGATCGAGAGACTTGACTATTGACATTCTTAAAAGCTAAATATGGAAATGCAAACCTAAAAAAAAAAAAAATGTGGAGGGTTTAAAATGTAGTAGTCTATGCATCTGGGTATCCACAAAGGGTTTTTTTAAAATCTGGAAATTTTCAAACTTGATTAGATAAGCCCTTTGTGATATGATTTTCCTTGGAAGTTATTCCTAAAAGGCATCCAGAGGCCCCTTTCTGACTTTAATTTTTCCTATGAAGAACAATTGTAATTAGAGAATGTTAAAATAACCCTGATAATCTTAAGTTTACTTTTCTGTTGTTATTGCTACTGGTTGTGTTTGAATATTTTTTATTATGTGGGAGATACACCCCTAATAATTATATTACACTAATTATTACAGATTAGCACTTGACCTGGGAACTTGTTTGTTCAGGGTGTCAGAACCAACCAGTAATAACACAAAATACGTGTACTTTGGACACCTTTAGCTTTCAAACAGCTCTAAACATTAAAGTGCGAGAAAGCAGTAAACACCACAGAATTTCACTTTTTTTTTCAGTATACTGAACATTTAATGAGCAAAAAATGTAATTAATACAATTATGATTATGATTATGATTTTTATTTCTATTGTTTATTAAAATATTGAATTTTGGTAAATATTGAACACAGTGGAAATCACGCTAAATAGAAGCCACTAAAAAGAACAGGCATTCCAATGAAGTGCAATCAACAGTCATGTCCTGTTATTACTATTATTAATGACAAGCAACATCAGCAAAACCAACACTGAAATAGTAAACATACTACTTGACTTTCTCTGTGTGAAATACTTGGGTTTCGACCAAATTATTTCTTATTTTAGGTAAATTTTTAGAAATTTTCAAGTCCATCGTTCTTGTAATTCAAAAAATAAAAACCACTGAACAGTATTTCTTTTAATCTATTGATTAAAACCTGAGAAAAGACAGATACTTTTTTTTGGCACTTTTTCTCTTGTTAAATAAACATATTTCATACCTGTGAGTCCATTGGGTTAAAGCAGAGCAGGAAGCAGAAAGGTTTCCCCATACAGGGGCAATAAAAACTTCTTCTATTTAAGATATTTAAAACAGATTAAAAATAATCAATACAAAACTTAAAGCCATATGATGAATGTGATCTGTTTTAATTTTCTTAAAGAGACAAAATATCATAGAGTTTTACATATAAATCATTAACAAAGTGAGACATTAATTCATAGTAGAATAAACTAAATCAAATTACAGTAAAATTAGTACAACATATTTCCTTCAAATTATTTTCAGATAACAGTTTTTTAAACCTGACAACTGTAGTTGAAAGATAAAAATAAAATTACTACTACAGTTACACTTTTTTATCTTGGAAAAAAAATGATTGTAAATCTAATGTCTTCATTAGACATTAGAGAAACATAAACAGAGACTAAGCCAAGTTCAACAATAGAAGTACCCTTGAAAATGTGCATACTTCAATGTCAGAGAAAAAGTCAACATATAAATTAAATATTTACCAGGAACATTCAGGAAAACAAAGCAATTTTATGAAAGCTATGTGACAGTCATCTACAGCTAAACAGTTTAATGTATATAGCCTTTGCATTTAATGAATTGAAAAGATTATTGATTTCAAATTTTTTATTTAATTATTTTTTAATTATACAGGCAACCCATCTGATGAATTAATTTATCTGAAACTGGAAGGATTTCCCTTTCTGATTTAATTCTGTAAAAAATTAATTCCTGAGAGTGATAATAATTATGTATGTCTTTTGTCTTTAAGATGCTGATTATTGCTCTCCTGCCTTCTTTCCTGTCTCATCTATTTTCATATTGCTTGCAAGGAATTTATCCTACTGCTCTAGATGTGTCAGGCTAATGTTGGGAGAGAGTCAAAGTCCATTACTTTCTATTAAATTGAGATAATTGCCCTGTTGTCCTGTACTAAACTGTAATGAGTGTCCTGTCTCCTCCAATACTGGTAACCAAAGCTCTAGCCTGATAACCTAAGAAAAAGCACATTGTGCCTTAGCTTTACACACAGTCTTTCTCCATCTGTTTCCCTGTCTAGTGAGGGTTGATAGAACCTGAAAGAGAAGCTTTGTGGCTTCAGTCTTTTTTGCAAATCGGAGTTATGATAGGTAAAATCAATGTTGGTCCTGCTGAGGAGAGTGAAGAGAAAAAGAGCAGAAGAAAGGACTCAGGAATGTAGGCTAAACAGATTGGGCCAAAAGTACAATGAATATATGCCCAAAAGACAGTTTAGTTGGTATTAAAGGAATAAAATAATATCAGGAAATTTAATGGTTAAATAATACCAGGAAATTTATTCAGAACTGTAGAGCCGTTGGACTATATGAATTGTTTATCTAGAGAGGAAGTTTACCTATCTTCAAAGAACCAGCCTAGAAAAGAACTATGTATGGATATTCTTATCAGTTATAGGAAAGTCAGAGAAGAGTAATTATTAATTTGAGGGAAGAAGGACAAAGCTCTTTTCAAGGTTATTGCTTATCTCTATGGCAAGCTGAACTGTTTTTTTCCAAAGATCGTGACAGCCTTCTCTGGATCTAACAAAACTTGTAACTAGACAGCTGCTCAGAGATCCTTCTTTTCTAGCCCTTTTTCTTTTTCTTTTTTTTTTTTTTTTTTTGAGATATACACTCTCTTTAAAAAGACCTGTTAATAATAATACTGTTATCACTAGCTCAGTTAGTGGGCGCATGATGGTAATAGCACCAAGAGTGGGTTTGATCCCTCTATGGCCCGTTCACGTAAGAGATGGACTCAAGGATAGTTGTGGGTCCCTTCCAACTCCATTATTCTGTGATCATCACTCAAGAAACCACAATACAGGACTAGTTCAGCTCAGGTTTTCTTCTGTTAGCATTGTTCTGAATGTGACCTCATTACCCAGTGTGCAGTGCCAATTCACACACCAGAGTGAGGCATTTCTATTTTTTTAATCTAGTTTGAAGAAAGCAGGGAGTACATGGTAACCCACAAAATGCTGGCTCCCTGATCATCCAAAATTTATACTATTTATACGTTTTAACAAACAAAAGCGTCAGCATTTAGTGGTTAGAGAGTATATAATGAGTCAGTAATCATGATGTCCCACACCAATTACTTTTTCAGCAGGTACTGCTCAGTTCTGCTGACTTCATTCCTGGTGGCTATTGTCCAAACAGCCCATTCATCTTGGAATTGCCTTCCCTATTCTTTAAAAGACTAGCCAAGCATGAAACATTCACAATGCAATTGATTAATCATAACTGTTCAACTACAGCTACTGATTAACAACTAAAGAAAATTGAAAAGTTTGATTCAGATCTTGAGGAACTCAAATTTTGAGAGGTTCAATATAAGTGTGATGGGTAAATGCCATGACAATACCGTAAGTTACTGTGCTTCTTAAAGCTATAAATCAGCCCGAATCCAGCAATGGTTTGTAAGTCTTGAGCTAATGAGGAGATCTAAAAGAAGTAGCCAAACCTAGATGTGGAAAAGTAGTAATTTTGTAGAAAAGGTATCTGACCCATAACCTACTAAGCAACAACACAGTCCCTTACAATTAGTATTGAATTTGTCATCTAGTATAATAGAAACATTCTGTGTAGCATTTAAGTGTATATTTAACATTAAATTTTCCGTTGATTATAGATCAACTTGAATAAATGGCTAAAGTTTTCTTGCATGGTTTCCCTAGGCCTACAAACCAAACTGTGTGGGATATTTTAGGAAATCCAGTATGTTAGAATGAGTTAAAATATTGCATAACATTTTCCCACACCTTTGCAGAAGAATATTCTCTGAATAGGGCTCCTGACGTAAATCAGTATACCTTTTACTAGTGTACCAATATTTATTTCATATTTACATGAAAAATTGAGTGAATTAATGGGAGAGAATTATCATAGCTGTTTGTTTGAATATGCGCCATCAGTAAGAAAACCTAGAAAAAACAATGTATGTACTATATGCCTGATTGTATTATGGCTGATAAGCTTTTATATTAGGGTTTTTTTCAATCTTAGGATGAAGTCACTGCATGATGTTTTTACATAAGGTGCACACTTCTTTCATGCTCAATGAAAGCATATTATCCACATACAGGGAATACCTATAAAACCCCTTCCTCTATAAAATATAAAATCTTATAAAGCTTCTATTTTGCTGTATTTTAACCATATAAATTAGATACAATAAATAAAATCAATATTTTTATTTCCTCTTTTTTTTTTGTAAATTTCTCAAACCTTTTCAATGCATGAAGAGAATATTTGTGATTGTTCTTTCCAATTTCTATTTTAAAGCAATGCCTATGAAAATAACTGATGAATCTGCCAGAACTTCTGAGCTTTTTGTTCCAGTCTATTTCAGTGATCAGCCTGATTGCAAAGGGTTAGCAAATAAATGCTGCCATGAATTTTGCACCCCAAAGAACTCTTCAAATCACAGAAGAACTAATCAATGAAAACATTTTAGAGGCTTTATGAGTTTCACTCTTTAAAAACTTAAATTTTCACCCACTTTTCTTATTTAAGAAATTTTTAGGGGAGAGAGGTAGGGAATCAAACTACATTTTAAAAGTTGTTTGCATCATAATAACAGTTTCTCGACAGTAATCTCATATTCTCTCATTGCCTTCTAATTACTACTTAGCAAGCAGATTAAGTTCCATTGTGTTCCAAAGTAGCTTCAACTTGCTGTATTGCTTATCAGTATAACCAGCTGTTCAGTGGTAGATTTGGTGATGACGGCATTTTTAATTGCTTTTTTCGTTTGGCTAAGTAAGTTCAGATGGTCACTAATTAGTTCTGTCATGCTGAGGTAGTTTTGTTATGAACAATGCAATCAGTGTTTCATTGAAAAGACAATTTTCCTGAGATCAACACTGCTTAATTATCCCTAGGAATCTGTCCTCAGTTTCTTTTTTTGTTATCACTGTCATGAGTAAGGTGATATGAATTAAACTGAACTGCCACTTAAAAGAAAGCTTCTACCAGTGCACATAATGATTTCACATTTTCCTCTGCTCAAAAGCAATCAACTGAAACAGTCATAAAGACTTATTCTTTATTAAGGTCTATGCCTTGCTTTAGGGCAGCCCAAGTTATTTCAAAATTATAAGGCATTGAAGCAGTTTATGATATTCACACTTGTGTCTGTGTATCTCTTGCATACAGCATCATGAGATGACAGGCTTTTTCTTAGGTATTTTCATCTTATTTTATGTAAGAAAATAGTCTCCCTGAAATAGCAGAAAAAAGTACTAATGGTTCTTTTCTTCAAGATAAATAAAAATAAATTAAAAATCAACTAATGCTGTTGAAAAATCATGAATATTGGTTATTTTTTCAATGTTGTTTTTATTAAAAATCTAGTGTTGATTTTTTTTTAATTATATAAGAGTGAGTTTGTATCTTATAGTACAAAATCTCAGCTGGAGACTAAAGGACCAATAGAACTCCTAATAGAAATATTACTTGCAGATTTTTAAATACCTGTGCTTTTTTTCCTATTCTTTATTAGAGATCCTCATTCACAGTTATTTTGTTATGCCTTATGGTTGTGAATGCAAGTGCATAACTTGTAGTTTATCATTTCTGGGGCTAAGGTACGTAAAAATTTTGTAAACTTCTCTGAAACACCAACTACCTAAACTTGACTGTATAGAGTGCAGCATTTGTGTAGCAGGATTTTTTAAAATTAATTGAATTCCTTAGCAGTTTGTGTAACTTTAAGATGGAACAATGTCTCTTGACATTCTCACAAAGCTGTATCTCCTTCAGTTTTATGTTTATAAATATGTGGAAATGATCTATGGTATCTTGATAAGACAATTTATGTGTTTGGGCTAACAACTTTTTCTGTTGACTGTGGGATCAAATCACTAGAGGATAATTGATGAAAAATGTGAAAAAAATTGAGCTAAAAATTGTATCCTGCAGGAAATAGGTTGTAAGGAAGGCTGGGAAAAATATACTGTCATGATTTTCTTGGGGAATATTCAGCTTCATTTAGTCATTTTGCATTCATTATGTCATGGAAACTCCGTAAGAGAAATTTCCATCTGAAGAGTCAGAAGTGGAGGTAGGACAGAAAGCATGGTAATAATTATGCAGCACTGAAAAATGACGACACCAGTAGCACTCAAAAATGGGTTTATACCTGCTCATTGAGAAAAAAATCCAGAAAAATCCAGTTGTACAGGTAGTGACTCTATCCTTTCCAAAGCATTATTCTAATATTAGTCACTGAATCGTAATTTCTTGCTTTCCATAAACTCCTATTTATAGCTCAAGAATACTGAAATCCAATTTATCAAGTATATAATACATTTATGCTTGTGAAAGTAATCAGAAAACCTCTTAACATTTGTTCGATGTAAATATTTGATTATTCAACATTTGTCTGATTGTACAATAATTGTTCCCTGTAGACAAAAATGATGGAAGTATAAATCAAGAGTGCCAATGCCAAACAGCAGGAATAGAAAGATATTAAAGGTACCTGAACACAGTTCTTATCAAAATATTCTTTATGCATATTACATATATATAACATATTTATCTATATAAAAAAATTGAGAAAGTTTCATATAAATTATTTCTAAATTCAGATCATGAAATAAGTGAACTTTAATTGACACAACTACTTCAGAATTACTAAGCTTTGACTGACAAGAATGCTAAAACATGGAACATATCTTTGAGTACTATAAGACTGCGATGCTCTGTCTTTGTAAAGATATATCAGTTGTAAAATTAAACTTCTTCTAAATAAGGTAAAATTTTCAGTTGACATTAACTCTAATCAGTATGCAGCTTCTTTATGGTCCTGAAGTTGCTGTACAATGAGAGAAATGTGATTTTTCTAAAACAATAAACCACAGGATCATAATATGTTAAGAGGTTGGATGGGACCTTAAAGATCATCTAGTTCCAATGCCCTCTGCCATAGGCAAGGACATCTACCACTAGATCAGGTTGCTCAAGGTGTTATCCAACCTTCCCTTGAGTACTGCCAGAGTTGGGGCATCTACAGCCTCCCTGGGCAATTTGTTCCAGTGTCTAACCACACGCATAGTAAAGAATTTCTTCTGGATATATGACTTTAATTTCCCATCTTTCAGTTTACCTGCATTACTCCTTGCCCTATCACTATAGTTCCCAACAAAGAGTCCCTCTCCAGCTTCTCTGCAGGCTCCTTCAGATCCTGGGAGGCTGCTGTGAGATCTCCATACAACCTGCAGTTCTACAGGCTTTCTCAGCCTGCCTTCCTAGGGAAGGTATTCCAGTCCCCCTATCAACTTCATGGCCCTTCTCTGAACTTCCTTCAAGAGTTCCATGTCTTCACATGGAATCAGACCTTATTTTTTCTTTAGAAAAAGAAAATGAATATATAAACTAACAATAGGAAACTTATATTCCTAAAAACCAGTTTAATATGGTAGGTTTGTTTTTTAAGGAATTTTCTCCCATCTGGAAAGGAAAACGCTGTAAAGGGAAGGGGTTGTCTGGGAGATGGACAGGGGGAATTAGAAAAAAGAGGATCTAGCCAACCACTCTCACATACCACAGTAATGGCTTGGACAGGGGAAACTAGAATTTGGGAGTCTTGCCTGGGGGATAGGGGAGCAGTTCAGGAGTTGTGATGTAGAAAATGTGAGAGGCATTTAGGAGCCGACTCCATGACTTTTGCCTGGGGATGGGGGGCTGGTTGCCAGTCCCTTCTTGGGTTCATCCCTTTTTTCTCATAGAGGAGGATGGTCATGTGTTACAGAGGGCATTTGGCTGCTCAGGGGATGTTGCTACACTTCAATTCCCCACCCTGGGTCTTCCCATCTCCACTGCTCCTGCTTGCTGCTCTGAGGATATTCCTGCAGTTTAGCTTGCTGCTCAGAATGTAATCAAGACCAGCTGCTGGCTCTTCTGCCTGTGAGTTTGGCAAACACGAGCCACCTCCTGTCCTCGCCCGAGCTCCCACCAGCACCTCAGGAGGCTTTCTGAGCCCATGTTGGAGCGCCCCTGAGGCCACGGGGGAACAAACCATCGTAGCCCCTCTGCCTCGGTGGGAGCCACCTCAGCCTCTCTGCCCAACAGCAGCCCTTGCAGGTTATTATTGTAACTACACAAACGGGAAATTTCTTGAAGGGCAAGAAAAGGCTGTTACTGGGTTTTCTCTTTGGTGGTTTGTTATTTTGTTTTTGAGTTTTTATTGTAGTTTCTGTTGTTGGTGTTTTTCAGTCTTTATATATATATATATGCATATATTCCAGTAAAGAACCATTATTCCTCTTCCCATATCTTTACCTGATAGCCCCGTAATTTCAAAGTTATATTCATTTGGAGGGAGGGGTCATCTTTTCTGTTCCAGGAAGGTTCCCACCTTCCTTGGCAGACACCTGTCCTTTAAAACATGACAGATAACAATACCTGCCTTTTATCCAAACCAGTGACATAGGGAGGTTTTTTAGAGAGTTAGTTGTCTCAGAATGCCATCTCAATCTCTTTACACATAATTCATGCAACTACTTAGAGCTGGGCAAGAGTAAATTTTGAGAGGTGCTATTTTTACACTAAAATTTAAGCAGGGTTAAAATATTAGCTCACATATTGTTCTGCAATTATCTATACCTTGTAATTAATTTAATTGACACTTCCTTTGAATGTGTTTGCTTTTGCCATCTGGCATTTTCACGGAAAATTGTAGGCACACTTCAGGGCACATATATCACAAGTACCATTCCCAATGGGTACTTTGAATGTGGCAGTCTGTCTTAGAGCAAAAAAAGTTTAGTTACCTTCCTGTGAACCAGGTACTTCTGCTTGGACTCAGAATCACTAAACATTTCCTCTCAGTAGCACATATTTTGCATGTATTCTATACTAATTCTATAGAAAGGAGTATAGAGAAACACATCAGTCACTTACTCTTCAAAGCATGAAGACAATCATTTGCACTTTTAGAACATGGTAGGTTTTTTAAAAACACTCTTCATGACAAAACACTGTGTATCTATGCAATATTACATCAGTAACAACCCTATATTCATTATGTCTGGATATCAACAATAAGTGACTTGTAAAATGTATCACATTTTACAATTTTATTTTCAGAAAGTATTAAACCGTATTATAAAGCAGTTTAAAATTGTTAACAGGGTTTTTTTTTTACATCAGTCTTGGTAATGCTTTGATGTACAACTTTTTCTGAGCCGTAACAATGTATAGTACAGCACAGGAGCTCAGAAGTGATGTCACCAGGGAAAACATGCACAGACTACTATGAGTAAGTTAGAGATGGAAATCCAACTGGCTACTCAATATAAAAACCTCCCAAATATATTTAATCAGTTTCTATCACCTCTCCTAGCAAAAGGACTTGACATTTCAGTAAGTGCTGTGACAGAGTAAGACAATGGCTTTAATGTATTTCATTGATGAAATATCTTTTGAGCTGTGTAAGAAAATATGCTATGATGACAAACCCCCAAGCTGTAGATGGAAAGGTGACTCAATCATTCTCTGCACTACCCACTGCAAACCTGACAGTGCTACTTTTTAATGCATATTATTTTCTGGATTCTTCAAATCAAAAACACATAACAAACCATGATAAATGAATAGCTTTTAAAGCTCTTTCTTGAACCCAAAGAACTGATTGTTGCTATAACTGAAGTTGGATTATTGCTGTTGTAGGAACTGAATGGTAACAGTCACCCCAGAGGCTTGTTCCATGTTTACTTCTGTGAACAGCAAATCAGCAAATTTTGACACCTGAAACACAATTTCATTTGTTACACTTTCTATAATTACTACTTTCTGAACTCAGATCAAGGTGGTCTGGACAGACACTGTGCTGCTTTCACATCTTGGTGTTTATCTCAAGCACGCTGTGGGGCAGCCGGAGGCTGTCCCAGGATCAGGTGTGCCGAGAGGCACCAGGGCCATGGGGCTTGGCTGGGCTGTCCAGGGCTTGGCAGTGCCCTTGGCTGGTCTGGGCAGGGCTCTGGGGAGCTGGGGAGCAGCTGGGGCAGGGACTGATGGCCACAGGAGTGAGGGAGCACTGGACATGGTGGGGTCCTGGGCCGTGGGCAGGGTGGGGACGGCCGTAGGGTGATGGTCAGGGACAGTCAGGGCTGGTGGTGCTCTCAGGGCCCTGTCAACCATTTTACATCACCTGCCTCACCTGTTCTGGCCAGAACTGTATGAATCCCTCCAGTAAGGAAGTTATTGTGCAGCAGCCATGCTCACTGTCAACTGAAACTGAGGGATGATCAAGTGTTACTTCTGAACCTCAGCTGTGAACTAGTGAGATGAAAGCATTTTGTCCATATGAAAATATGTTTCAAAAACTCTAAGCACACATGCAGATTCAAAAGACACACATGAGGCAAGCTGGTGACTTTTTACAAAGCCCTTTCCCCTTCCTTCCATGAAGACTGCAGGATCCAGAAGGACTTTAGAAGGAAGAGCAGAATGCTAGAAGGAAGTGACTTATACCAAAAAAGTTATGTATACTAGTTTTAACCTTGTTATAAAAGGTATTTTCTTTAATAATTGGGTAGTTTGAGCAATATTGTTAATATTGTAACTTGGTTAATTAAAGGTGGGAGTTTGTCTCTTTTTGTTTGACTGCAAAAATATTAGCTAATCTAAGAATGAATTCTTGGCTGAAGAAAAATTCAAGAGGAAAATCCACGGAAAAAAACCCTTATTTTTTTCATTTCAGATGGTACAGTTCCCAGAATCTGTTGCAAAAAATATTTCTATGACACAAACAGCAACAAATGCTGCAATACACATAGAGAAATTAAAAATAGCCTTGCTAAATTGAACTTCCATGAAGACAAATATTATATAGTGCACCTATAAAGAGAAACAGAGAGGGAAGAAGCCTTGTTTGTCAGGGTGTGTATCATCAGTCTCAGCTAAGACAAAGAAGATCCTAGATCTTCAGGGTTGCACCAAAAATAATTCCTTTATTTGGTCCATTATTATGGTATTCAGTGCTTTAAAAATTATGAACCAGTTTCAAGTTATATTTTTGGGTAAGAGTGCACTACTAGTAGTGGTATTTCCTAGAAACCACTTGAGTCTGAACAACTGAAGATCTTTTGCAAATTGCTTAGAATCAACTTATATCAGTACCAGTAATATCGAAAGATTACAAAAAGTTTTGTGGGATGATTGAAAAAAAACAAAATACAGGTCCAAATTAATCTGGTTGTTGATACACTCATGCATGTCTAATAACGTATCTTGTTATATGAGTAAAATCAGGACTTGGACACATAAATATATTCATGTCAGGGCACCCGTGGCAGCTTGTATATTTGTTTTTCCTGTGTGGTAACTTCTTGTGTAAATAAAAAGTAGTTTGAAATACTAAATTCTTCTGTCTTTGAAAGTAAGCTGATTTGCTTATCAATAAAAAAGTATCAATTTAGTTCCATGGAAAGTTATCATTCAGTGGATGAAGACATGGTAGCTTTTAATACATGGCAAATTTTTATTTTACATTATTTGGATACTAGTAAATAAGAATACAGGCTATATTTGGAAGATAATTTTGTATTTTGGCAAAGCTGGATGTGGCAGTGGGGGTTTGAAGAATATGATTAGTCTCTGTCTAAAGTGGTTTACCCCCATCTCACCGTGTCAGTTATGATAATTCCAGATTTTTCCCTGTCTATCCTCAAAAACCATGCCCCTGTAGATTGTCTGTCATAATTTGTTATACCCCTTTGTCCAGAAAATTCACTGACAGTTATGATTTTTCCTTTCTGTCATTGGTCTGTGACTTTCCCACTCCAGATTATGTTTACATTTGTCACCCGGACCCCTCCTCTCCAGGCACTGATTCGCTAGACAGCCTCCTCCTGGGATTCCACCCCTATCTATAAAAGCTGCTGTTTTTCTCTGTTTCCCACTCTTTTGCCACTGCCACCTCTTCAAGCTGCCAGCACCCATGCTCCACCAGCACCTGCCCACACAGCTCTGTCCATGCAGTGATGTCTGCACGGTGCTGCCACTGCCGTGAGGTTTTGTCACCTGCCTCACTTCAGCCCTGCTCCCACTGTGGGAAAGAATAACTCCTGTGCCGTGCTGCCGATTCCATGCTCCAGCACCACTTCTGCACAGGAAAGAAATAAAGTGGCTCGAAGAAGCAAGCAGAGAGTCCTTCCTTTTTTCCTTTGCCCTGATCCTTTGGCGTTGGGTCCACATTATCGGCCACTCCCTGGTGGTCCAGGATCCCAGCCAGTGGCCAAACCAGCATCCTGCCTGCTGGTGGCACAGGTGGGGCTCGGCCACTCCCGGCACACGTGCCAATCGTCTCCCGCGACTGGGACAAAGTTAATGGGTTAATGAACATAAGCTGCAGGTGTTTTGCTACAAGCTAAGGGAAACCAATAAAAAAAAGTTGCAACATACAAATGCCATTATTTACACTGGCTAGTTAGGTTCTATGACACTTTCTACTGTTATTCAATCTACAGTCAAAGAGCAGAGGGTTGAGAATGAGAACAAACTGCAAGAAGGGTCTTTCACTACGAACCACAATGAGCTCATTTTTTTCACTTAGGTAATTTTTGCCCAGAACACATCTATCCACTTACATATTGATGTGGACAAACAGGAATTCTACACAGAAGATAGCACCTGGCAGGTAAAAGTATGACTTGGTAGTGCTTGATGTTGAATAAATTCTGACTACACAAGATATTTGTCATGTGAGGAGCAAGCAAATGTACTTGGTGATCCCTTTAATCTTGAAACATTCCGTGATTCTATGACATATTGCTGGAATTATTTTCCCTACAAAAATCTCAATTTTTTAATGTATATTAGGAAATTTAAATTACTTAACTTCTAAGTAGCTTCTGATTTTTGCAGGAGGTCAAAATAGATCATCACAATGATGCTTCCTCGCCCTATAATTTACAAATATATAAGGAATAAATATTAATAAGTGTAATATTAAAATCACGGTTCAAGGGTTTCAGTGCTCTTACAAATCATAAAACATTCATAAATCTAGCTATGAAAATAGCTGTTAGTGCCTGAAAATAGCCATTAGTTACTGAAGCATGAGGAAACCCCAGACTGGTGCTTCTTAAAGCATGTAAATTCTTGGTCTTAGATTTGTGTTCCCTATCCCAGATGAATGAGGAAAAGACTTGTTTAAATGTTTGTCTTTCACACATTCCAATATTTAGCTGCTTTAACATTGCAGTAGAACAGTAGAAAAAGAGCCACAGTACATAAAACAGAGTTTGTAAGTGAAATTTACTGTAGAGAGATTTGCAAACAAATGCACTTAGCAGAGAAGTAATTTACTTGTCCTAGTCTCTAAATTTCATATTTTGTGTTTGAAAGTGTTGTTAAGATTAGTGAGCAGTGGTGATGTGCTATTATGTCTTACATTTGATCTTGGTATGACATCAAATATCAATGATGATACTTCTAAATATTTTTTGAAGCATACCACAATACCTGCATAAAAAATTCCAGACCCATTGTATTTTTCTGACATTTGTGTTAACACTATTCTGCTAATAGGTCTACACTGGAATTTTAGCATAATAATTTCAAACCAAATTAAGTAATGGATGAGTGTTTGATTATTTTTCAAGGAAAGTGAATTCAAGAGAGAATAGAAAGTATACTTATTTATTATGCATGCTTTAATTCTCAAAGACATACACATTTGAGAATTTGGAACCTACAAACTACAGACTATAAATATGCTATGAACTGTTACTGTATATATTAGGAACAGAAATCAGCCTTTAAGGTCCAGAAAACATACAGCTGTATTTAAGGTACCTGTTGCTTATAATAACTACTTCCTAAGGAAATTTGAAATACTTTGAGAAATGGCTGATACCTAGGAGCTTAACTTTGTGGCATAAAACATTTTACAGCACAGTGATAAACTTAGTAGCAAATAGTAAAGTTACTTAGTAGTAATATAAGAAAACTCTTTTATAATTGTATTTTCATTCTTACCTTGTCATAGCACCTGATGTCGTTGATAGAGCAAATATGTTTCTCATATTTGCTTTCTAGACTGTAATATAAATTTTATCTTAGATATAAAATAGAAACAATACTAATAGGACTGTGGTGGGTCAACATTTTCTGGCCTTCAGGTGTTCCATAAGATGTCCTCCCACTCCCCTCATCAGCAGGACAGGGGAAGAAGATAAGATTAAAAACTTGCAGGTCGAGATAAAGGCATTTTAATAAAGAGAAGCAAAGGCTGCACACAGAAGCAAATTATACCAAAAATGTTTATTCTGTACTTGTTAGCAAGTAATGACCAGCTACTTCCTTGGGAGTAGGACCTTAGTATGCATAGCAGTTACAATCTTCATGCTGTGCAAACACTGCTAAACCAAAGTGATGACATTGGTGTGAGCCATCTGAGCTGCACAGTACCACTCTATAAGGACTTATAAATATAGGACATCATTAGCAAAAGCAATTTAAATATATTCCTACATTTTCAAACATTTTAATCAATTTAATGTTTCAATCACTAGGTATCTAGTATTAACAAATTAACAATCTAATATAATATTAACTACTGTAGGAGATTATCTTACTTTGGAGAAAGAAACATTAAATATTTTTTTCACCTTCATTACTATTTGTAAATTGAAACACTGTGTTTTGCATAGCTGCCAAGTCACAACTACAATGAAAACAGATATTTTATCATTTTTAGTGGTGCCATTCCAGTGACTGACTTCACTTCTCCTCCAACATTCTTCTAATTATCTGCATCATCATTTATTTTGAGTAGTTCTCTTGGCAGGTAAACTCTGTTTGAAAATCACTGCTTGTGGAAATAAATCAGCAAAGACAGCAAGATATAGACCCCCTCATTACCATGATATTGATTTCAAGTGAACATTTATCTTGTTAGTGTTCTTTTAATTGGAATTAGCATCATTACAATCCTGATCAATTACTGTATTGTAATTTCAAATTCTGTGCTCTCCATCTGCCCAATTAACGTGAAAGTGTGTTTTGTTTTGTTTTTCTAATCTTAGAAGCTAAGTTGAAGCAGATGCTTAGTTTCTAGAAATTAATCCATCAAACATTTTCAGTACATGTTATTTTTAATATTAAAATCAGTTCTGTTGTACTGCAGTCATATTTTGTCATGGCTTGATATTTAGTAGGAATAATTGAAAATAATTTTTAGAGATGAGCAATTCCAAGATTTCTATAGTATATAATTTATTGTTTTTATTTGGTTGTATGTTATGGATGGTCACTCCAAGCACTACACAGGATTCTGGAATACTAAAAAAAGACAATTGAGAAACAGAACAGGAGGTTTTTTGGAGAATCTTAGTTGATGCTTTCACCATTTGAGAAATCATGCATTCAATGGATCCTCAGGAAACAGCTGATTCTTTAGAGCTCTGAGTCACATTGCATGCAGTTTTTGAGTTTAAGGAAGTTTTAATACAGTGAAAAACATTTATTGTTAAACACTACACATTTCAACTGATAGGGCTACAGTGGTTCATGACATCCTGACACATTTTCCAGATTGATTTTCCTGCTTTTCTTCACTTACTTTTCACTGGTTTCATTAGTATATATCAATGCTGATTCAAATATTTGATGTATTCATTCAGACAAGAATAACTTTTGGATAAAATTATATTCCCAAAACGATTTTTTTTTCCCTGATGGTCTGAAACCCATATTTTCTCTTTTTTAACCTCAAAGTGCATCCATTACAAAAAGGGCAGAGTACAATGGAAGTATTAATGCATTCAAACGGAAACCTCAAAAAACTATGGCGAGAGTTTTTAACAACAGAAACAAAGTGATGCTGGCTGTCAGCTCAAGAAGAAAAAAAAAAAACAGCATCCAGTTGAGGAAAATGTTGACATCTTTGTTGGAATTCCTGAAAATTCACAGTAATTTTCATGCAAAATCCCTTTGGAGAACTTTTGTCCATCTTATGTTTAATTATCCTTTTTAAAGCCAATGCTGTGTTTAGCATACAGAACAAAGAGTCACTTTCTATACTTTTACAATCGCTGTTGGTGGTTATGATCTGCTCCAGAAGGCCAGGCTAACTCAGGGTCTTGTTAATAGATCCCTTGGGGCAGATTAGAGTAAAATAACACTGGATTATTTGTGTTTATAAAAACATATCCATAGGTAGGTATGTTTATAGGTAGGTCTGTATATAGGGTTTCTGTTAGAACAATTTAGTTATAGTGGAAAGGAGGTATTGATCATTCTTAATAGAAATATGTAATAGTAATGTGGGCATGAAAATAGCACTTAAGAAAATGTATAAGGAAAAGAAAGAACAAATAAGAGTAGAAAGATATCACTGCATGTGGGTCCCATGATGAGACTTGATTGTTGCAATTTAGATGTCCATTGGTTGAAATGACACTCACAGTCTTGATTGTTTTGGGGTGGATGAAGCCCAGGGAATACAAAGTTCAGTGGGTTGATGTGTGTTTAGAGTCACATAGGAACACCCAGGTACCTCCCCTGGAGGGAGTTTTATACTCTCTGTTGCAACACTGTGGACTGTGCTGATGGAAGGCCACAGAAATAAGTTTTGTCGATATTTTGGGTGTCTTTGGGGGTTTATGACACCTTCTAAGACATGACAGCTGTCTCATGTCAGTGTAATTGAGCCAATTATGCCCCGTCAGAAGGGATGAGTAATGTGATGCCTTCCTTTCAGGAGGAAGTTTTACAAGTAAGCCAGTTGTGTAAGGGAAGACATTGGCATGATAAGAACTATCCTACCACACATCATCTGCCTGTTATCGACTTCTTTCCTTTGGCTCAAACTCCAGCTTGTTGTTAAATAAGCCTTGATTTGTTGTGGTCATCCTCAGGTGCCCATGCCCTCTGCACCTGAGCTGTTACTTTATACATCGTTGGCAAAGCTCATGGCCCATTGTTTGAGTCATTTACCATTAACTTTACAGCCTCTCAAGGATTCCAGTCAGAATATTATTTTTTCTAGTCATTCAGTACATATCAAGACAAGGAGTTTTAGTCCTATGGACCTACAATGGAAACTCCATCTATCCTATCAAAGTTTGGTGTCGTAATTAAAAAAGACTAGAAACATGGCATCTGGGCTTATTTCTAAGGCAAATGGGAGAAAAGTTGTTTTATATTTATGTTGAGAATCCCTTTCCTCTAAAGCACTGGTTTCATTTTATGTGTTGCAGATCCGCAAAATATTCTAAGTCTGAGTAGTCTGCTAATTGGCTAAATAGGTTGAAAATGTTTAAAATAAACTAAATATGTATCTAAAAATGCATAGAATACAGAAACAATCTGAAAATATCTATCTCGGAGCAAAGACTCAAAAAATATTGTGAATAATATTGACCTTAAATACTCTCACAATGCCTCCGTTTCCCATCCTCCACCAACTCTATTCTAATTCCATTGTGTACACTCTTTGATTTTAGTTACTAATACTGCATGAGAAACTAGAGGTTATTGACCAAACATTTTTACAAATGTGCCATCTTTGCATGTTTCGCATATTTTCTCCTTATATATTTTTTTTTACTTTGCTTTTATCTTTTAAATCTTTTACACTAATCTCTTACAATTATTAACTATATTTCACTTAAACTTTTGAAAATCTTAGTTCCAATCTGGCAGTAAGGGCATAAGCACAATTTTCAATAATAGTTTCAGAGGTTTTTTAAAAATTTAAGTAAACTTTTATGAAGATAAGAACAAAATATACCTGAAAAAATAGTATTTTATGCACTAGTTAAATCACCTGCCCTCAAATGCACAAGAAGGTACTTTACAAAATAAATATATATACACAGCATAATATATATACATACCAGAAGCATTGCTGATTTTCAACTTATGGAACTATATTTAAGACTATCCAATTGGAAATGTCAATCAAATAAAATTTTAGCAAATGTGAAAATACAGAAATTTTCTTTTATGTTTGAGAAACTGTGGATGATTTTCAAGACCTTCAATTGGTTTTGAAACACGGCGGCAAAATATTTTAGTTTCATTAGTCATAAAGATATTGTGTTCAAGAATCAGCAGTGAGGATTATTTTCAAAAAATAACACATTTCAAACTTTAAATGCAATAATTGTTTTAATTAATAGCTTTCGAATATTAAGTTCAGTAATTTGTTTTCCTTATTTTAGAAAATCCCCTTCCTCAGAAGATATTTTAAATCAAATTTTAGCATACTTAAAATATTTTGTTCCCTCTGTGGTTTAAAAACTAATACATATTAAGCATGTACATAGTTGTATATAATAGATAATCAAATAGATTTAATTTAGTTAGCTTTAATAAATATATATATGTGTTTAGAATGAAATCAAAAAATACAATGAGAACGTAGATGTATATGAATATAGTCTGAATTTTATGAAGTTAAGGAGCTAAAATTTCATGCAAATGATCAAACTGTTACTAAGGAGACAATTCCGCACACCAGTGTCTGTTTTAAAAGTTAGTTTTCAATTAGCAATTTTTTTCTTACCTTTATCTTATTCCATCACAACTCCATCACATCTTATACAGGATTTGCCAGAGTGCAAAAAAGCAATGAGATGGTTTTGGATTTTTTATGTAGCACACAGTTTGACTAGTGGAGAAACAAAAGGATCCATATGAGCTGCTTAACATAAAATGCCTTTTCTTTATTTTCTGAGATATTTTTCCTCTTTTTCAGTTTATAATTTAAAACACAGTCATTAAACAATAAAATATTTTAGTATTCACAGAACCACATTTGAAGCTGTTCTTTCAAATTTTGCACTGACTTTTGGAAGAGATTTTGTAACCTGTTTTTATTTCATGACCATTTTTTCTCTATCAGCTAGACATCAAAGCATTTGAACTGATGCTCTAAAGCAAGTTTTTTCTTCCATCTTCACTTCTCTTCTCAATCTGTCATTTGCATTTTGAGTCTACTTCAGATATCCTAGTTTTGGCAAATATAGCCTCAGAATTAATGAAACTGACAAAAGTAGTGTACATAATGTGAAATTTCATGTCCCCTTGAATTCATTTTTGTGAAAGTTAAGGTATTTTTCAAAGATGATCTTGAAGTAGAAATTTCAGGCAAATTTCTTAGCACAACAAAAATAACATATCTAAACTACATTTGACTTCAAGAAGAAAATCTTTAGTAATACTGTCCTAGAATTTCTCATGACATAATTAAAGTTCTAGAATGTTGAAGGCTAAATAAGTCTCACGGGAATTTGGGGGTGTGCATATTTTTATTTTTTTGCATTTGCTAATGGTTCTCTTAAAGAAACCTACAAAAGAAAAAGAAATAGGTCTAGCAATCCTAAATTAATCAATATGGAAACAATATGTGGAGCTTTTTTAAATTGATAAAAAGTTGTATGTTGCAAAGACGAACAGGAAGTATATATATATATATATATATATATATATATATCATTATGAAACAAATTTAAACAATATATTTTCTGTTTGTAATTATGTCAGATCTCTGAAAGTAGATAGATATAAAGCAATGGGGCATGCTTGTCTTTTGTTTTTTTATTCCTTTTTTTGTCTGTGCAGGTATCAAAAATAACTGCCACTCTTCTTCATGGTGAAGCTGGTATTTATGATTGCAACTTTCATGGGACTGTGTATGGTCTCTTAATGTGTCTTAGCATTATTTGTGTAACAATTCTAAGAGGCTCAAGAATCAAGTTTGGAGCCTTAAGATATCCTATATTTGGCATTACACAGATCTGGAAATATTTTTAATCCTTAAATGAAGTCTGGTTCAATATGTTTTTGGGCATATAGCTACACTCATATAGAAAAGGAATGGCCACTGAGGCTTAAAATAATTGTTTTGGAGATACTAAAGTATTAACTGTACCAAATAAGTCGTAGAGTCTTTTAAAGTGAAAATAAATCACCCATTCTGAGGAAAATAAGGAAAAAAAAAATTTGTTTCTCAGTTTATTTTATTTAAACACTTAAAAAACCCCCAGAATGTCAAAAAACAATCAAAACCATTCCGATTGAAGGACACTTAATCAAATTCTCAGATTTCCTGATAAGAAGTGAAGTCCTTTTTTGAATAGAAGTGTTAAGAAGGTCTACTCCTAGTGCAGAGGAGCAGCACTCACAATTTAACCACTTTCCACTAGGAAGCAAAAATCTTCTATGGTTTGAATCTGTGCTTTTGATATTGTTTGCATAAAAAAGTAGTGATTTGCAGCAGCAGAGTAATTTGTAGTTTCACATCTTCTTCTTGTTAAGACCTCCTTACTTCTTTCCTTATCTTCCTAGTACACACAGTAAAATCTCATCACACTTTTCTTTATCATCCCTTGGTTATTGCCAGAGCAAATATCCTAGGGTGAGGGAATCTCACAACATTCTTATTTACTATGGCAATATGTACAATTATTTTGGTTCTGTCTAAAGGGAAGGAGATATTATTTTCATTACAGTACATTGGCAAGGTCAAGCCAGTTTCGTGTTTTACTTCTGTCATGGTCTGCTAGTGCTGTCTTTGAATTTTCATGATCTGACTTGGTATTGCCTTATACTACAAAAGTTCTGTTATAGAGGATGATCAGGGAAGGATTACTACAGGGAAGTCATCTTATTACTGCCCAGGAGCCACAATCCAAAGGGCTGGGTTGATAAAGAGGAGTTAACTGAGTCACCTAGGAAGTTAAATCACTCATTAAAGGCTGCAATGAGCTTTAGAAGCAGATTTTCTTCAGTCAGATCTCCACTGCTACCGTGGCTCACTCTAGTCACAGAACTGGTACTTTTTTTCTAATTGAAAAGCAATTAAAAAGATAGATAGGAAGAATTATCTTATTTCTTGATATTTGGCAGGGAAAAAATAGTATTAATTCTGCATTACTCTTATGGATGAAGAGCACAGAAAAATGTAATGTAAAAAAAAATTACTAATAATATGAACAAAAATTAATAAGTAGATTTCATAAGTTTGCTTGAAAAAAATTCAAGATGGTAACTCAGTCTCCTCATTTTTCTCACACAAGATAGACAAATTTAGGCAGATATTTGTATTAAAAATACAAACTGGGCAACAAGATTTCCTTCAAACAGAGCTAAAGGATAAGATTACTGAAGACAGTGACATATTTCCTAATCAGTTACATGTTTATTTAGTAGAAATAAAAATGGCAGATTATTTTTACACCACTTACATTTTTAACCTAATACTAGTTAATTGTTTTTTGCCACAAAGATTTGCCCCAAAAACATGAGATGGTGAAAGCAGAGAATGCATTTATTATTTTCACATAAAAGGTATGCTCATTTGTCTTATTCAAACTCAAGCCCAATACTCTACATACCTTTAGAAAATGTCATTTTTAAAAAATTTGTTGATGTTAGTATTTATTCATAGTCAATTTAGGAATAAGCATAGCTTTGTGACTGGAAATACTTAAAGTGCTGAGAGTTTGTATTTTTTTTCTTTCTTTTCTGTTTTTTAGTGGACTTAAAAGTGCTAGACTGTTTAAAAACTGTCCATGTCCATAAATGTTTAGCATCCCTACTAGCGCAGAAATCTCTCTATAAAAGGCTTTTCATCCACTTTTGTTATTTTCAAATATTTATTTTCTTTTTAAGGAGATAGCTAAAAAAACAGGGCTTGAAAATCATCTGTTGAATCCACTTATCAGGCAAACATCAGGCTTAAGGATATATTTAGAAATGTAAATTTGTTTATTTATTTGGTTTAAGGGAAGATAATTTAAGCATAGATCATAATTATATATTATTTTAGTTATGTAGCACTTCAAAAATAAATTTTATGAGACTGAGATATCAGAAATGGCAATGAACACAGACATTTCCTTAATTATCTTCTGTAAAATTTAAATTATATGCAGTAATGGGAATAATCTGTATATGTTCTTATAATATATATTACCTGAGAAATTATTTTGTTAGGGAAATATCCCAAAACATTAAATGGATTTGAAAGTGTTTGAATGTTTTTAGGTTCAGAAAAAATTGCATTTTTTTGGTATTCCAAATGTATTACAATTATGCATTATATTTAAGAGAGGACCAAAAATCTGAGCAGTGCTCATTATTTTATCCCTATTCATGGAATAACAGTTTTGATTTTGCCAGAATTTCCAATAAGTTATGACCTATATTATTCCTGAAAATATTTTAAATTATAGAATCTTTACAGTTGGAAAATACCTCCAAGGTCATCAAACTCAACAGCTAATGTAGCAGCATCATGTTCACCACTGAATCATGTCTCCAAGCGCCACATCCACAAGCATTTTGAACACTTCCAAAGTTGGTGATTCCCCAGGCAGCTTGTTCCAAATAATATGACAAAAAATGTTTCTCCCTTGCTCCATAACATAGCATTGATTTAAATATTCCAAATTAGTAAACAGATTAAGTAGCAAACAAGATATTAAAATAGTTTTAAATCCACATTAGTTGTTAACAATACCTTGGTTCATTACAACTTCAAACTTATAAATAAAATGTTTTGTAAAATTACTCAAAGGATAGCTACCCAAGATTTCAAAATTATACCTACCCTGAAAACTCCTGAGTCAAGTACTTTGGGTGAACAATTAACAATGTTCTAGTATGTGTTGCCATACAAAATCAAGCCAGAGGGAACTAAATTTAGTAAGAAAATGGGACCAGCATTTGCTAAATTTACTTAAATTAATGGAGAGATATATGTCAATGCCAATGACTGTTGAGTAACACCTACTGAGTTATGAAGGTGATTTTTTTTGTCATTGAATGTCTGCTAATATAATTGAAAGTGTTTGAATTTAGCTATCTTCATAGGATTTTGAGTCAATATATAATTTTCAGTAGTAATGAGATTAGGGTGGCTGGTGTTGATTTAAGTAAAACCAAAGCTACAATTGTATTTCTAGTTATCAATTTAGGTTATTTATATAACGACTTGCTCGAAATTGTCTCTAGTGCTTCTTACAGTTTTTTTTTTATTATTATTAAATTGTGCTAGTCCAAGTTACAAATATGTAGCTATATATGCTTGATTTTTTTTTTTTTTCAGATCACTTAAAATCAAAAATAACTAGTACATGAGGGAAAAGCTAGTGCGTAATTAATCTTTGTTGGTAGGTTGTTGCTTTTTTTCGTCACAAACAACGAAAAACTTGATGGCAGAAGACAGAAAAGGGAAAAATATAAAACTAATATTTTTTCTGATTTGCTTCAGAAGAATAAATTTGTCTAATTTTCATTGTCTAGTTTGTGGTCTACTCATACTAATATTTTTTTTCTACTCACAGTTTAGAATTTTTTCCATAATTTGTCACATTGTTGTCTTTTTTAGGAAGGGTATGATGGCAAAGGTTAAGGAACTGGCACCCTGTTTTCTCTTTAACACTTTTTCCCTGACATAATGAACATCTTTTCTCCACTTTTGCTATAGTCAGCACTGGCTGGGATCTAATAAAGCAAGGTCTTTAACAGCTCAAAACTGTCCATGACATTGTCTTGTCAGTTGTATTAGACCTTGAATGGTACAGACTATGAAAATCTTTCAAAGACATTTTGACGGAGTGGCAGAATGTTTATAAAACTAGCAAAATTTTATATCACTTAAAGATACATAAACTATAATGAAAACTACTTGCCAGACTATTGGATCATAACTTCTACAATATTTATTTCCAAGGTTAATGCTTGTTGACTTTGCAGTATAATGTGCATTGACAGTGCACATTCATTGCCATACAAAAGCTTAAAGATCCTCTCATAGCAGTTGTAGATCAGCAGCTTTTTGTATGCTTTTTCTATGCTTTCTGAGCAATAAAGTGCGTTCTTATATTCATGAGACCAGTATTTGTCAGCTAAGTTCTGTAAAGCCTAAGGATGTGTATAAATTTCAATGCATTGACATGAGAAGAATTTTTTTTCAATGTGCCATAGCAAAAGTATATAAAATATATTTTTAGACTCTTTATGTATGCATTGTTTGTGCAAGAACACAATTAAAATTAAGCATTTACCAAATTTTGAAAATAAAATATTATATTAGGAATCATCGGATAAAAGGCAGATTTCCCAAGCTTATTGCTAAAATTTCAAATTAATATCCATTTGAAATAACCATGAACAAGTTATTCATGTTCTAAAAACATGATATAAGTTTCTGTAAACTAAACACTGAATTCAATAATATCAAGTCAGTTTTCATCAGTGGATGTTCATGACTTAAATTTTTTTACTTTATGTAAATGTTAATTTGGACATTTATTAGAGAGGGAGAAATTCACTCAGATTTTATTCTATAGTCAGAATTTATTCTGCTATTGAAAACACTGTCTATCATACAGGACAAAAGAAAAGCAGTTTTTAATTTTAATTTTCATTTATTCTGGAAAGGAAAGATGAAAATATGTATCTTGGCTTGCTTTGCATTTTTGCAGGAATATTTTATGAAGAAGGAAAGAGACACAGTTATCAATAATAAAAAAGAAATAATTTGTTTGAAGGAAACCAAAAGTGACAATGTCCAATAAAAGCAAACATACCAATCATCTCCATCATCATCATCATCACTATGAAATTTGGGAAAGAAATTATTTCTGAACATTCATTCTAGAAGGGTGCACAAACTTTTATGCCGGTAAATTATGCCCTAACTTAGTTAAAATAATATTTTCCAAGGAGGACATTTTCTTAGAAGTCTAAACAATGCTATAAAACATTCAGAATGTGTCCAGGCTATTAAGGTATGGGTTCAAAGATCGTAGTAATACAGAAAATATGATGCCAATTTGGGTCCAGTGGTATGATACTCTTTCATTTCTTGTCACGAAATATACTTGAAAATATCATGAAACCCAGCATCACAACCAGACTCCCATAGAAGGGCATGCTGGGAATTTTAACATTTTTTGCAATATTTACATGTAGCTGGAATCTAAAAGAGAAGAATTTCTTATCCATTTAATAAAGGCCACCATTATGCCCATTAATTCCATTTAACATGGAAGTTTGCCTCATGGGAGTCTTACCAACAAAATTATTGGTAAATTTTATTAGAGTATCCCTTAGATTTCCTTTCTGTTGCTTAAAAATTAATCTTTCACTTATAAAAAAGAGAACATATTTTAAAAAAAGAAAAAATAAAATGTATATTAAAAAAAAATTTTTTTCCTCAGTCATGAAGTAATTTTGTTAATTTAAGGGATTTTATCTAGTCAAAAGTAGGATTAAGAATGGTATATTCCAATAGTTGCATTTCTATAACCTCAGGACAGACAACCATCTGGTACTTCCTGGCTAAACTTGTGTCCTTCACAAACACAGTTTGTGATTATAGATGGTCTCTTAGATGTTTGTACTCATGTCCATCTGTTCATATGGCATTATGCCTACATGCAAGTCAGTCTCTTCACTAATTCACTGGTGCCGGACATGGGCAAGTTTAGATTGTCCATCTGGATAAAATTGCAATTGCCATATTTTTTAGCTGCACATAGCTGCCTCAGTGTCACCAGTTTCATGATGGACTGACATACTGCTGGACATATAATTACAGAGTGATGAAATTACACCTTCGAATCAGTCCATTAATACTCATGAAATTGTCAAAAGCAGTAATACATCCCTCTAAAACAGGGTAATCTGGTGATCAAAAAAAATTCACTTACTCCTATAATCCACTCAACACCGTGGCAAGTTGTTATTAGCTGGAATCAAGAGTAGGCCAAATGAGAAGTACCTTGAAAGAATGCTTGTACTTGGCCTGGCTGGGATGAAGTTATGAAGTTGTTTCTTCACAGGAGTCCATACAGTGCACACTTTGCATTTGCTACTCAGTGTCAGTAACCACCATTGTTTTGGACACTACTGTGCCTGCAGAGCATCAAGACTTTCTCTCTTCCCTTCTTCCCTCAAAGTGAGTGTGCTGGGTAAGAGCTTGGGAGGGAGTACAGCTGGGACAGATGAGCTGAACTGACTCGAGGGGTACGTATGAACATACATGGTGGTCAGCAATAAAAACTCAGGGAAAGGAGTAAGAGCTGTTTGCTGTTATGGTGGTTGTGACTGTTATGTCCTACTTTCTAGGACATGAGATTACTTCCTGCCTATGGGAATGAGTGAATTAATTTCTAACCTTGTTTTGCTTGCACATGCAGCTTTTGCTTTTCTTATTATTTAACCGTCTCTATCTTAATTCATCAGAGTTTCATCCTTCCTTCTATCTTTTCTTTCCATCTACTGGGAGAGAGGAATGAGTGAAAATCAGGGTAGTTTTCTGGCTGCTGGCTGGAGTAAACCTAGCACAATTCCAAAATAGCATTTACAGGCAAAAATTTTCTTTGGAAAATATAAAGACTATTAAAATCCACAGATGTCAGTAGACCATGTCTGATTCAGGAAAGTTAACACGTCCAATAAAACTTTGTGTTTTTTCAGAAAACAACTGATTTTTGACTTGCAAGGATTCTTCTGAAGATGTGGACCTTTGGTTTTCAGCAGCAGAACAGGAATAACTAACATGAAATATCAAAACTGCTAACGCAGAATTTGTGTAGTTCTTTAATTACCGGAGTGAAGAATAAATATATTTATGCCTTCAAGCAAAAGTGACTTATATTTTATATCCTTGGAGTGGTGACTGGGTACATATAGATATAAATCTACTCTTTGTCCTTCTATCCAGCGCATTTTCTCCTATTATTTTGTGATAAATTGAGAGATGAGGTATTTGCATGATCCAAAAGAGACTTTTTGAATGAGATAAATTAGTTACAATTAAATATCAATAATGAACAAGAAAATATTAAAAATCAAACCTAGGAGTGAGCTAGATAAGTCAATGTGTCCTGGAAATAAAAAGAAAAGAAAAAGGAAAAAGCAAAAGCATTAAAACTAATGGTGATTGCAATGAAATCTCTGTATTCTGAATTTTCATTTAATATATTTACACTATAGATCTACATAGCAAGGCCATTTTTAATAGATTTTTCTTTTAGTAGTAATAATTAGCTTCATCTTTTGTTTCTTAATTTTTTGTATAAAGGTTCAGAAGACTAAAGAAAAATGGATTAATTTTTTTTCTCTATATGCAATAATGATAACCAAACCAACTGAAGTTTTTCCTCATTGCTTCTAGTGATAGTATAAATGAAACAATGGTGTGATCATCTCAAACTCTAAGCTCATAAATGACAATATTAAGAAAAAAAAAATGCACATAAATGTCAAAAAAAATCTCAAGCTCATTATGTGCAGTGAAATAGCATAACCTCGCATATATGAAAAATCCTGAAAAATAAAGCTGCATCATTTGTAAGGCACATAAAGTACCTTGAAATATCAATTTATTCCTCCTCTTACCCTTCCTTTATACCTTTCACACATAAATATGTCTATTAAATGCATGGAATTAATGCCCATTTGTGTTATATTTTTGACTCTGGTGTGTTAACTCAGGTAGTGCAGCCTCCATAAGGAATATCTGGATGAATTTTGGTGCTCTTGCAGTATTACTCCATGCTTGCAACATCTACTACACATTTTCTCTTGGAAAAGGATCTTTGGGTTTAGGAACTATTTAAACATTTGTGACATCTATGTCCTTCACCCGTTTGTAGTAAAATTCTGAAGCGTCACATTTTACTACAAATGGATGAAGGAAATTATCACTTGTGTGGCATTCATTGCAAATGTTTAAGTGGAATTACATAAACTATACCAGAAAGGAGTTTGAAACATGTGTGAAAGAAAAGAAGAAAGGAAGGAAGACATTATAACTGAGTTTCTCCTACTCTGTGAATTGTTTTTACAAGCAACTGCTGAAATTTTTTCCCTGTTTTAATCAGTTAACTCCAAATATATGATTCTAAAAACAATGTTTTATGACAGAGAAACATCTGAATTTATGTAGAGAATGAGTTGTAAGTAAGAGAGATTGTGATTGGTATTAAAAACAAATATTCAATGCAAAAAACATTTAGAAAATGAATTGTTAGAGTAAGGGTTAATGGATATTAGCTTGCATTAAAATATCATAAGTCATAAAAGTTTTGTCATGTTCTGAATAAAAAGGTATATCCAGGCTGAAGCATACTTAATATTATTAAGAGTAGAGCATGTTACAGCAGTAATAAACTTCCACTAAAAACATGCATCAAAAATATCTGTCTATTCAAGTATTCAGAGCACTCCATTAACCTTCAAAGTTGCAGATACCTTCAGGTGTCTATAAATTAATTTATTTTTCTGGCGAAGATGAAAAATGGAAACATATCCAAGGCTCTTCTGTATGGAAATTGCAAAGTGTTGTCAAGTTATTATTTCAGTGACAGGTGATTTTTTTTGGCAGAAAATACTTTCTTCCACAAGAATTCTGCAAGCATATAAATGATTGTCAAAATTTGCTTGGTGTCCAAAATGATGGGTCAGCAAATAGACTTTCTGCCTACAGAAGGAATTAAACATGGGTTCATTAAAGGGTGGGAATGGAGGGCCGGAAGTGATGAAATGGTACTAAAGGAGAAAATACTCATAACTGAAGGCTGCAAGGGGATTTTGATGTGACTGCTTGGAAGGGTATTTGTTGAAAGACTTGCCTGGATTGTCTGTATACTAATGGACAGAATTTGGATAACAAACAGCAACTCTAACGGCAGGGCCATGACATTGTCAGAAAAACAAAAATTTGGTGAGATAATAGACGATTGACACATTGTCATAGGTAATTAAATGTGATTAAAGGATTATACGACACTTTTAATTTAAAGTTTTCTGTAGATGATAAAATAGGCTGAAGGTCGTATCTGCACCGTCCTAGAATGTAACAGAGGTCACTGTCATTTATAATCGAATTATCACAGCAGATTTGAAAAGTATGGGTGGAACACTGATGGGTTTGGTTTGCAAAAAATCTGCTTTTTAAAACACTGCTTAGAATCATTTCATGTTATTTTTCATGCATGCAATTCTTGGCCACATTTTTCCTAGTACTGGGATATCTGTTAAAAAATTATTATCAAAAATGTTCATATTGATGCATTAAGAAATAAAACTTTGGTCTAAGAGAAGACTGATGGAAAAATGTAAATGTGACTAGCAATAAAAGAATATTATTCTTGAATTCTACTAAAAATTATAATTTTACAAAAAAAAGTTTAGTTATTTACAAGCATTTAAATATAGATATTAGCTTGCATTTTTTATATTTCTATGAACTTATGCACCCTTTTCAAAAGAATAGAATTCCAGAGGATTAATGTCCCGGAAGGAAGGAAAACTGTTGAATCTTAAATAAACTCTGCTTTTTATACCAAAGCAACTTCATTGACTTCCATATTTTTATATCTGCAAAACATAAAAGAGGGTTTTCCTACATTTTTCTTGAATTATAAAAGGTAATTTAAGGCTGATAATGAAAATTCTCATGCTCTCTTTCTTTTCTCTTCCTTTCCAAAATTTCTTTCTGAAGCATAAATTCTTTCATCATTTTACAGAAGATAAGCTTTTGTTGATGAAAATCTGTGCTCTAAACACAACAGTAATTTCCATAAGTATTCTCCGGTGAGGTTCTTGAACACTTCAATTTTGGTGTATTACATAGCAAAGATAGAGTTACAAATACTGTACTTAGCTGCAACTGGATACTTTTCTTACCCTTTTGTGCATATAAAACTTTCTCAGACTCAGTGACATTAATACAGAAGTTGTCAGATCATAGTTTTTGCTTTCCTGTAATCCTTTTCTTTCTCAACACATTTGAATGGTAAGGGCACACCAGAGTGTATGGAGAAAAGATACATGTGTCCATGAAGGTGTTGTGCAGTTAATCCAAGTGAAGGAAGAAATTAATATTTTCTAAGTAATAGCCATTTCTAGAAAGTGATTTATTCAGGCTAACCTTCCTTCCAATCAGGGGAATTTCAAGCTCAGTCAGTTTAGTTTAGAATTAGGGTGAATTATTAAATACCCATACAACTAAAACTGAGGGACATGAATCAAAGTCCAAGAAGGTGCAAAAAGCAGATGTAGTATTCTCCCACCCAGATACAGGCAAAGGGCCTGATATGAACAAAGCAGATACAAAAAGTTGGGGAGAGCACAGTTAGGGAGTTAAGCATTGTTGTGTCTTCATCATCATTTCAATCAGTGTTTCACCAAAGTGTATATTTCCTCAAGACAAAATTCAGTACAGTGAGGTAAGTAGAAACTCCCTTGGTAGGGCAGAAATTAATTCATTATGTTTGATTTCCTATTAGTATTTAAACAGTTTGATTGCTTGCCTGAAATGATTTTGTATTTAATGAAAAAATCCAAGTGTATTATTTTGTTTTCCACAGTACTGCAGCAAAGTCAGTGGGCAGCTTTCCACTGATGTCAATAGTCTTTGCAAGCAACATCAATGACCTAATCATCCAGGCCATTTCACACAAGAAAGCATATTGCCTTCAAGGGGAGTTCTGCATATAGAAATATTTGAGAATTGAGTTTGAAATGGAAAAATTACTTCAGATTTCCAGCATATATATTTTAATAAAATCACAGAATAAATTGGGTTGGAAATGACCCACAAGGATCATCAAGCACAGCTCCCACTCCTGCACAGCACCATTTCAGAGTCACATCATGTGCCTGAGAGAATTGTCCAAACAATTCTTGAACTCTGTCACACTTGGTGCTGCGGCCACTTCCATGGGGAGCCTGTTCCCTCTGGGTGAAGAACCTTTTTCTAATATCCAGCCTAAACTTAGGTGTTGAAATGAGACATTACCTGTGTTTAAGAATTAATAAACATATGTTTATTATGAAGAGATAGTATGTAAACTGCTAATATTAAAACATTTCACCAAAAATGGAAATGGTTCTGTTTCAGGTGAAGAAAATCAGTAGTGTACTGTTAGAAATTTTAACTTTCTTGTTATTGTACCAACACATATTTTTTTAATATTTTTTCTTTGTTTTGTTCACTCTTTATGTGTTATACCTTTTTGCATCACACTATTTGACTAGAATAAGTATTCAATGATATAATAGTCAAAATTCTTCATTGATTTTTCACTTACTTTTTACATAAAGCTAGACCTCAGATGCAGCAGATGATTTGCAAGATTCCCTGTGTTAGGTCCTGCCAAAAGTCATTATAGGAGATGCTTGTCCTTACACCATAAACAAAGGGAGGAAATAAAAACAAGAGCATGAGGAATTAAGTTCAATGACCAAGGTCACTGAAGAACTTGCCTGGGAAAATAAAAGAAACTAGATTTCCAGCTTGATATTTTATCATTGAATTGCAATTGAGTTACCATTGTTCATTACAGGATTTTAATAGATTCTTATGATATGGTAGAAATAATTTTGTTTGCAAGTGCAGAATTCTCACCCTCTCAGAACATCAATGCAAAGACTATTTCAGATTTTCTGCACCCTGACATATCCTTGAAAATGCATAAATTTTTGGAAAAAGTGTCCCTAATGCAGTTACATAGCTGTCAAACATTTCCCTTCTAGAGAAAGAGCTCCTTTCTTTAAATCTTGCCTGTTCTTGGAGCATTTTAGAGTGATGTCAGTGTCCCAGCCGAGTATATTTTTCTTTGCTGATTTAAAGCCAACTAATCATTGAATCAACCATTCTGAGGCACCTTATGGATAATGTCTTTTTAAGACTCAATCTTGCAAATCTGAGTAGAGTGGCCAGTACATAGAACAGCAAAGTAAGCAAAGCATATATTCATTTAAGTAGTCATATTATCTTATACATTTTTTTTCTTTGAATTTGAAGGCTGGTGCAAGCACAACTGGAAGCATCCTAAAAATATTTTTTTAATGTTTAGATCACAGTTTCTGATCTTCACTGTGCTTTGTTTTGAAAACCAAAGTTTCTAGGAGACAATCTAAACCTTTGAAGCAGATATATTTGGAAATCTTTTTAGGCTTCTCAGTTTTTTTATTTTTAATTTTCATTCTGTTTTTTAGATTTATGTTCAGAAGTTCATTCCCTGTTAATAGTACAATTATCATTGTTATTTGAGAAAGAAGAAAACACACCTTACTCCAGTCATTTAAATGTTTCAAAAACTGGATTAAGCATCAGAGTAACTGGGGCAGGAACTCTAATACCTATTAAAATGCGCCTGCATTTGATTTTAATTTTTGATATTCATGTGCATATCCAGTGATTGATCCAAAACCATCAAAGTAAATTTAAAAATAAAAGGTTGTTTTTCATAGATACTAATATCTAGATGTGACTGCTAATGACTGGAAATGGTTTGAGGTTCTGGGTTATGAAGGTCTCTACTATTTTATTTGTTTATAGATATATACTTCTGGAGAGTGGAAACTCATGGAAAAATGTTAATTTAAATCAATAAAGAAAGAAAATAACAAGCTAGAAAAGATGGCAAACAAGAAAATTTAGAAACATTGATAAAGTGTCAACACCAATCAGCATCAAGATCAAGTCTTCACAAAGTTACAGTGTCCTTGTTTTGGCTGATTTACGTTAACTCCATTTGGGATTAATTTAAAGACATTCTGGCTCAATTGACTTAAATTGACTCAAAGACAAACACTGAATGAAGTTGTAATCTGATACCTCTATCTCCATAAAAATCTGTATTATCATTTGAGTAAAAAAGAAAGTTTTCAGAATTTTAATGCATTATTTTTGAGGGATTTTGGAAATATTATTCTAATTCATAGTAGTTTTCAATAGTAGTCAAGAACCTCCTTTTTCAAGTTCTTTAGAAAATGTCCTTATCCTTCAATAGGTGCGCATTAAAAAAAAAAAAATCGTGAGAAATCAAATGTAATCAAATGGTAATTCTCACCATTTTTTGACTAAGTTACTAAAGTTTCATGGAACCTTTGATAATGCATATTTCCCTCACTGACTTTTTGGTCATTCTTTCAAGAATGAAGATAATTGTGCACTAGAATACAAAATAATTTTCCCAGGAGACATCCCAGTTAATCCCTTGTTCCAGACCCGTCAGCAATTTATAGCCAGTAATATTTAAAATATTTTAATCATTTCCTTTGTGGCATGAATGCAGATGAATATGGAAAAATGCATCACGGCCCTCAAGTCTAGGCTTGACTTTACAGACTTTTTGGAAAAAAAGCGTGTACATCAAGCTGCTTGAAGCTGTTTGCTTACCTTGAAGATATAAAGATGAAGGATTCAGCTAAACTTGGCTAAAGTTGATTCCGTGAGCTCCAGGGATACTAAAGATTTAAAGCTACTTGCTCACACTGCTTAGCCATCACCCTCCAGGCAAGGTTAAATACTCTATTATTGAAGTATCTGTCTGTCTACTCACTTCTTTTAAAATTCAATTTCATACCTGAAGATAAAGCTTTCTGCTAATCATTATAAGTACCCCAGTCTTTTTCAATTCTCCTCAGTTCAACTAATTGAGAATGTCCCCTTATTTTACAGTTTTTGTCAGAAACTAAAATGAGAGTAAAGAAAAAGGCAGGTAACCTCGATTTCTATTCTTCACTCTATTAAATTTATAGCATGAATTTTGATTACACAATACTCACTCTCTCTCTCTGTGTATGTATATATATATATATATATATATATATATATATATAAACAGCACAGGAGGCTTGGAGAAGTTAGTGCAGGCTGAATATGATTTATAATATTAAAAAAAGGTGAAAAGAAAGACAGGAAATATTACTTAAAAAATAGATATGTGGTAATAGAGAAGAAACTCAGTATTTCTACTGCACACCACTCATTCCATAGTTTCAGATTTTGTAAGCCTCATGAACATTTCTGAAGTTCACCACGTCAAACATATTTTTTCCAGTCTTCTATATCTTTTAAATGCTGCAGTTCTAGAGTGGATTCAAGTCCTGAAACATAGTCTATTAGCAACACTAATAATTTAGCACATCCAAGTCTATTAAGTAAATAAAAGCTCTTTTCTCACCTGCAGTCAGGGAAAAAAGATTGCTGAAGAGTGGTATCTATGTTTCCACACAAGTATGAATAGAATTCAGACATTTTTCCCTTGCTATAGTGTAATGTTCTGTCAGTTTGACCAGAGTGCCATTCTCAGCCTGCATCTAAAGAGCAGCTGATTTAATTATACTCTATGAATGGAAGTTCAGAATTGAAAACAAAGTCCATTAGCTAAGTTTGATCTAGATACATATGCCATTTTTAATGTCTTTGAAAACAGTTTATGCAGATATTGTTTCCTTCTCTGTTTATTTGAGACTCTGAACTGCTGGTCTCTTTTGTTAAGGGTTAATTAAACAGACCGTGTGGGAAATGACTGAACTAGAGATCCATTAAAACTGCTAATTGGGTAGCAGATAATTGTTCACAGTTACGGCTTTGTTTTGACATCAAATTTTCAACATTTTACAGTAGGTGAAATTACTACTCCCTACCTCATGGGACTTGTTATTTATGGCATTCTCCTGTGGTTGAAAAGAAACCTGGTGGAGAAAGAAGACAACTTTGCATTCAGGGTGTGAATTCAGATTGATTTTTTTTTCTTAATGTGGGTCAAGGATAAGTTTGCACAACCTGGGAAAATACATAAGGAACTCAAAATTGTCTTAGTGGAATTTTTCCTGTTCTCAGATTATAGAAGAGAGGGCTTGGCAAAATATAGAAGGTAACAATGGTCGAAAACCAAAACTACCTATGTTTTCCCCCTCATGTATTTATCCTGACAGCATTGATTTTGCCAAATACTGAGCGGCAAGTGTAGAGTACTCTCTTCTGAGTACAGAAGAAATATCTTTAGGAATCAATCTAGGGGTTCAAAATAAAAACAACTACCAAAAAAACCACACATCACAAAACAAAAACCAAGGAAACAGTCATAGATGAAGAGACAATAGAATTTTAAAGGGAAAGACTGAAAATTATAAACACAAATAAGGAAGACATTTCATAAAGTAAATTTGGAATGTGAGATTAGATGTTTCTTTCCTAGTTTGAGAAATAAAATTGAGAACTAGAAATTATGATTCAAGATATAAAGAGACTTTACAGAAAATACTAATAACAGCAACTACAGTTGGACCAGAGCTGTTGAAGGCTCAATTCTTTAGGAAGGAGAGAAATAAGAGGAAAAGTAATGTGCATGAAAGAAGTGTCTCAGTGTTAAACAAAAAAAAAGGTAACAATAATAAAATAAAAACTATGTGAAACAACTATTAGGGAACAACAAAAACTTAAAATTTCCAAGAAGGAAAAACTGTTCTAGATCTCCGGTATTGACAATAAACAATAATACGTGTAGGAGGAATATCTGTATGAAAATTCAAACCTTTTATTTCCTGTAGAAAGTACCATCTAATTGATAGATAGTTGTTCAGGAAAACAATCTTTAACAGCTTTTTCTGTAAAGCTACCAGCAGACAAGTGCAAGGCTTGCTATTTTAACCTTAGTGGTGAGTATCCATTGAAAACACTACTCACTTATAACAAAGCTGAAAACCATAGTGATTGTGCTAATGAAATTCTCATTTTAGTCCAAAATAACAGTCCACTTCTGTTAGCAGTGTTGCAGAAAGGAAAACTTAGATGACTCTAGGAAACTAGAGTAATTACGCTAGGAAACTAGCAAGGCTGATAGAACCTGGGAATGATTAACATGATACCTTTTGAAAATGGTAGAACAGGGTAAATAAAGCTTTAAAAAATGTTTATCTTTTTTAAATTAAAGGAGATATGGACTTTGAGAGTATGTTATATATTCACCATAAATTTTTATCTTTCAAATTCTTTAAATTCTTTTTTTTTTGTCTTAATCCTTTCAAAACACATGTATTTCAACATAAAGGAAGAAGGACAAATTGTTTTTTGATGTCACTAAAGTTGTGTTTCTGAAAATTTGATGATAAATCTTCCTTTATGTTTCACCAGTCATAAAAATCTGAAATAACTGACATTGCCACATCTTAGAGTAAATTGCTATAGATAAAAAATAAAAATAAAGAAGACGTATGTGTAGAAAAAAATGTAGAAAGCAGATTTCTTGCTTTCTAGAATCTTCCAGATATAGTTTTATGAAATTAAGATTATGACACTAAGGAAACTATCAGTACTTTTTTTTTTTTTCTTAATCTTTTATCTTTTAAAATCTCCTTGTTGCTTATATTTCTGCATGGTTGGTGGTCTCGTACAAAGGTTAAAAGTTATTAGTTATTTCCTTGTGATTAAAAAAAAATTGGGCTCATAACGCAGATGGCCTCTCTTAATCTCATATTCTACATCAAAAAAGGTGTTCTGCTAAAACACAAAAATTCACACTCCTCGAATCAATACACTACAAAAATGTTTCATTTTGATAGTAATTTATAATTACATTAAAAATTCCTGAATTTAAGTAATCTTAATAGCTATAAGAAATTATTATAAGAAAGAGGAGCCAGTGCTTTAATTCCGGTGTTACTTCATGTTGTTTTGAAATTGTTTTTTTTAATTATTTCACAGCCAGAACAGGAAAACTTCCTGTCTGAGATGAAGCAGGAAGAGCAAATGCTGCAAAGTAATTGCTCATGCAATATCAAAATGTAGCTAACATTCAAGAGTGAATCTTATGAAAATGCAGAACAATTTTATTTTAGAACTTAAAAAGAGTGCCAGGCATGCATAAACCATGATTCTTATGAAGTACTTAAATATTAAAAAGTCAAAATCCTTCATTTGACAGTGTCTGACCTTTAAGCTTTTCTGCTTTTAAAATACATCTTACCTATCTACCAAAACTTTAATCACATTCTCATTTCAGATATTGAAAGAAAGATTCCATTTAAATCAAGCAAAGGTCATTCTTCTTTGAAATATAGATTACTTACCTGCAGTTTTTAAAAAAGGGAAGACTGGAGAACAAACTCAGGAGAAACAGCTTTCTCTCCACACTAAGATAGTACTGAGTCAGCAGTGGAAAGGATTAAACATAATTATGTGTAACTCCCAGAGACCATAAGGTCCAGACAAGAAATAAAATGCAATTCAGTTTCAAAATGTATGAACTTCATATAGTTACAAAATGAAGAAATGAGACGTTATGTTATCTACTTTTTTTGAACTACTTAAACAGTGGTTAAGTTAGAATGGCACCAGAAGCATTAAGAGATAAAACCAAATGGGTAAACTGTCTGAGACAATTGAGATTAATATGAAGTTTTCAACCTCTGTCTGATTTTTTACAAGCTAAGGAAATGATCAGTTTCTCTTAACTGTAAAATATATAATTTCTTTTACTAAAATATTGCTTTGTGTTCTAATGCTTGTCCTCAAGTATTCAAAATTTGAATATTTAACATATAATCACAATATCATTTCTAAGTCTCCAAATGACTGAACTTGTCATAGAGAAAAACAACTTCCACTATCTGGTCTTCTAAAATAAAATATAGCAGAAGAGCTACCTCCAGGTTTAACCCACATATGAGAATCCGCATTTATAGTTTGTCTGATCTCATATAGTTGAATATGAAATTGTTTTGAACATACAAATGTCTAGTATAAACCTATTTAGAATTATATTATATTTTAAATAACAATTGGCTTTTGGTTTAATTTTACATTGTAAAATATAAACATTTTTTAGAAAAGGTCTCATTTTCAGAGTCATTTAATCAATTAAGTTGGAAAAAATCTTAGAGATCATCGAGTCCAACCTGGGGCCCAACACCACCTTGTCAAGCAGATCATGGTACTAAATGCTTAACCAGTCTTTCCTTAAGCTCCAGGGACAGTGACTTCACCACCTCCCTGGGAAGCCCATTCCAATATCTAATCAACTTTTTCCTTGAAGAATTTCTTCCCAACGTCTAACCTAAACATCCCCTTGTGCAGCTAACAACTGTGTCCTCATCCTAATACTTACTGCCTGGGAGACGCGGCTGATTCCCACATGACTACAACCTCCTTTCAGGCAGTTGTAGAGAGTGATAAGGTCACTCCTGAGCCTAAGAGGAGGTCTTCTCCAGGCTCAACAGCCCCAGCTCCTCAGCCACTTCTCACAGGATATATGCTCCACACTCTTCACCAGTGTTTTTGCCCTTCTCTAGACCTGCTCCAGCAGCTCAGTGTCTTATCTGAGTCAAGGTGCCCAGAATAGGGTGCAGTACTCAAGGTGTGGCCTCAGCAGTGCTGCTACAGGGGAAGAATCACTTCCCTGTTCCTGTTGGCCAGAATATTCTTGATAGAGGCCAGGATGCCATTGGCCTCCTTGGCCACCTGGGTACAGCTGGCTCATGTTCAGCCATCTGTCTGCCAGCACCTCCACATGCTCTTCTGCTGGGCAGCTTTCCAGCCACTCTGTAGCACTGCATGGGGTTATTTTGGCAAAAGTCTAGGACCTGACACTTGATCTTGTTGAGACTCAAGCTGTTGATCTAGTCACATCTATGTAGCCTGGCCAGATCCCTTTGATTTTCTCACAGAGTTTACAAGTCTGATAACCTTTAGTACTTTTTAAATAGAATTTATTAGATTCTTGCAATGCTGGGACACCTAAATATACACATTATATCTTCAAATATGTAGGCTTTGACATTTTAATTGCAGGTTTAAAAAAGTCCGTGCAGAAATGTCTGTAAAATTAATAAAGCCATCAGTAATGGATTATTAATGGACATTTTTAGACAAGAATGGCAAATTTAACAGGTATTTTTGCATTGGAATTATTCAAGTTTTTCAAATTATGACCCACATAAAGCAATATATCTTTGATCTAACTTGCATAGACAAAATTAGTAACCACAAAAACATTCTCAATTTTCAAGGCAGATTTTAGCTGAAAAAAAAAGAAAATCATTAAAACCCTCTTTCAGAGAAAAGTTTATCTTCTCTACTGTGATTAATAGTTCACTGCCATTGCCCTCTGGTAAGCATGACTTAAAATATATACTCTGTATTATTCGGAGTTATATTTCAATACAAATATATTGGCATTACTTTTTATCCAATGTTTATCAGATCAAACATCAGTTAAGACTCTGTGGCCATAAACTAGTGTCTTTACAATTCAGTGTGAGGGATGGTCTAGGCACTGAGTATACATATATATATAAATATATACATATGTGTGTGTGTACTTATGTATGTGTGTATGAATCCCAATGAATAAATCTGATCATTCTAAAGTTTCTCGGACTCAGAAAAAATTAGTTGATCAACATATTATTACTGGAACTCGGTCAAATGCTGCTCTGCAGTCAGTGATCAGCTGTGCATATGCACACAAAATTTTGGAAATAAGGACTGAATGTTATATCCTATTATGTGAATGCTAATATGCTGTAATTTAATTATGGGCTAGTCGTGAAGGCAATGACTTGTGTGCGTAACCTTAATTTTGCCATTTTATTTCTTGAATGTAAAGTACACAAGCTTATTGCTTTTTGCTTTGCATATTGTTTTAATAACAAATTTAAATAAGAAAAAATGTAAGTGTTTGGTGCATGAAATATTTTCAGCTTGCAAAATGCCTCATATTTAATCATCCAAAATTCATAATAAATAGGAAAATATTTAGTAAATAGAGCCATTAACTTCAAAGAAAACAAACTTTTATCACACTCTAGAGTTTATGGAGCTCTCAGTATGTAGGACTCCTCTGTTAACACTGATGCATTTTAGACTACTAATAGATTTGGTAAAATGGGGATTTTAGTCAATCACAGTAGCTGAATCAAAAGTATGTTGCAATTACTTTGGTTTAAGTCTTTTTCTTATGTATTTGTCAGTATATTTTTCTTTTACTTTAAAGAATATTTATTTAAAAAGATGTGGCTTTGCCTTTCTCAGAAAAACATGAAATTTGTCATACTTTTGAAGAGTTTTCTGCAGTTATAGGTAATAATGCACTCTGATTTTTAAATAAATATGAGCTATGAGCTACTCTAAAAGTGTAATTTTATTATTATCTAAGTAGGATAAGGTAAAGAAAGAAGGTAACAATATAGCCTGATATAGATCTAGATGTCACTCATATAAAATGCTCAATTAAAAGCACAGTTAATTAAGATGAAAGTAGATCTCACAGGGAAAAATATAAACCATGTGGTGTTGATGTATTGAAAGTGTGACTCAATGTCTTCAGTAACGACATAGATGTTATTGCTAAATAAATGGCTGAAAATAATCAGTATTTATACACTGGCTGAGTCAGGTTTACCCTAACCAACAGTCAAACACCCATCCATAACCTCCCTCCCTCCCTCCCTGCCTTGTCCTGTAGCTTGAGAAAACAGCTGTATGGGGAAGGCAAGAAGACTCATGGATCAGGATAAAGTTTAACAGCAAAAACTGTGTGCAGAAATAAAGCAAAACAAGGACACCCTCCACCACTTGCCATTAGCAGGCAGATGTGCCACTTACTGGAAGGCAGGGCCTTTTATAACATAGATAACAGTTACTTAGGAGCACAGTCACCATGTCCATGAATGTCTTCTCTTCCTTCTTCTTTCCCTGAGCTTTTATTGCTGAGCTTGATATCATGGAACATCCCTTTGGTCAATTTGGGTCAGCTATCCTGGAGACACTTCCCCCCAACCTCCTGTCTGACCTCAGCCTACTTGCTGAGGGGTGGGGGTGGAAAGCCAGAGCTGTGCAAGAAATATCTAAACACTGGGGTATTTATCAATACTATCTTAGACACAGATCCAAAGCGCCTCATCACAAGGGCTGCAATTAAGAAAATCAAATCCATTCCAGGCAGACCTAGCACTAATGAGTGAGGTGGGAAAGGGCAGAAACATTTTTCCCTATATGCTTAAAGTCAATGTTCTCTGTCATTTCGAGGGAGTTTAACTAAGCAGGATGAATCTTTTGAACCATCCTTGTCTATTTAATCTCAGTCTAATCACAGCTAATAAGCAAACTACTTCCACAGGGCTCTAGCTACTTCAATCTGTCAGTCAGCACTGGTTGTCAAGTGAGTAATGCTGAGTACATCATGTTCCAGTCACGGCCTAGCTCCCCAAAAGTAAAGAATGATAAAGTAGCTGCCTTCATAACTTTTTTACTAGGCACAGATAGAGAATATCAGCAAAATGTTTTATATAGGCATTTCAAATGATCTGAAAAAGTAAGCAATCTATTTCCATGATAAACAAGAAACTGCAAAATGCTTAAGTCAGAGATCTGATTATTAATAATTTTCCAAGGAAACGTATTTTCTATTATACCAATGTTTTTGTTATAATATTAAAATCTGGCTACTTTGGATACATATTTTCTATATACATTCTATATACATTGTATATACATTTTATATATATAATACATGTCATATAATAAATAATAATATCTAGGTTATTTAATAATATATAAACTTAACACAATTAACTCAACTATAATTGATTGTATATCTATAAATTATCTGTATCTATATCTGTGTATACATATATATATATATATATATATATATATATATATATGATCTGTGCTTGATAAGATTATCACTGAATTCAGTCAGTCTTGCTCTCCAAGGACTTTCTACCTCCTAAGGTATCTTGGAAAAAAAAAAAAGTATCAGAACTTATCTTACATATGTATAAATATCAGAACTTATCTTTACACTGAACAGTATCAAGTTATTTTTAGGACTTGAATAATTCTGAAACACCAATCATTTTTGTCTTTTTCCAATTGTACACAAGTATCTAAGTTTTATCACAATTTTATGTTTACAATATTTTTATTCTTTGATTTGCCTGTATTTTGGGTTTTCTTTCATTTTTTAATTAGTATTTCAATGTAACATGAAAATATTTACATATTAAAAGATGAAAAAAGTCAAAAAATTGTTTTCCTATTTTTACATTAGACTGTATAAATAATGTTTTGTCATTTTAGATGTAAATAGAATATATCTATAAAAGCCATCAGAAACTTCTTAGACTGTATTTTTCTATGAGGGTGAAGAAAAAAGAAAAGCTGTAACCAACTAATGAATGTATTTTATTATTTATATAATTATTGTGAATTTTATAACAGGAATAGAGGAAAATAGAAGAAAATTGATATTTTCCTCATTGATTACATTTATTTAACATGTCTGCCTCCTTAACCCCCACAACCCTGTGAAACCTAGCACGAAACCAAACTCAATTCAGTTAATTAATTTATTGACAATTAGCAAAGTATTAATTTATGACATGGGTATTGAAGGGAAATATAAGTCATATAAATAATAGGTGAGGAGATACTTTTCTGCCATGTTCAGCTCCGTGCAACCCATCTCCTCACCTGTTCCTGGTATGAACTCCACTTATTTTCATCACAGCTTATGCTCAGTCCCTCCAAGATATTTGGTGAACAATGGGAGATGCAGAGGGTTGATATTGGGCTCTAGTGGTTTCTTTCTGCTGCTCCCCACTTCTTGCTTCTTTTCCTCAACTGCTTCTTGCTGCTTCTCTGCTCTGGCGTGGGCTGCTTGTGGCTGTAGTGCCTCACCAAGCAGAAAAAAATAGCTGAGACATTCTTCACATGAGGAAAAAGTCTCGTGTTCACAGGCTCTGGTTTTCATGGGGGATATCTGCTGAAATGAAAACATAACAGTGTACAAACAATTATGGAAATTTACTCAAACAACTTCCTGACAGAGGTTTTAGTGGAAGAACTAGACATGAATATGACAGCAGTGGGATTTGGATGCAGTGACCATAGAATTTGAAGCCTTGAAAGCAGGGAACAGGACAAAATGGAAGATTTCAGGAGTTTCAGCAGAAACTTTAGAGACCCATTTGGAAGATTCCGTGGGGAACTTCTCAGAAGTTCAAGAAAGAGAAACAGGAAGTTCTGGATCTGGGGAGGAATAATCCCAGATGATGGTACACTCTTGGGGGCAAATTGACTGAAAAGCTACTTTTCTCTGAAAGACCTGTGAATCCTAGTGGACAAAAAATTTTTCATGAGCCAGCAATATAGCCTTGCAGAAAAGCATTACCACAAAAGCAGTGCCAACACCTCAGGGAAGGTGACACTTGTCCTTTATTCAGCATGGTGAGGCCTTATCAGGAGGCCTGTTTCAGTTTCAGGCTCCACATTAAAGGAAAAAGTATAGACTTCCTGAAACAGGCCCAGCACAAGTTCAGAAAGATGATGACAGGACTGGAGTACCACATATATGAGGAAAAGCTGAAAGAACTGGGATTGTTTAGCCTGGAGAAGGCACAGGGGGCATCTCATCAATGCATGTATATATGTGCAGGGAGTGTATAAAGCATATGGAGTCAGACTCATTTCATTATCACAGTGACAAGAGAAGCAGCAATGGACACCAAATGAAAGACTGGATGTCCAGTCTGAGCACCAAAGAACAGTTTTTTACCATTGGAGTGACTGACAACTGGCAAAGGTTTCTGAGGGAGGTTGGAGAGTCTCCATGTTTGGAGTTTGAGCTCGCTGGACAGTCTGCTATAGCTGACTTTGTTTAAACTGGGCAGTAGACCAGATGACATTCAAAGGTGTAATATTTTGTGATTCTGTGAAATAATTCTGTTTAACACTGTTTGTGAGGTTACACAAATAATTTCAATCAAATTATATCACTACATTATTTTCAGTACACAAAATACTCTTGTTCTCTTTCTTTCTCATTGAAATTATTCTCCTAATAAAAATTCGTTAATGGGAAGCAATTTAAAATGGAGTTTCAGAAACAGAGTTAACAGAAAAGATAAAAATATTTGTGCTTTGGTCCTTTGAAGTCTGAGTCAGAAAGTCATTAATTGAAATAGATATTAAACCAGTTTAGAAAATAAATGTATTTCCAGTTGTGTAGTAATCTTTTCAAAGTTGCAGTTTATAAAGAAGACTATTTTCTTCAGAAATCATGTCTCTTTCTGAAGGAATGATTGTAAACTCTTACTGCCCTGCTTTTCTTCATCATTTTTCTGAGATACAGAACTTCTGAACTGGTAATGTAACTTAACAGTAAATACCTTGAGATGTGAGAAAAATGGGATATATTAGGTGACTGCTCATTCCATCACCTCTACAAGCAGCTTGTAACAGAGCTTTTGAAGGAGAGAATTACACTGATCCCAATAAAAGAGCAGGAGAAAAAGAGTAATAGCACCACATATCAGTAGGCTATAGCATCATATTCAAGTGATACCCTATGTGAAGAATGCAAAGTGATAAACAGTATTTTCTTCAAGCACCAGGTATCTAAACTGCATTCTTCCTTCTCATTTACATAAAATAGTCTTCATTTTGCTGTAATAGTTGTGATTATAATGTAATTTTATAGTGATTGGTTAGGATACCCATCATTTTCCATATTATCAAGCAATAATGTGAAACTTGCCTTGTAATGATGCAAAAATATAAATGGGCACTTATGTCAGAACTCTATTGAATTGAGTGTGGAACATAAAGAACTCTGCAGAGAATCAAAAGTTCTTAATTTCAAACTCAAAAATCAAATCAAAAGCAAAATAATTGAAAACAGCCAGGTATGAAGTGAATGAAAAGTTCCATTAAATATAAGAATTTTAATCCATTCCTGAATGTGTCTGAGCAACATGCAAGCATTTACAAAATATTGTAAGAAAGAGCTGAGAATTGTGACAGAACTACTACAGAATAAGACTGAAATCTTAACTAAAGACATTTGCCACAACCACTGCAGAAATCAGCTTTATTCCCCTGTTTTAGCAACAGATGACTGCACAGTAAGTCAATAAAAGTTCCAGAATACAGACAAGAACAGGCCAACTAAAAGTTAAATAAATAAATTTATTCTTCTATAAAATAGAGGTCTTACCAACGAGCATGTGCATAGTGAAAAATGTTTACCCTTCCAAACCAAGCTTGTCATCTAAGATTTAAGAAAATCCCCAAATTAATTACAAACTGAGCTACATAATCCTAGTTTTCTCTGTCTAGAATCAAGATAAAAAATGAACATATTTGTTGGTACTGGGGGGAGGTGGGGGAGTTGTTTTCTTTTATATTTGTTAATATTCCATGTAAACTCTGCTTTGGGTGCACATGACCTCGTTGCTGGACTTTTTCTGTTCCCTGTATCTTTTCTCAGCCTGTTTTCAAATCAGAAGGTTTCTCAGTTACTCAAATTACTGGGGATGAAGCCCTCTATTTCACAAATCATGTACTTTAATATTTATCACAAAACCAGCTAAGGGACTCAGAAAAACATAACTGGAAGCAAATTAACTCCTGCAGCCAAGTTTCTATAGGACTACAAATTGAAGGGCAGACCCATAAAAATATTTAGGGCAAGTCTGCTATCCAGAGGGACCCAGCTAGGCCAAAGGAATGAGCCACAAGGATTGCAAGTGGATTACAAGCTGGGTATGAGCCAGCCCTGGCTCTTTGTGCCACCCTGGCACTGAGGAAAGTCAAGAGCAACCCAGGCTGCAGTAATATGAACATAGGCAGTAGACCGAGGCAAGTCCCCTACCACTTGTGAGACTACATTTAGATTCCTGCATTTAATTTTGGAGAGCCCTAACAGAGAAAATACACTTACGAACACAGGTGCATTTGGTGGAAGGACACCATGCTGGTCAGGTGCTGGAGAATCTGCCCTTTGAAGAGAAGCTACTGAAGCTGGGCTTGTCCAGCCTGGAGAAAAGACAACAGCAGGATCTAACAGCAGCCCTCCAGCTGGGGAGAATGTTTTTAAGAAGACCTTACCAAGAAAGAGAGAGGTTCTTTATATTAGTGCATGGTCAGAAAATTGGAACCAACAGTTATACAGTGGAACAAGTGAAACTGAGCCAGGTTATATTGAGAAACTTTTCTCCATAAGAACAGTCAGGCACTAGAAGAGACTTCTAGAAATATTTATCTTTGAAGGCTTTTGAAACCCAGACAGATCTAACCCTAATTCTGACCTCACCGATGAGGTTTGTATTTTGGGAATTTTGAGGTCCTGTCAAACTTGAATTTTCCCATGAACCTATCTTATTTCCAGCATTTTCCCTGAAATGCCTTGAAGGAACAGACCCTTCTAGTGATTGTTTGCATGGTCTCAGTGAGATGAATTGCAATATCACTGCAGAATAAAATATAGCCTTTCATCATATTGCTGAGGTCGTGTGAAAGGCCATTCTTTCTGATTGGTGGAATAAAATTAGGGGTTAACTTAACACCACAGAACCTGGATAAAATTCTACCACATGGAAATGCAATTCCAAATTCCCCACTGGCTTCAATGGAATACTCTTTTATTTTTCACATCTAAATTATTATAGTTCAGGAAGAGTCCAACTGAGAAACCTAAATATGAGAACGATTCTAACCTGTACTTCCCCACAGTTTATGTATGCGAGACATCCATTGCAAATGACCTTAAAAAACATGAAGAACATTTTATTTTTAATGGAAAAGCTTTTAAAAAGCAATTATTTAAATAATGGGGGGGTTTGTTGTGCAAATAGGTTACTTCCTTCATTCCTGTACTTCTGTAAACTTATGTAACTGTTCTCCATTCTATATTTGTAAAAAAAACACAATAAATACACACAGAATAATTTCTACTTTATGTCTCATTCTTGAAGCCAAGTGATTTCAGAAAACCCATCTAAGATTTTAGGTACTATTTGTAAATACTCAAATCTTTTAAAAAATATTTTAGTACTTTTATGACTTTGAAGCTCATGCAGTTATTTTAGAGCATAAAACATTTTGCATGTTGGTCATGACAGAGCTATCTATGTCAGAGTTAGTGCTTATTTTTACCTTCTAAAAACAGTTTGTAACACCATCACAAAAAACAGATAAGTCACAGAACAAATAGCAAGCATAATTTACTTTCTTCTCAAAAGTTTATTGTGATTATTCAATCATTGCAAAAAATATCTGATGTATCTGTTTAGTTTACAATTACATCATTATGCAAATGAGAAAGTTTACATATTAAAATAATTTTTATTATTAATAGTTCTATTACTCAGTCCATGTATAACAGTCTTAACATGAAGCAAAATATTTTTTTGAAAAAAATTTTATTTTCAGAAATTTTCTTTGAGAGAATGGATTGATTGAACTGTAAGCAGCAGTTCCAGATTTACATTCATACCTTCAATCTCTGATCTGTCTTTAAAAGAGATAGGAGGATTTCAATTGCAATGGTGTTTTTGACTACTAGTCAATACTTAAAATATTTAAAAGGCTTAAAATACTTAAGATAATACTTAAAATACTTAAAAGCCATTGCTATGAATAAATATAAATGCTGATAACATTATTTTTCTATTGTTTCTGCTGTGTTTTGATTCAGAATAATGATAAAGAAAAATTTAGAAATATTTAAATGTTATTAAAAATAATAAAAAAACCCAACTAAACTCCAAGTACCTGGAAAGCTGAAACCAAATAAGAAGATTCAGAGGTGTTAGATTGCCAAGATCATTATCATCACTGCTGTTTAAAAATAAGAGAATGATGCCATGGGCTAGGACAAGTATTTCACATAACTCTAGACATCAAGAAAGAACATTTCTCAAGGATAAAAGGACATATTTTACAAATATATATTAATATATAAATACTTTTAAAACAAAGAATAATTCTGTTATAATGTGCAATTTCAAAGAATTTCAGACAATATGCTATTATACTGTTGAAACCAAAACCACTGAGATTTTCTCTGTTCTCTTTAACCCCTTTCCAGTTCACCCAACAGCCTCTATTACCATCTTGCCCATGCTCATTCAGTCATTCACAGAAAAAATCAAGTCCAAGCCCTCCAAATCATTTGGGTATGGAAGACATGATTGTGGCCTTTCAATAATCCAAGATGATTTATAAGGAACATGGGGACATGCTATATAGTAGGACCTGTAGTGACGGGGTAATAGTTTTGAACTAAAAGTGGGTAGGTTTAAACTCCTAAGGGGGTAAATATCAATAATGAGGGTGGTGAAACTCAGGAGCAGGTATATTTCTTCAACTTGTACACAACATACCTTGAAAATTCTGAATACAGTCAAAATAAGATAATTTCCAGATTCTTTGCGACATGTTTTTTTTGGAGAAAAAAGAACCAAAGACCACCAAAGAAGGAAATAACATAAATTCTGTATTATCTTTCTTCTTACTGTCTCCTTCCACATATTTATATTTTTATTTGCTGTCTGGTATTTTCATTGGGACCCAAGGATCTGATTCCAGATATTAGCCAAAGAAAGACACACAAAAGCCTAATTTTCCTTTTATGTTAATCAGTGCAGTGAATGTTCTCACATTAAATGATGCATTTGCCACCTATGCAGCATTCCTACTTAGATAAATGTTGCATTTGTCCCTAGATGTAACACATTGAATTAGTTTTGCTTTACATAAGTTTGCAACATATACACAGTAAAAATCTTTCTTCTTGCTAGCAAGTCTTCCAAATATTGACATCACAAATACTGTGCAATACAAATACACATTTTCACAGTTCACTAAAATCACATCAAATATTCCTGTGAATTTAAAGTGCAAAGGTATCAAAAAAGAAAAAAAGACAAATACACGTCCCCACACCTCCACCCCTATCCTGGAAACACAAAGGAAAAAAAGCTGTTTGACTTTGGAAGTTCTTACCCTGAAAATCTGCAGGTTATGCTTCAAAACTTTATTTTTTATTAATCTTTTGCCCAGCACTCTACCAGGTAATTATGACTCCAGAGAATTCATGTTATTTTAGTACTCAGTTCTTAAGAAAGTGTTCTAAGGATCTATAGATCTTTAAACAGCAGTAGAGTACAGAAAAGATACCTGATTCAGAAAGATGCAGAGCACAAACTCAAACAAATGCTTTCAAACTCTTAGAAAGGCCTTCAGAAGTTAAATCTGAGAATAGGAAAAAAAAAAAAAAAAAACAAAAAAAAAAAAACCAACCTCTCCATTCTTTTATTATTAAAAAAATTTTAGACTATTAACAAATACACATATTTATATTTGAATAATTAATTGTACAAAACATTCACAATTTTCCAGATTTTAAAAACTTCTGTACTCTTTATCAATTAATAAGCCTTAAATTGATAATAAATGTGTAACAAAACTAAAGAAAAACATACACCAAGGTACAATTTTCCTTACAATAAAGTATGATTCACTTAAGCAGTCTAGCATCCAGTTTAGCCAAGTCTGTGAATGAGTGACTTTTACCAGTCTGTGAGTGTCATTGATGCAAGAAAGGAGTGAAGAGAGAACCTCAAAAAGCCACCTCAGCTTCCTGAGATGTTTAATTTAGTATATGATGAATGACGTAAAAATTGTAACATTTATCCTGATGGAATGCATATATACATGCTTACATGCATACCTACCTAGAGTTCAGTCTTCCATTTCTAATATTAGGAAAGCTGCCATTTCACAGATGAGACTCACAGCATGTGCAGTAATCACATTCTTTCCATTCTTCTCTGTGGTATGAATGGCTTTTAGCTGGCAAAAAAGATATTTTCCGTAGATGTTTCTTACATTGTCACCTTCATATGCACCAGGTACCGAGACACACATTTGTAAACAGGTCTCTCCATTGACCATGAGACCAATGATCTGATTTGGATTTCTTGGCCACTCTAATAACCAACTCCCAGACATAATTCTCTCCAGTATCCAACACAGATTTATAAACATTTCAATACAATGGCTCCTAGGCCTCTTACCCTATTTTTCAGTTACCACGGTGTGGTTTTTACTAGTGAGTATGCGCTGATATCTACCTATACAGTTTGTGCATATATGATCTCTGGCACCACAGACACACAAGGCTCTGACCTGTGGTCTGTTACCTGGCACTGACAGACACCCTACAAGCATCTGCATACACAAAAGAGATTCTTTGATCCAGACAAACACGTCATAGTGGAGGACAGATTGCAATGAAAGGTGCAGGCATGGCCAGACAAGTATCCTGATCAGCAACATTTCCATGCAGCCCAGCCCCTTTTTTCTCCTTGTGTTTCACCACCTATATTCCTCCCCAAACCACTTTGGTCCCTCCTTTTCCCCACCTTTGGTTTGTCTTCTAAACCTCCCACAATAAGTCTTACACAATCCCAGGATGGCCTTCCCTTGCATCTCATAAAATATCCCACACTTCCAGGAAATGACGATCCTCATTTTGAAAAGAGACCCTGAGAGCTGCTCCCTTTGATTTGCCCTGTGGGTCTCATTTCCAGCCCATGGGGAACTTGGCTCCAAATGTGACTGACGCACCAATTGCTCTGATTAGGTTTTGGGGTTTCCTTAACCTGCTATTGTTCTTCTACATATTTGTAGGATTTGGGTTTGGGGGGTTTTGTTGGGGCTTTTTGATGCTGTTGTTTACGTGTACAAGTCTTCAATCACACAAGCAAACATGAATATTTTATTTTATGAACATTATTTTGAATAAGCATATTGAGGTAGTTTCATTTGTAAGCAATTAAATTTGATCACAAGTATAATACATTGAAAAGATTCAAAATAAGTAAAATAATCTGAATTAATTACAAAAAATCTCATTGGAAATGTATTATGGTTTCTTTGTTCCCAATTTTCATTCTCTAAAGGAAAATCCCAAAAAAACCAAACATTTTAGCTATTTAGTCGTTGAATAACACTTGCATAAATTACAGCATTAAAATTCTGACAATATACAAGGAAATTTGGCATGCAAATAGTCACACAGATTTCAGTAGTAATAATGTGCTTAATAAATAAAAATGAAGTGCATGTATACTCTAGTGAATTTTTCTATTGCATTACTAAATATTTTTCCAGTGTGTCATATCACATACAACTTCTTTACTGGTGCTCTAGATTAGTAACTCACTGAAAGGGTGAACAGAAAGATTTACACTCATATATTTAGATCATTAATACAAAAAAGGTGACCATTATATGCTATATCTATAATGTCCTTTAAAAATGTCCTTTAAAGTCATCTCTATCGAACACAGCATCTGCAAGAAACCTTAGATATTAACTAAGAAGCCTGTTGATGTTAAAAGACAATTCCAAAGAAAATTCTTTTTTAAAAGGCATTATCTGAGTTGTCCTTTCATAAATGCAAGACTTAAAAACTGAGTTTTTGCAAATACATTTTCCTCCTCTTTTTTCCTAGTAATCTTCAAAGAAACAAATAACAACTCTAACAACGCAGAAACAGAAAAATATTGACAACACACAGAGGCAGCAAAGGTTACTGTGCTGAATACAATATTAGGTAAATATATTAGAAACTGGCAAACCAATTTTAAACCAGTAAGGAGCAAACTGGTACATTTCATATTGATGATTCCTTCTTTTATTCCATATTGAGTTACACTTATTTGAAAACCCCCTTTTCATTTGAACACTTTGGATAATGGTCTGGTTTTTAATTCCTACCTGATCCTTTTTCCTGGAGATAACCGGAAGCTACTAGTCTTTAGGGTGTGTGGCTGGTTCTCGTGCACCCCAGGGAATGTGATTTTTGCTGCTTCTTGTGAAAAAGACAAAGCTTTACAGTGACTTAACAGCCCCCGCAGAAGGACTGGAGCACCCAGAGGGACATTCCCATGGATAGATAGCAAGAAGCTTTAGTTTAACCAGTTTGATGGTAGTAATAGTTTTCTACAACACCATTAGAGCATCATCTAGACTGAGAATATTCTTTGCTCTGTAGATGTGATGTGTTCTCTTTTCCTGTACAATGGTTTTGAATGCAACACCAGTTACAATGTAAGGATTCTAAACAATATAAGAATTCTCAATCCTAGAAGATGGAAAAGATTGATGAAACAATGATTGATGCTGCCTGAAAAGGCCCCATTTTTTTTTAATGTGTGGGGCAGGAAAATACAGGACAAAAATTAAAATTAAAACCCAAAGACTTTTTAAAAATTGCATCTCACACATTTCATCTTGATGAAAAGCATTAACTAGAGACCTTTCTATGAGCTGATTCTGCTGCTTCAGCACAGCAATGAAGTCTTTAATTGGCAGAAGGTAAGTCTATCAGCATAGTGCTACTTAAAAAAGCTAGTTTCAGAAATGAACACAGCTCTAGAAAACAGATCTTTTCTGGTTAAAAAATTGCATTTATTGTGGTTTTTTTTTCAAAAGATCATATTTCACATAGAATTCCAACTCTATTACAAATAGTTTGAAAAGAGGAAAATGGTAAAATTATTTGAAAGGTTGCATACAAAATAAAAAAATGTATCTCAAAATGTTTTTCTTCCCAATCTAACATATTTTTTGGTTACAATACCAGGTCAAATTACTATTTTCAGAAAGGTGTTTTCTTGTTTTATACCTAATGAGTTGCAAATTTTCTACTGGGTTTTATCATCTTTACTAACTTTTTGCTGTAATGTATTATGGTTTTTTTCCCCTCAGCAGACCTACAACGTCTGTGTCAGAATTGCAAAAATTTACCTATAACCCTGCTTTTTTAGAAACAGTAAAGGGTCAAATCACAGTTTTTGAGAAGGAAACTGCTTAAAAGGAACACTGGGACACAATTTTCCTACAGCAACATGTACTTCAGAATCTCTTCTATAGAACACTACACAGAACAGAAATTTTTTTCTTTTCTCATCGATCAGAATGCCACATGTAGCATTTCAAGTGCAGTGGACCTCACTGGTTCAGGAAATCTGAAGCTGGTGTTAAGTGGTTGAATCCAGTTCAAGACTAGGTCCCTTTACTATTGACCTCAGTCATTGGACTATGCAAAACTGAAGTATTTCAGCTGTCCAGTGGGAACATTTGTGAGTGCTTTTCTATCCCAAAGGAACAAATGTGAAATCTAATTGACTCCAAAAGCAAGTTGAAAAACAATTCAGCAAAAACTTTTAGAACATAAATATGATATACTGTTCAAAGGGTGGCTTTTTTTATTTCCATGTGGCTTAGTCTTGTTGCTTGTAGAAGACATAAAAAATTACAGATATTTTTAGGTTAATCTGCTATTTCTGTAAAAAAGCAACTGTAGCACAGCACTAGCTTGCTTTAAAAACTGAAATGTAGGATAAAATTGAACATTAGTAGGTATTACAGTCTACAAAAAAAAAAAAAGCTTATACTTATTTATACCTTGAAATCTATTTGCTTAACAAGACTCTGCCAAGAACTATTATTTTTATTTTTTGAATGATTGAAGTGTTTAATGATAAGGTGACACAGTTTTGTCAACACATCTGTTGCTTTGTTTCTTTCATTTGCATAACTATTAGGATTGTAAGGAAAAAAAAAAACTAGCATAGAAACAACTAATTTTTTATAACAGAACGTTGCTTGTAAGTACAATTAATTTCAATTGACCAGTGTCATGTAATGCTTTCTTATAAAAGGTAAGGTATAAAGTGAAGACTGATGTACTATGATGGCAAAAGCAAAACAGAACCACCCCAAAAGAAGAACTGAAAAGTAAAGGAAAAATATTTGAGCTCTCTGGCACACTGGGACCTGGAATTGCAAATCAGACTCAACTAATCTCGACCACATACTACACTAAAAGGACAATTACCATTATTCAGCATATTAATAGTCTACAAAAATATAGAACAGCATGACTAATGAAAGTGCTTAATGAATACTGATCATTTTGATGTGCTTTCACATATCAGTACAGGCGACTTCAATGGACCTGCTTATCAGAAGAAATGAAGACACTTTTTTGATGTTTAACTTATTAGCAAAAATGAGGCATTTGACAATATCGACCATTATGAGTACTTCAGAAGATATCAGTTAATTTGAAGGAACAAAAATAGATTTTATTTTTTTAAACTATGCTAAATGTAACACAGACATAGCAACATTGTCCCAGACCATAAGTCTTTCAAGGATTTTTGTATAGCTTCTCTTTAATTCCTGCTCGTGTGTTCCTGTTCTAAATTAGAGGCCTTTTTTCCACTTCTTTGTAAGATGTCTATGATGGCTCTTTTTACTTTTCTTGCTATGCTTTCCCTCTCATTCAATAATTAGGCTGAGAGTGAGCAACAAAGCAGACAGGAGTAAAGCCAGGAGGACAGACAGTGTTCCTTAACTGACCAAGGAGTATTTGATACCATATGTTATTCTCTGCAAAAACTTGACTAAGTGTGGACATTCGTGGCTAACTATTATGTGTTTGGAGAGCCTGGATTTCCAGGATGTGGCTCACATCTTTCTACTGGTGGAAGTGAGGAATAAATTCCTCCTTCTGTTTGCTTGCACATGTAATTTTTGTTCCACCTTTTAAACTGGTGAAGTTTTTTGGTTTTGTTTTTGGTTTGGTTTTTTTCTTTCTTCTGTCAATCCATGAACCTTGCCTTTTTTTTTTTTCTAATTTCTCTTCAACTCACAGGAGAAGACAGGGGGCAGGACATTCTGTGGATGCTCAGCCACTGGGTGAGAAAAATCCACCACAGCACCTTAGTAATAAAAATAGCAAATTTTTAAAATATAGGAATATGGGATTTTATTAATTACATTTTCTGATATAGAGAGATCTGAGAAATGAGGGGTTTTGCATTTATTCATGCAGAAGTCCATTTAAATATTGCTGAGCATTAGTCTTTTCAAGCACCTAATGAACACAGTTAACTCCTCAGGGCACTTCTACAGCACTGATGATGCTAAGTCAATCAAACAGAAGTCTTCTCTACAGCCCTGATACAGTTCTAGGACAAGGCAGGATAGGAATTACTTCAGGCAAATTTTTAATGAGTCAGATTTTGTAATTGTCTTCTGTTTTCAAGAAAACTGGATGCTTTTTACATTATTACTTTTTTTTAAGGTTGATTAGGTTTTCTATTAGAAAATAACATTTAGAGGCACATTATTTTTTCAGGTTTCTAATAACAGACTGGATAAGACAGGACTGTACTATTCTAGTGAAGGAATAATCTCATAAAAATCTACTCTGTCAATCCCAAAAAACTGTGTGACCCATGTAAAAAGCAAGGAGACCTTATCTTCCTGTCCTCAGATTTTAATTTTTTTTCATGTATTAATGTAGTTAATCAATGTGTCATTTTGCTACCAGTAATATTACATGATCTGGTCATGTTTTGGTCTTGTAGCACAAAACTGAAAGAGAAGTTGACACACTTGTCAGAAAACTAGTTTTCTTATTATGTTTTGAAGCTCATTAATCCTTCTCGTCTGGCTGCAGCTGCTTTGGGGGCAGGGACTGAAACCTTTGTTTATATAGTAAAGCAAAACTTTATATGTAAGGCAAAACTTCAAACACTAAAAAACAAGAGAAACAAAATTTAATTCAACAAACCAACATTTGCACAAGTATCAGATATGGTGCTTAGTAGTGTTTTCTTGTTTTGCACTGGAATTGTAAATATAATACAGTTTAAAATAATGAAATTACATCCCAGCATACAATGGTTTTAGATTTTGGAGGGTTTTTTTATGTGAACACATATATCCAACAATATGACATAAATCTACTTTATTTTTTTTTCTTTTAAATCAGTGAGAGCAAATTGTGAAGAACTGGAAATCCAAATTTAAAATGGAGATAAAACTTACAAGAATAAATATCCAGGCATTCTTTTTTCAGTTTAGAGCTAATGGGCATAGAGGAAAACAGCAGTTACTTATAGGAGGAACATTTGTTCTTCTTACCAGCTCAAATAAATGAGAAAAAAAATTAGCAAAGCTCAGACATATGGAATTTTAAAAATCATATGTAATAAATTTAACTAATTTGATAAATTTTACATGAGGTCTCTGTACTGTAACATAAAATTGTATGAAATTAAGAATTTAAACATTATTTCACAAAATTATTCTTTTAAATTAGTATTTCCTATAATTATGAAGTTCCTTTAAAAACATTTTGAAATTATATAAAATTTTTATTGGTTCCTTCCTGCAGTAGTGTTCCTTTATGCTCAGGCATTAGTGATCACTTTTCAGAGCAGTGGAATGCTTTTAGGCTTGGTCTGTTCAGCATGAAGCTGTCCACAAAGTGTCCAATATATGCCAGTTAGAAGATCAAGAAATGAAATAAATCGTTTATAAGGACATAGAAGACAAATTGTCTTCATGTGGCATGTTCACATGAAAAAAACAGAATGAAAAAAAAATATTCCATGTGTCTCCAAAATAGACAATATTTGAGCTTCTGCTTGAAGAGGAATTTCAAGACACTTGAGAGTGTCCAGTGGAGAACTGCCATGGTGGTCCCAGGGGCCTTGATTTACTCATTCCAATGAAAAGGGTTAGAGTTCAAGAGCTGCTCTGAAACAGTGACCACAATGTATGTGGGAAAAGCATTTATCAGGGCCAAAAACATCAAACAAGAAAAGGAACAAAAAAACATCAAAGTCACATCTGAACGGTCAGGGGCTTTCAGGCCATCACTTAGAATTAGAGACTGAGCCTGCTGGCCTTGATCACTCAGAAGGAGATGAGGTTAAGTGGTGCACTGCTTACAGCCATGTAAGATCTCATGTTGACAACAATTCTATTAGAGGCTGGATGTTGGACCAAACAACTTCCAGAAATTTCTTCCTAACAATATGCTGTGATTCTGTGAAGGAAATCAAAACTAAAACAAACAAAAAAAGCCACAGATGGACAACTTAGATGTAAATTAAAACAAAGGAGACTTCTCTCATTTTAGTGACCTGACAGTGCAGGTTGTCAGGGTTAGTCTGGGCTTGCCTTGGTTTCAGCTGGTTTTATGTTATTTGGATTGGTGGCTGGTGGCCAAGTGGTTAGTGAGGCTTCACCTGCCTCAACTGAAGTTCTACAAATGCCATAGTTAAGATTTTGCTAACATTTGCCAGTCTGTCTGAGAGATGATGAAAAGTAAGCAGATTTGTGAGAAAACATATGAAAAACTCTCAAGTGGAATCCAGGACTATGGATGAAGAACCTGCTCCGTAAATGCCATCACCCTCCTTCAGTGCCAAATGAGGGAGAGATTATGGCAATTTGCTATAACTGGAAGCAAGCAGCAAGGGCAGGCTGCTCTGCATGGGAAGCTGAGGAGTCAAACAAAAACAGTACAGAAAACTGTCCTTGCTTTCAAAGGATCCAGGATGAGGAGCCAGAAAGGTAGGATCAGGATCAGGATCAGGATCAGGTCTGAGAATAGTATCCAAAAATTCCTTATTCTGCCCAAGGACAATGAAGTGTGGCATAATCTGCATTTTCTTATCATTGAGGGGGTGGGAGGGAGAGGGAAGAGGGCTGGTGTCTGTGTCACTTTTTATTTTTAATTGAATTTCTCTTTGATCATTTATTGTTTAATTATTCATATGTGGTGGGTTGACCCTGGGTGGACATCAAGGGCCCACCAAAGCTGCTCTATCACTGACCTCCTCAGCTGGGCAGGGGAAAAAGATATAACAAATGGATCATTGGTTGACATCCCTGGGCAGGGAGAGATCAATTATGGTCACAGGCAAAATATACTCAGGTTGGGGAAATTAATTTAATTTATTGCAAAGAAACCAGAGTAGGGTTATGAAAAATAAAAAAAAAAAAAAAAATTTAAAACATGTTTTCTCCTATCCACCTCCTTTTCTCCCCAACTAAACTTCCCTCCTGATTTTTCTGCTTCTTCCCCCCAAGTGGTTCAGAGGGTCAGGGACTGAGGGCTTTGGTCAGTTCGTCACAGTCTGTCTCTACTGCTGCTCCCTCCTCATATTCTTCCCCTGCCCAGAGTGGGTTTCTTCTCACAGGAGGCAGTCCTCCATGAACTTCTCCAATGTGAGTCCCTCCCACAGGAGACAGTTCTTTACAAACTGCTCCAGCATGGATTCAATCCACAGGCTGCAGTCCTTCAGGACCTGACTGCTGCAGCATGGCTTCCCTGCAAGGTCCCAAGTCCAACCAGCTAATCTGCTCCTCTCTCCATGGGCCCAGAGGTCCTGCCAGGACACTGCTCCAGTGTGGACTGCCCATAAGGTCACTGTCTCCTTTGGGTTTCCACAGTCTCCAGCATGGGATCCTTCACAGCATGCAGAGAGGTGTCTGCTCACTGTGTTCTCCATGGGCTGCAGGGGCACAGCTGCCTCACCATGGTCTTTTCCCTGGGCAGCAGGGGAATCTTGGCTCCAGTGCCTGGAGCACCTCCTCCCCCTCTTCTCCACTGACTTCGGTGTCCACAGAGTTGCTCCTCTCACATATACTCACTCTTCTCTCTGGCTGATGTTGGGCAGCTCTTTTTCCCCTTAAATCTGTTATCCCAGAGGCACTACCATCATTGCTGCTGGGCTCAGCCTTGCCAGCATCAGGTTCATCTTAGAGCTGGCTGGAACTGGCTTTGACAGACATGGGGGAAGCTTCTGGCTGCTTCTCACAGAAGCCCCCCCTGTAGCCTGCCCTGCTACCAAAACCTGTCCATACAGCATAGTATGAAAAGAGAAGGCAATATTCTAAACATAGAAAGACAAAATCATAACAAACTTATCCGTGCACCAGCACTCTGGAAACTGTCTTTACAATCTTGGTTTCATTGTTTTTATGGATATTAAGGGTCCACAGAATAACAGTAAGTTAACATCATGGTTTTAATAAGCATGACCTGATGAAATATATCTGTATCCTAAAATTGTGTAGTACAGAGCCACAACTGTATAAAATTCAGGTTTCCCTTTGTAGATAATTGTATTTAGTTGGTCCTGTGGTTCTCAGTAATGCCAAGAAAATCTGGAATAAAATAAATTCTGAAATGATGGTAACTTAACATTTTATTTGATCTTGCAAAATTACAGTTCTTAGCGGTAGCTTTCTTATGAAAAGGAGCATAAAAAATAGAACATATAAAATGATAACATGTCAGAGTTTTGCAGTTTCTTTATTTTCCACAGTATCTTAGTATTTAGCATTCACATTAGCTGCAAGTAATATTTTCTTTATTTTTAATTTGAAAAAATTATGTTTCATTTGCATATTTATGGAATTCCTAAGACCAGTTAAGAATATATGGAGCTATTACTTCCAATATGGAAGAGCAGCAATTCATGAGTCTGAGAGTTTCTTAACCTTCTTTGCAAATATGAAGCTACAATAAAATCTAAAATAGAATCTTCCCTGAGTCCATAGGACTAAGGAGTATCCTCACTGCAAATGAGATTCAGAATATTATGCTCCCCTCATTGCTGCAGGAAATTTCTACTTTTAGAAATCCCAGACTTTAAGAGAGTAATTTTAGAGAAGTTTTTAAGAAAAAAAATATCTCTGCCAAATGAACAAATATTTCCCTCTATCTTTTTACACATTAAATTCTGAATCAACTCATTGCTTTTTCTTTCCTATTCTTTTTACTGCCATTTTCTCCCAACTCTTTTCTACTAATCAATAAATATTTTTAGCAGAATCAACTCTGCAAGGAATGTAATCAGTCTTGATAACAGCGGCATTTACTGTGCCAGTATCTAATAAAAACAAGCAGATCTTGCAGTACTTCTATTCAAAACAATGTCTAAATTATTGTGCCCTTTTATTTTTGAGGGATTTCAGCAAACACTTAATAATTATTAAGCTAGTAGTATGTTGTGTAGCACTTTTAAATGTCATGTTAATTTTTTGAACAGATATAGAATGCTATGAAAAATTCTGAAGAGCTAGGTCTACTGAATAATCAACAGCTATCAGATAATCATTTGACATACATATATCTTATTTCAATGCAACAACAGAATGAAATTAAGTTTGCAGCAAAATGCTATTACAAGAACAGCAATTGATAACAAATTAGGAAACTGATGACTGGGATGAGGAAAAATCTAGAAAATGAAAACCTTTACAAAATGTAAAGTTTTCTCTGAAACAGTGGAACCCTTTTACATAGTATTGTATCCAAGAGATCCCTACTGATATTTACTGATTGTCTGTGACTTTTAATATAATCCTTGTACAATTCAGTACAGCTCCTCATTCCTTAAATGCAACTGTTATGATTTTTTTCTCCATCTTCTTTTGCGATACTCATTTCACTGAGTTACAGTTGTCATTATAAAAAAATTGTATGTTTCTGCATGTCCATAAGATCTTATATACATACATACATACATATATATATAAAAATATGTATGTGTATATATATATATATATATATATATATATGTATGCAAGAGCTCATGGACATGCAGAAGCATACAATTTTTTATGTATATATGTTGAACTGTTTTACCAAAGAAGCAAATATTGATGAGGTGACAGTTTTGCTTCTTTCCATTCTTAAAGATGGAGATTTGTCTTAAAACAAAACCAGAAAACCCAAATAAAGACATAGGGAGAATATTCCAGACCTGTATTTTTGTGACATAGAGCCTAAATATTGCAACCATTTTGGTGGGTCACTTACAGCTCACTTACCTGTAGAAACTTAGAATGGTTTGGGTTGGATGGTACCTTAGATATTACCTAGTTCCAACTGTCTCACCATGGGCAAGGATAGCACCCAGAATACCAGGTTCTTCAAAGTCCCATCCAGTCTGGACTTGAACACTTCCAGGGATAGGGCATCCACAATTTCTCTGGGCAACTTATGCCAGTGCCTCACCTCCCCCATAGTAAAGAATTTCTTCTTAAACACCAATCTAAATTTTTCCTCTTACAGTTTAAAACCATACCCTCTTGTCTTATCACTATCTGCCTATGTAAAAAAACCCCATCCTTTCTCTTTTTTATAAACCCCCTTTTAAGTACTAGAAGGCCATAAGATGTCCCCAGGGCCTTCTCTTCTCCAGGCTGAACAAGAACAGCTACTTCAGCCATAGGAGGGGTGCTCTAACCCTCTGATCATCTTTGTTGACCTTCTCTGGACTTGTTCCAACAGGTCCATGTCTTTCCCATGCTGAAGACCCTGATCTGGGTGCAATACTCCAGGTGAGATCTGTCAAGTGGAAGGGGAGAATCACCTTTCTCAACCTGCTGGCCATTCATCTCTTGATGGATTCCAGCATGAAGTTGGCTTTCTGGCGTGTGAGTTGGCATGCTGTCTGGCATGCTGTTGGCTCATGTTCAGCATTTCATCCATGACAGCCCTTAAATCCTTCTTCATAGAGCTGCTACCAATGAGTTCTTTCCCCAGCCTGTGCTCATATCTGGGATTGCCCTGAACCAGGTGCAGCCCGTCACATTTGGACTTCTCAAACTTCATGAAGTTCCCACAAGCCTACTTCTCAAGTTTTTCCAGGTCCCTCTGAATAGCATCCTTTCCTTCTACTATGCCAAGTGGACCATTCAGCTTTGGGTCACCTGCAAACCTGCTGAATGTGCACTCAATCTCAGTGTCTATGTTGTTGGTAATGATATTTAAGAGCACCGGCCCAAAGACAGAGCCCAGGGGGACACCAGCTGTCACCAGACTGCACCTAGATAGAGAGCCATTGACTACAACTCACTGGATGTATCCATCCAGTCAAGTTCTTACCCATCAAATAATCTACCTTACCAATATATGTCTCTCCAGCCTGGAGATAAGAATGTGAAGTTGGACCATGCCGAAAGCCTTACAGAATTTTAGGTTGGTCTTCTGTCATCAAACATTGCAGTCACTTCATCATGGAAGGCACCCTCCTGGTCAGCACAATTCTCCCTTGATAAAGCCATGCTGCCCGTCTCAGACCACCTCCTCATCTTGGATGTGCCTTAACATTGTTTCCATGAGGATCTACTTCATGATCGTAACACATACACAAGTGAGGCTTACTGATCTGTAGTTCTGTGGATCTTCCTTTCTCCCTTTTTTAGAATAGGAGGTATGTTACCCTTTTTCCAGTCCTTGGGGACATTATCTTATTGCCATACCATTTTAAATATGGTATTTGGCAACATCATCAGCCAGTTCCATCAGCCCCGTTGGGTACATGCATGCCGTCAAGCCCCATAGACTCGTGGTTGTTCAATTTCATGTCTCAGACCTGTTCTTCACTTACAGTGGTATATAGTACCAGTATGTGAGGCAAAAGTTTAGCTAAACACCAACATTTTGCACAACTATCAAATATGGTGTTGGTTAGTAGTGTTTTCATGTTTTGCCCTAGAATTCTAAATCAGAAGAGGGTTGCTACAGAAAGTCAGAGACAATTTCAATACCATGCATCCAAGCAGTATAACTGTTCTGCTAAAAATTTGCTAGTAAAATAGAGTTTAGATGTTTTGGAGTAAGGATATTACAATAAAGATACAATGTTTTATCTATAAAAGAGATGCTGCCTAATTATTTTTTTACTGGATTGTAAAATATGATTGTATTTCCTATCATTGCCTGGAAATATTCCATAAATTTTAAGCTATTTGATATCATGGCTTGATGATTATATCTTGCAAGGGGAAAAAGTAGATTTATTGCAAACTTTATGAGCTCATATAGGCAGAGAATAACAATTATAAATAAGCTTTCTGGCTCCAACTGAAAAACATCTGCTAATTTCTTCAAGGATAAAAGAAGTATTCGTGGTTAAAGGTGTGATATATCTGTCTTAGTTAATGAAAAAATAAAAGTTTACACATAGTTTTTCTACTATGCTGGTATTGTCTAATTTAAATATACTTGAATTTTAATAGAAACTAAAATTACTTCTTTTTGCTCAAAGCCTTCAGTTCTAGATGAAATTTTTTGCTGTTTGTGCTGATTCCAGTGAAACATTTACATACACTCCTAAGTCATTGGAAGAATCTCTTCAGGATCAAAAAGATTTGAGGTGAGTTTTCTTTTACTGAAACAGAGGTATTCCACTCAGATATGAAGGTTTTTGACAACTCTGATGCACACAAAATTTATCCTAATGAACTTTCTGAAAATAGTGGATTCTTTCTGAGTAAGGAACAGAACAATCCAAAATATTAAAGTAAAAAGAAAATTATATATTTAAAAAACTTTTTCCCCCTCACAATTTATCTTATAATATTTAAGTTTACCTCAACCTATGACAAGAACAAAAAAAGATATTTTGTACTATACTAATGATGCTAATGACTACTCTCAGGCACTCCCTGAAGCTGGGAAGCTGGGCATTCACTGCAGATGGAGATTTAGATAGCTACATGTTTATGTGGGAGCTCCCTCTAGGTTGCCACATTCCTTCTGATGACAGCTTTTCCCCAGAAGAAAACAAAGCTAGGTCTGCTCTAGCTGGGTGGGTAATGACCACTGGTTGAGCTTGTCTCTGGGGCTGGGAGGATGCCTGTCCCCTCCTGTGAGAGCTGCCACACCCCACCTTGGCTGCCTGTCCTGTTCACAGTGCTCCCAGGAGCCACTTGAATCTCATCTAAATCTCTCTTTGCCCCTGGCAATGCCCTCACCACATCAGCCTCATTTCCCAGCACTGCTGAGTCTCGGTGGGTTCCCCACTCAGGTTCCCCAAAATCCAGGAACCCCGTGCCCAACCAATTCCAGTGTTCACTCCTCAGAACTTACTGTAGCTGCTGCTGCTGCTGCTCACCTCACTAACTTTTTATATAGTCCATTCATCACTTAGTGTGGTAGCTTCAAAGGTGGTTTTTTTCCTGGTGATCTGGTGATCTTTTCCCATATGTATATTTTTACAATTGAGTTATCTTTAGGAATTTCATTATAAAATAATAATTACAATTTTTTGGGTGTTATTAATTCATTTAATGAGCTTCATTTTCCACGAAACCTGAATTCTGTCTGTGCAAAGCCACTACTAAGCCAATTGAAAATGTATTTTACTTAACTTTAAATTTTGAAGTGTGATCAGCAGGAGAGACAGAGTGATGTCTATTGCTGAATATAGAATCTGAAGTCTTGACTCCAAGTAAACCACTTCGTGAATAAAAAAAAAAAAAAAAGAAGAAAACAAACCTTCTTGCTCCTTCTCCCAAGTACTTTGGAGTGTTTTCAATAGATAATCAATGCATATGTCAAAGGTAGATAAAAGTTCTTTAATTACTGTGGTTTTTCTCCTTTAAATTGTCAATGATTTCACAATTACTTTGGTTTATTTACACTAAAGGTAACCTTTATAACTCTAAGCTGTATCTGGTGAAGCATGAAAATTCCAGGCACCCATTCATTGTCTCATTTATTCTTCAAATTCAAGATTATTAAATTGACCTTTTGCTTTCATTAAAAATGGACTCTTGAAACAAGTTCAGAATAAAATTCAAACCATTAAATTACAATTATTTATCGGTAGGACTGATTTTTTTTTAAAGCACCTCTAAAATTATTCCAGTACATCTGGTCGAAACTAGTAAAATTTCAATGTTTATCTCATTTAAAATAGATAAGGACTTGACTAGATAGGTTGCTTTTCTTACTGTATCTCTAGAATAGCTAATTATGTATTTTATAGACTGTGTGGTGTTTATTCTAATATAGTCTTCATTTTGATTATTCCCTACAGACACCCAAACAAAGATATCTTCATCACTCTTATTTCTTTCTAACTTTACACAACATATTTAATTCATTTATTTTTCAATTCTGCCATAGTTAAATGATAGGCAATTTCATGAATATCAGTTTCTAGGCAATTTCATGAATATCAGTTCCTAAGGAAAATGACAGCTATAAAGTGTTTCTATAATGGGCACACAATTCTAAGACTCCATAAATAATTTCGGCTTTAGTTTGATTTTTTTTACTACATCAAAATATGATGACAGATCAATAAGAAATCTGCACATAGAGAAATTTGTGCAGGCTCAAGGCTATTTTACTTCAAATGAAAGTAGAAGAGCTTTCACTTCAATCTAGTTCTCTTATTGCAACCTCAAACAAAATGGATAAATCCAGTCTGGAATCAGAGTACATACAGCACCTATAATTCAGGTGCTGATGAGAGGGTGTGGAATCTCTGTCTGTGGAGACATTGAAAACCCCACTGAACTTGCTTCTCACCAGCTTGTGCTAATTGACCATTCTTTGAGCTGGGAGTCTGATCCTATAAGATGATCTAACATGATCATAAGTAATTTTGATAGGTCAAAGTAATTTTCTATTAATTTGCCAAAAATGATTTTTAAATCTAACTTTCGTCCTTAATAGCTATGATACTCTTTGAAGTGTTAAAACTTTGCATCAGTTTTTAAGGATTTAAGGACACAATTCAGAAATTTAACAGAACTTCTGCTGAACCTTTTTTCTGGGGAAAAATCTCAAAATGCAAAAATATTTTTTATTATTCTATATGGTTTTAAACAATAAAATGTACTGATGCCATGCTTTTCAGTACTGAAGTAAATTGAAATTGAATCATTTGGATCAAGCCTCTAAATATAACTTACTAAACAGGCATGTCTTTTTTTTTTTCCCCCATTTTTTCTGCAATCTACTTTGAGCTTAAAGTAGGGCCCATATGTCATCCTAGAATCCCACAGAATACCTGAATGTGTACAGTTCTAACAGACTCTCGCTATAGTTCTAAAATATTTCTAATTTCATTGTCATACAAACTTTCCTCTGATATAATTTCACCCATCTAAGTGAATACCAAAGAAAACCATACCTGGATAGTTTGGACCCACCTCCATACAGCACATAAAATGAAAGTTTCTATAGAATGTATACATGTAGGACACCAACCTGATTCTCATGCTATCACAGCAGCTGATCTGGATAGTTCCTGTACCTATGTAGTACAACACACTCACTTTGTTGTCTGCTGTTTACTAATTGATGTACACCTGAAATGGTAGGTGTGACCCCAGAGCTGCATCCAAGTAAGCAAAGAATGCAAAACCCTAGTATTTTCTGCTGCTTTGAAAATCTGCAAGCAAATATTTATCTCCAAATCTATTACCTCCAAATCATGAAAAGAAACTATTCTTCTGGGAAAATAGTCTTTCATAAAAGTCACTTCCACAGTTTTGTGAAATATCTTTAAAAAGCATACAAGGATGGGCTTTCAGGAACATACCAACCTAATTCATGCCTCTAATTATGGCCAAATTTATATTGAAAGACCTTTAAAAATTTACTAAAATTAAGTTGGTTTTGGCTTTGGAGATAGAGTGTTCTCAAAATTTTTACTTATATATTTTGCTCACCAATCTAACATACTTATGCACAAGAATCTGCTTCTATTTGCAATATATTTAGATATTAATTTCTCATTCAACTCAAGGTTCCTCACAGTGTTAATAAGTATTACTTTATAATTTCCATGTCCACTAACACTGGCAATTGAGCTGTTAAGATGATTCGTGCTTTTCCTAGCAAAAAAAAAAAAGAAACAAAGAAAAAAAAAGGAAATCAGTGAGTGGATTTGACTCTTCTGGTAATGCTGCAGGAAAAATTCCAGCCCAGCATTTGTCCTCTTCCTCTTTCTCATCCCCTGTTATTTTGTGTCATAATGCATCATTACAGAGTGATGTTTGCTTCTGTATAAGTCAGCGAAAAAGAAATTGCATATCCCATTTTGGCTTCTTTTCTTTGCATTAACTATGTCAGTTTTGATTTGTTATTTTTCAGAATGTTTCAAGCACTGCCAACTTGAAGTATTTTATCCTTATAGAAAAAAAGATTTTTTTTTAATTTGGAAAGGCATATTGAAATTTTTCTATTACTTCTGCACAAGTAACAAAAAAAAAACAGACTAATATTGCAATATTTATATTTATTGAGAATGTTTTACAAAAAATACTGTGAAAAAACAGTCTTTTCTTTGGGGTTTTTCATGAGCCTATATTTAGCTTTCTTATTATTAATAGATTAATTGAAGACCAGTGTGTTTACAAATAAATATTGGAATTTAGTGGCACAGAATGTCAGCTGGCAGAAATGCATGTAGCAAAAAAAATCTCTTACAATGTATTGTACAGATATATGGCATATTTTATTTCAGTCATGTTAATAAAACTATCTGTGATAAATTTCTTTGTAGTAGTTTGTGTAGGTTTTTGTTTTGTTTTTTTTTTAATTATCTGTGTTTAAAATAGTGTTAGTAATGCAATGTTGTGTAAAATTCTTGTCACTAAAGATGTACTACCTGAATGCACCTCAATCCACTTTTTCAAGGTTTTATCCTTTTTACATTGAAAATCATGACTCAGAGAAACTCTTCTATGCATTTTGGAACTGCTAAATGATGAGAAAAATTTTGGTGAGAGAAGCATCTTTCAACAGCAGATAGAAGTGACTGAAACTCCTGATTATATCTGGAAGTTGATCTAGATGTCTACCTGTTCTTTGATTTGGGGGCACCATAACAGTATTTGAGTAAGTTCCTCAATAAACTTGCTCAGTGAATTTTACTCAGTTTTTCTGACAATCCTGTCTTTTGATATAAATAGAAATGGTACCTCAATAACTGTGTAGGTCTTTTCAGTCTTGCAATTTGGTGCCTTACATCAAAAGAAATTCAATCACTTTATTATTCATAGCAGAAGTTGAATGGAAAATTTTATTTCTTGATGTCAGTTCACTCATTTCATGCTTGAAGTACTCTATACTTTTATCTTTGAAATGAAGGTGGCAGACTTGGAGGAAACAACACAAGCTGAGTGGTTTTAAACTCACTAGTTAAGACTTGTTTATGCATATACTTAAAATTGTTAGTTCTTACCTAATGCGGTACAAGAGAAGTCCATCTGGATGTAAATCAGATATAAGTGCTGTTACAAGGTTTACTTTCTGTTTCCAGCCAGATGGACAGGCTTATACAGTCACTTTTCACCAACTGCTTCTGATAAGCTCATTTTGAGACTGCCTGTTCATTCAAATGAACAGTTTTGGAAGATAATAAGTTTGAACTGAGACTTAGTGCTTCCTGCATAAAGCCATTGACCCTTGGGTGAACAGAGAACAAACAAGTCCCTCTGTGTCTTAGAAAGGGAGTAGCAAGTGTAATTGTAACAATGCTTTTCTTACCTTTGTAATGATTAACCTAGTAAGCAAGAATCACTGCCAAAGGGATACAATGATTTGTGTCAAATTGCTAAGAAAAAGTGAAATTCATTGGAAATAAAAGAAAAATCGGTTGGATCTTACAGAAGTTAATCATTTTAATGATAGTGATACTCCACTGTGCATTCTGTAACTGCCTGTAAAAAAGACAGAGTCTGTCTGAAAATCAATGCCTACCGCCCAGCAGAGATACAGAATAGATACTTCTGTTACTTGCTTTATTCCCTCACCTTTTTGGGATTTGAAAGAAATAGTCAAGGAACCTTAGAGGATTGTAGATAAAATGCTGAAAATGCTGGCCTCACCGATCACTGGGACACCAGACACCCATAAAGCCAGGTGAAACCAAGGCAAGCCCAGACTAACCCTAACAACCTGCACTGTCAGGTCAGTAAAATGAGAGAGGTCTCCTTTTCATGTACAGCTAAGTTGTCCAACCATGGCTTTTTTTGTATGCTCAAGTTTTGATTTCCTTCACAGCATATTGTTTGGAAGAAAATTTCTGGAAGTTGTTTGATCCAACATCCAGCCTCTAAGAGAATTGTTGTCAACATGAGATCTTGTCACTGTGTACTACTTTGTGTTGCTGGGCTTGGGCTTAAAAACCTCAAAGAACGCAGATTCTACACTCTCCTGTGCCATGTGCTGTATTACCACCCCAGTAGAAATGCTTTTTTTCCTTCGAGGTAACCTGAGCTCCCAAACTGTAATCTGTGGCTGTTGCCCCAGGCTTAAAACCATGTTGTGCCTGTAACTCTCCTCACATACTGTAAGCAGTGTAGCCTTTAACCTCATCTCCTTCTGGCTGATCAAGGCTCACAGGCTCAGTCTCTAGTTCTAAGGCCTGAAAGCCCCATATATGACCAGATATGCCCTTTACATTTCTTTCTTCCTTTTTTTTTAGGTTCCTTTTGTGGCCTTGGCAAAAGTTTCTCTCATGTATATTGTGGTGACTGTTTCAAGCAGCTCTAGAACTCAACACTTTGAATGAGACCTGAGTGTTAGCAAAGAGTTTCTTCCCTCAGGGGCTCTCAAGCATAACTTGAAGTTATGACACCCAGAACTGTAGTTCTGGTATTTTTCTCCAGGACGTCTGCCCAGCCTGTCATATTGCCTATCAGTTTAGAGATTTTAGGCAAAGTAAATAAGCAAAATATTATTCATTAGGTGCCTTAATAATTAAAAATACTCAAAATAGATCTTAGACTAAACATATTCCTATTCCTGATTTTCCAAATGGAATTTAACACTGAGGATTTGAACGTTTGTGCTTAATTCCCCATTTCACTCTGGTGAATGGAGCTTAACCTCACAATGGTTGCTCAGATCATTAAGAATCAAGTTATACAAGCTGTAGGAGAGTACGTTTTAAAAATAAATGCTAGTTTGGTTCACAAACATCAATTTTCCGCGTTTCAGAACTATTTCAATTTTTTTTCCTTTGAATAAGCTACTTAAACTGCATACTATTTCTGACCTAATTTAAGAAATTTTGCAATCTTAAAAGTATGTAATTAACTGTCACCCTCCAAATCTTTTCAGACTGAAAAAAATTTCACTGGATTTTTAAAATAATGCATATTGAAAAATGATCTAGCAAAATTCAAATTATTTTTCAAATATATGCCCAAGTTATAATAATTGTTTTGCGATATGATAGACAAAATATTTTCAGATATATGATCTTTGTTGTAATGCAAATGGAAAAATTTGATTTTGTGTAACCCTGTTAAAATAGCTTTTCTTACCTTGCTGCTATAACAGATTAGTTGTCAAAATAAATTACGTATCAAAGCCTTTCACTTCTGAGCACAGCTTTTTTTTTTTTTTTTTGCAGTCTACACAAAAGACAAAATGGAATAACATACTTTAATGAACTCTATCTTAAGTGAATGCCCAAGGCAAAATGCAATTTAAGTACAAAGAATAAAATGAAACTCTAATATGTGTCACTAATCAAAAATGTACAAATGAATCCTGATTTTTGACAAGAGTTGTTACAAACAGCCTGTTGCCTCAGGAAGATAGCACTCTAACCTAAATTACTATAGATAATTCTAGTATCAGCAGCATGTGTATTTTATTTTGTATGTGTTTTCATTCTGAAGTCTAGAGGCTCAGTTCAATAGTTATGCTCTTGTACTCTCTATTTCCTACCTAGATTATGGGAGAGAAAAAAAAAGTAAGCCTTATACTCAAGTAGACTTGCATGTGTTTATTAATTAACTTCAGCTACCTGTTTTAAGATATTCTTGGAAATACTCTCCATGTAAATACCATGACCTCTAAAACTAGTCATGGATGGAGCTGTGTATTCATTCACTGCCTTCCCATTAGAATAGAGGTCTATTTTGAAGTGAGGCAATGTCTTTATGCTTTAATTCCTTTTCTTTCTCAAGGAGTTCTCATAGAATCACAGAATGGTTCCAGTAGTAAGGGACCTCTGGAAAGGTCCAATCGAGTTCAAATCTGCCACTCAGAGGAGGATCAGCTGAACCAGGCTGCTAAAGACCAGCCCAGCACAGATGGAGACCCCATATCCTGGGATACCAGTTCCAGTGTTTGACCATTCCTAGAGTGAAAAAGTTGTTCTCTATTTAAGCATGTTTCAATTTATATCCATTGCCTCTTGCCCTGGCACTGAAATAGTCAGGCTCTATTTTTCTCACTCCCAGCCATCAGGGAGTTGATAGTCTGAAATACTCTCATGCTGCTTAACAGTGTAACACAAATTATATAAAATATGAGTTGCAAAATATAACCTTGAAAAAGTGATATACTTATTATTTGATTATACTATTAATTTTTTGTTTATGCAGATGTTTTATGCCTCCTTTTAAAGAACATTAGAATAGATTTCATGTATTTTTCTTCTTCACTTCATTTTCTATATGCAGAAGAGCTCTTGTAATTTCTTATTATTGTAGTGGACTGCTGTACATTATTGGAGGGCATTAAAAATATAAATAGCTAAAGCATGCTCAGTCATAAACAGGCAGTAGACGAATTACTATTTTAGATTATGTGGAGCTGTGCTTTTTTGGTTACTAACTTTTACTTTTTTTATATACATTGTAGACCTAAAAGATCTTTAAGGCATTCTCTTACTCATAATTCTCTAACTTACTAATAATTCTGTTAAAGTACTTGGATAGCTCAGCTTCTGGTAAAACAAGAGATGCACTTATCTGACCCAAATGAACAGGCCTAAGTGTCAAAGACAGGTAGAAGAATTATAAAAGAAAGGCGTTATGAAATGTGCTTCACACATTTTCTGCTCCAGCTGTTGCAATCTGTAGTTACTGTATCGACTTACAAAAAGCTGAAAATAAACCCATAGTTAACCAGCGGTTAACCAGCATGGCCTTAAGACGCACAAAGTAGCTTAAAGCTGACTGACCATTTAAGTTGTCAGTCTATTCTAAATAACTTCGTTAAACTTTCCAGATCTTTGGAAATGCAGTTCTTCCAGTAATGTCATCAGGAACTGTGTGTACATTGGGTTTGTCTGAGTAGTCTTGAAAAGTGGAGCTCCTTGTGACAATACAGATAACAAAACAATAGCAATGAGAGTCCATCCAGGCATTCTGTGAATAATATTTCTGTTTGTTAACTGGAAAGTTTTGACAAGATTTTTTAGCTCTGTGTAAACATCACCTGAAGCAATCTGAAGAGGGCTCAAAACTGCAGATAATGCTTTTCTTAGTTTTCCAAGGACGAATGGCTTCCCAGTCTGCATTTGTGCATTTGAATCAAGTGGGAATGTAAATGTATGAATATGTAAAATATATTTAGAGAAAGAAAATTTGGTAGACATCCACAATAGTTCTTACTGTCCAATGAACTGAGTTTCACTGTGTTGCTGACCAATATAATTGAACTCAGTACCTTCTGACATTTCCTATAAATATGAGCTTTGTGAATAAAGAATTGGCTTTCTGCATGAAGAAAATGGAGTCTCAGTTGATTTATTCCAACACCTAAATATCATAACTTCTTGCAAATTTGAACAGAATTTTGTAAATTAACTATAGCTTGTATTGGAAGAGGGACAAACTTCACCGTAGGGTTCAGATTGATATTTAATCCTGAACAAGACTGCTATCTGCTTTCAGTCTATGCATACAGCACTGTTCAATGTCAATGAGAGTCCTGCTACAGTCTGGAGTCAGGTAATAGGTAAAAAGTCTGGAGTCAAAAGTATTTGGAATGATAAATGCAACATACATTAAATGAGCAGCCATTTTTCTTAAATGGGATAATAGAGTTAAACCAAAAATATCTAAAAGCCAGTGTCCCTGATATAGGGTTTGCCCAAGATTTATCCAGACATATAAGCATAAGTTTCTGAATAGACTGGTTTAAATACAGTTGAAGACTAAAGGGAAATACTACAGGGAAAGATCAAAAAGCTCGGTGAAAGTAGTAAGATCACTGGATTTAGAGAAGAATATTTATATTCCCTGAAAAAGAAATGGAAGCTAGAGTAAAGAGGCCTGAGAGGCCTGAACTGAATTCTTGTTCAAGAGCCCTATCTCTGCAGAAAAATACTTTAAAGAGCTAAAATCTTACCTAACATCAAGATGCAAAACCCAGCACTTGTAATTTTGTTTCTGGATTTTGTCTAAGAAAAGCAATTTGAAGACACTGATGGCTGGCATTTGAAAACAAATCGGGGCTTTGGTTTTGAGAGAATATTGCTAATTTCACAGATTCCACCTTGCTGCTAAGAAAATAAAGAGGAAGGAAGGAAGGAAGTGGCGGAAGGAAGTGGCGGAAGGAAGGAAGTGGCGGAAGGAAGGAAGTGGCGAAAGGAAGGAAGGAAGTGCCAGAAGGAAGGAAGGAGGGAAGGAAGGAAGTGGTGGAAGGAAGTGGCGGAAGGAAGGAAGGAAGTGGCGGAAGGAAGGAAGGAAGGAAGTGGCGGAAGGAAGGAAGGAAGTGGCGGAAGGAAGGAAGGAAGTGGCGGAAGGTAGGAAGGAAGGAAGGAAGGAAGGAAGGAAGGAAGGAAGTGGCGGAAGGAAGGAAGGAAGTGGCGGAAGGAAGGAAGGAAGTGGCGGAAGGTAGGAAGGAAGGAAGGAGGAAGGAAGGAAGGAAGGAAGGAAGGAAGGAAGGAAGGAAGGAAGGAAGGAAGGAAGGAAGGAAGGAAGGAAGGAAGGAAGGAAGTGGCGAAAGGAAGGAAGGAAGTGCCAGAAGGAAGGAAGGAGGGAAGGAGGGAAGGAGGGAAGGAAGGAAGGAAGGAAGGAAGGAGGGAAGGAGGGAAGGAAGTGGCGGAAGTGGCGGAAGTGGCGGAAGTGGCGGAAGTGGCGGAAGGAAGGAAGGGAGGAAGGGAGGGAGGGAGGAAGGAAGGAAGGGAGGGAGGAAGGGAGGAAGGGAGGGAGGAAGGGAGGGAGGAAGGAAGGAAGGAAGGAAGAAGGAAGGAAGGAAGGAAGGAAGGAAGGAAGGAAGGAAGGAAGGAAGGAAGGAAGGAAGGAAGGAAGGAAGGAAGGAAGGAAGGAAGGAAGGAAGGAAGGAAGTGGCGGAAGGAAGGAAGGGAGGAAGGGAGGGAGGGAGGAAGGAAGGAAGGGAGGGAGGAAGGGAGGAAGGGAGGGAGGAAGGGAGGGAGGAAGGAAGGAAGGAAGGAAGAAGGAAGGAAGGAAGGAAGGAAGGAAGGAAGGAAGGAAGGAAGGAAGGAAGGAAGGAAGGAAGGAAGGAAGGAAGGAAGGAAGGAAGGAAGGAGGGAAGGAGGGAAGGAGGGAAGGAAGGAAGGAAGGAAGGAAGGAAGGAAGGAAGGAAGGAAGGAAGGAAGGAAGGAAGGAAGGAAGGAAGGAAGGAAGGAAGGAAGGAAGGAAGGAAGGAAGGAAGGAAGGAAGGAAGGAAGGAAGGAAGGAAGGAAGGAAGGAAGGAAGGAAGGAAGTGGCGGAAGGAAGGAAGGGAGGAAGGGAGGGAGGGAGGAAGGAAGGAAGGGAGGGAGGAAGGGAGGAAGGGAGGGAGGAAGGGAGGGAGGAAGGAAGGAAGGAAGGAAGAAGGAAGGAAGGAAGGAAGGAAGGAAGGAAGGAAGGAAGGAAGGAAGGAAGGAAGGAAGGAAGGAAGGAAGTGGCGGAAGTGGCGGAAGTGGCGGAAGGAAGGAAGGAAGTGGCGGAAGGAAGGAAGGAAGGAAGGAAGGAAGGAAGGAAGGAAGGAAGGAAGGAAGGAAGGAAGGAAGGAAGGAAGGAAGGAAGGAAGGAAGGAAGGAAGGAAGGAAGGAAGGGAGGAAGGAAGGGAGGAAGGGAGGGAGGGAGGAAGGAAGGAAGGGAGGGAGGAAGGGAGGAAGGGAGGGAGGAAGGGAGAGAGGAAGGAAGGAAGGAAGGAAGAAGGAAGGAAGGAAGGAAGGAAGGAAGGAAGGAAGGAAGGAAGGAAGGAAGGAAGGAAGGAAGGAAGGAAGGAAGGAAGGAAGGAAGGAAGGAAGGAAGGAAGGAAGGAAGGAAGGAAGGAAGGAAGGAAGGAAGGAAGGAAGGAAGGAAGGAAGGAAGGAAGGAAGTGGCGGAAGGAAGGGAGGGAGGAAGGGAGGGAGGGAGGAAGGAAGGAAGGGAGGGAGGAAGGGAGGAAGGGAGGGAGGAAGGGAGGGAGGAAGGAAGGAAGGAAGGAAGAAGGAAGGAAGGAAGGAAGGAAGGAAGGAAGGAAGGAAGGAAGGAAGGAAGGAAGGAGGGAAGGAAGGAAGGAGGGAAGGAGGGAAGGAGGGAAGGAAGGAAGGAAGGAAGGAAGGAAGGAAGGAAGGAAGGAAGGAAGGAAGGAAGGAAGGAAGGAAGGAAGGAAGGAAGGAAGGAAGGAAGGAAGGAAGGAAGGAAGGAAGGAAGGAAGGAAGGAAGGAAGGAAGGAAGGAAGGAAGGAAGTGGCGGAAGGAAGGGAGGGAGGGAGGAAGGAAGGAAGGGAGGGAGGAAGGGAGGAAGGGAGGGAGGAAGGGAGGGAGGAAGGAAGGAAGGAAGGAAGAAGGAAGGAAGGAAGGAAGGAAGGAAGGAAGGAAGGAAGGAAGGAAGGAAGGAAGGAAGGAAGGAAGGAAGGAAGGAAGGAAGGAAGGAAGGAAGGAAGGAAGGAAGGAAGGAAGGAAGGAAGGAAGGATATAATTCTTTCCCTAAGAGCACAGCAGAGAGGGAGATGTTTTACTGTATCCAACCATTTTAACTGAAGAGATATTGCCACTCCATTATGTTAGCAAAAACAATACTGTTTTCTTATGTTTATAATCTTCATGATCCTCTTTAAACACCTCCTTGACACTACAGATTAGTTCTCATCTTGAATAAATACCCAAAAGGTCACAAATAATATGAGAATCTTATGCTTAATTAAAATATTGAAAACCCAAGAAAATTGTGTTGACACAGACCAAATATATCATGTAACATGTCAACAAGGCCTACCAGTTAAATCTGTCTAAAAATACCTTTCTGCCAGTTCATGTAATGATTATTTCTTCCATCCTTGTTCATAGAGAGAAATCATCTGGAAATGAAAATGAACATTTTTCCATTTCTACAAATAATATATCTCAAAAAGCATTTTTGGTTAAGAACATCATTATGGGCCAATTTCTGTCACATATTTGACTTTGGAATATCTTTCAGGAATACTACAAAAAAAATATTGCTTGCAAAATAATCCCTTTAAAATACTTGCTTCCACACTTCAGTTTGATTGCTTTAAAGAAAAGTAAGCTAAAATATACAAAAATATCCACAAAATGTAGTTCAGAATCCCTTTTCCAGAGAGAATATATCATTCTATGTAAGTAATATATAAGACACATTGCTGACATTCTGATAATGAATATATAGAATTCCACAATGGTACACACAAAAAAATCTGGGAGGGACTAATCCTTTGAAAGAGTAGAGGCATGGAGATTAAAACCCCAAAAGCCTTTGAAGATAAATATTTGAATATTTTTGTGAATATATTGAATACAAATCATCAGTATGCCTCTGCAGACAGAAAGGCCAATCACATAATAATATATATTACAAAGGGTGTGGTCATCTCCTCACTTCTTTGCAGTATGCTATGTCCAGTTTTGGCCTCTCCAATATAAGAAAGGCATCAATATCCTTGAGCAACTTCACTGAAGGACCATCAAAGTCATCTTGGAACATGAGCAAGCTGGGTCAATAAAAGAAAAGATAGAACTTTCAGAATGGTCAGACATGGGGACATGTTTCCTGAAGCAGTTCTGAATCTCCAGCTTCGGAGATTTTCAGAACTTGACATTGAGTATCCTGTTCTAACTGGATCTGCTTTATGTTAAAAGTAACTGCTAGTTACTAGCAGTTAGTTACTGCTGGATAACTGCTAGTTTTCCTTCCTAAAGGACAAGAATCAGTGGTTCTATATAGTATATTAAACCTGGAAGGTAAGATTTATCCCTGTTACTGCACTCACAAAATTTTTTGAAGTAACCCTGAGAAGTGTTTCAGCACCTTGCAGGCTTAAACTAATTTTAAGTGCTAGCTAGATGCAACCTCCAAATGAGGTCTGATCAGGTTAGACTCCCCCACCCCATGGGGACTTTAATTTCTTCTGTTACATACCTTATTGGTTCTATTGCTTTCTTTAGAAGAGACACAATGAGGGAAAAGTGTTTTGTCGGTGTTGCATTTACTAGTTTGGCATGTTTAAAGAAACTCTGTGGAAACTGGAAGACCTTAATAGTTAATTTACATAATTTGTGGTAGGTGAAATGGATGAGAAAATCCTTATGCCAAAATGAAATTGTTTTCAGTATGCTGCAGGTAACTTCCAAAAAAAAAATCTCCGAGAAGAATGATGTTTTCTTAGATCTAAAAAGAATAACATTCGAAGATCTTACTGGCCTTAGGCACTGCAAAACTTAATCACCAGTGAGACTTCAAATTAATTTTCCTTAATACTTCACACAATAATTATCCTCTCTATTTTTCTTTATCTTTTCACAAATATCTGTCTTGTTGGAGGTTAGATTTTGCAATGGCCCTATTAGAAGAGTGAAGAAATATTTTAAGTTCAGTCAGTCAAGTCATACTGTGGACCAGTGCTCAGGTACAGCAAAGACTCATTAAATCACAGAATATTCTGAACTGAAAGGACCCACAAGGATCATTTGTGTCCACCTCCTGGCCATGCACAGGACCATCCCCAAGAGTCACACCATGTGACCTACTGTTTTACTAAAATATTTCACACAAGCATTGAAAGCAGCCAAAATGCATCTCACAGGGCTTTGTCAGTGGCCATCAGCCAGTATCCTCAATATAATATCTGTAATGTTCCAGAGAGGGTAATTTACCTTGCCAAATAATGTATTTGAGGTGGCTCTTGAATTGCATAAGGAACAGAAAAATAAAAGGAATTAATCCAAAATTTCAGTTTGCCTCAGCTTATTGAATCTACTCAGAAGGAAGACACTGTCAGTGATATTGGCCAGATTCTTGAAGTTACTGTCTTAAACTTAAAAGGCTAATGACCCAAATGAATACACTCAATGCCTCTATTTAGGTGAAAACCAATTTAAAGTTTCTAATTAGAACCAGTTAGAGTATTAGCTCTTATTTTCCTTCAGTATCAGCAAGAAGATAAGGAAATTAGTCACTTTGTGGGGATATCCAGTATATTTTCACTTGTTTTTCTATCCTTTTGGAAGTTAGAAATGTCTTTGTACTGGAATGCAAAATTACTGTGTTATGTGCTACAACGGCTGAAGATTTAAAAATAATTAAAATTTTTACATGTAAATATTCTTTTTAGCAGATTAAATTTAAGGACAGGACAAGAAAATATTGTGTCATTTTCATTCAGGAAAATTCCAATTAATTGTTTATTAGAATAAAATAGATAAAAAGTACAGTTCCTACAATATACACTGCAAAACCAGATTTTGCTATAATGTACCTAGAATATTATTCTGAAAATTGTTTTACAGGTTAAATATGTCTCTGCCAAAAGAATAGCTGAAAGCACCGTAATATACTTAAAATCCAGTTATGATTTTGAGAGTGAAGGGAGAATAGAGCAGATACATGCTCCAGGAAGTACATAAGGAAAAACAAAATCACCTTTCTTGGCCTGCTGGCCATGCTGCTCTTGATGCAGCTGAGGACAAGGTCGGCATTTGGGGCTGCAAGCACACATTGCTGGGTCATGTTGAGCTTCTCATCAAACAACACTCCCAAGTCCTGCTTCTCAGGGCTGCCCTCAATCCATTCTCCACCCAGTCTGTATTTGTGCTCGGGATTGCCCCTACCCAGGTGCAAGACCTTACATGTGGCTTCAACCAGTACTCAACAGCACAGAGGAAGAAAATGAGAAAGGAAGCAAATATGTCAAAAATAAACATGGACCTCATTTATCAATTGCCACTACAGGCTAAACAGACTCATCCTGGGGAAAGAAAGTTTAATTTATTGCAAATTAAAATCAACTTAGAATGGTGATGTACAAAGGCAAAAACTTCAGCATCTTTCCCCTAGGAAACCTTTATCAAACTCCACTTCTTCACTTCTAACTTTTCTGCCTCCTCTCCCTGTCTCAAGCAGCTCAGGGGATAGGATACTGATGGGTTGCAATCAGTGCAGAACAGTGGAAGCCAAACCTCTGCTGGGTTTCTAAGGCTGGAAAATGAGTGGGATGGATAACACTGTGCTGTAGCACCCTGGAGGTGCAGTGACATCTGATCCTCATGTCATGGACTACAGCAGCAACATATTGCCACACATACACTGTCTCTAAGGCTGCTGTGATTCATAAGCAGTTACAATATGATGTGAATATCAGGAAAAAAAGAAAAAAACACCTTATAATGAGTATCCCCAGTATTTAGTACCAGGATGTGTGTTGGGAAGAAATAATCACAATTATAAAATAAAACAAAGATGACTCAAATGCAGAAATGTCCATTTCTGTCTATGTCTTTTCTCAATGTATGCTAAACTGGAAACTACACTAAATAAGTAGTCTAGACTTTTTGAAACTAAATATAGACTTTGACTGAGAAGACAAAAAATAATTTTGATATAGGAAAAAAGAAAAAAAAAGGAGAATAAATAATTCCAATCAAATATTTTGCATAAAATAGCCACTAAAAATTCAGAAATCCTGCTATTGCTGTACTGACTACATAAGAAATCCTATTCATGGACAATCTAAAGTTTTAAATCAGATTTCATAGTTGTTCTGGTGTCAGCAAGAGCTTACCAGCCAAGAAGGAAAAATGACATGTTGAAGAGGTAATGGCTTTTCTACAGTGTTTCCTTCACAAAGGAAAAGAGAGAAAATTGATGAAGGTGTATTCTTTGTTCATGTAGGCTTCTTTCTTCTTTGTGATTGTTGTGTTTTGTTTACAAAAAAAATGTTGTTTTGTTTCTCAGAATTTGCCCATCCTGTACCTTAACAGCTACAATGAACAAATTTTGGGTTTTTAAATCAAGTAACTTGTTTCTTGTCATCCACATCCCTTTTTACAGAACCTCTCGAGATTAAATGCATTTACATAAAGTGTTTCTGCCAGTTCTGCTACATCAATGGAAAATGCAGATATTTAAAATCACTCTCACCAGAGCTATGCTGCAGAGTAAACCTGAGTGTCTTTTCACTGTGTCACCTCTGATGAATGGGATTACAATTGTTTTGATAGATTGAGCTAACTACTTGTTTATGCATATACACAAAACCTGTCTTGCATTTTTTCTCATAAATTATGCAGGATTATCCTCTTGAAATGACTTTGCCTGTCTGACATACCCAACCTTTAATCTTCCTCAAATGCATGGCATTGACTCACACTTCATAGGTCTGACAGAGAAAGATCACTTTACTTTTCCATTCGGGATTCCAATTTCTTGTAATAGTAAACAGTGTATTGCTAAAAAAACCCCCAAACTCAAACCCAAAAAAAAACCAATAATAAAAAAAAAAAACTACAAAAAAACAAAGAAGCAACAAAATGAACCAATACAAAACCAAAAATACCCCACCCCAACCCCTGCAAAAAACCCCTAACAACAAAAGGAAGTAGAATGTATGGCTCTAGGCAACAGAATCTATACTTTGCTAAAAACACTGTAAATGAGTGGAAATACTCAAATTTGGTCTGTAAAGTCCTAAAAAAAATCCCAAATGATCTGAAGTTACAAAAACTAGTTAGGTTTGCAATCTTTTTATCACTATTGGGAAAAGAAAATTTACGTGACTTTTTACTTCTTGTAAAAATAAAAAAAACCTAGGGAGTTAACTTTTTCAAAATTAATTATGCAGTCTATAGTCTCATAAACAGCAAGTTCCATCAATGAAACAAAGGCAGTTACCTGGTCCATGCATAAGAAATTTGGAAAAAGTAAAAAACTCCAAACCAACTAAAAATACCTGTAAAAAAAAAAATTGGAAATGGACACATATCACCAATGATGTTTCAGTGCACAGCCTGGAACATTTCAAGGGGTACATTTCTCTTTGAAAAAATTTTTAATGGACAATCCAAATTAAAGAAAGCATTGCAATGCATCTTGTTGTCTTTTATACTTGTCTTGGAAGGAAATGCTTTATCATTTTAACTGAGCAACATGTAATTTAGATGTTCCTCTTTAACAGGCAACAATGCAATTTGAGATTAAATCTATTTTAGCGACAATACCTTTCTTAAAGTATTATTTTAAATCTTTGGTAAAGTTATTTAAGAGGAGGGAGAGGTGGAGACTTCTGATCCAATACATCTAGTCTGGCATGCTAAATTAATATAATCTTTTGGCAATTTCTAATGACCTTCTAGCTATGACATGTATGAAAAATAAATATCAGTGTCACAAAAACATTTAATCTGAAAATAGTCTTTTTTGTTTGTCCCTCCACCAATAAAGGTATCTTAAAATAAAAAATCTTTATTGTGAGGCATGTTCACTGAACTGTGCTTCCCACATCAGAGCTTGTGTCTACTATGATTATAGTCTTTGGAGCTCTTTGAATAATTTGCTGCCCAAACCTCCCTTGTTCCTGCTACTGACAATCACTGTGATAGCATATGATATTTGACCTTTCCACTGATGTCATCCACAATAGGCCTTACAGAATAACTATTAAAAGGAATCCCAAGCCCCACAATGCAATATATTTATGTGGAAATGAAAGATAAATCTCCAAGTTCCTTTTCCTAGATGCAGACGCTTTAAAAGTCCATAAAAACCTTCCTGCTTTTGCTGTGGAAAGCTCTTGTGCATATTTGCTCACTGAGCATGGAAGAACTGATGAAAGGAATTTATTGCATAGAAGGCTTTGAGATGTGGAAAGCTCTTGTGGAAAAGGAAGGAATAACAGCTAGGTGACCAAATTACTCATAGTTCAGTCAGATCAGGATAGATGAAGATAATTCTGTTTTCAATAATGTCCTAACAGCACTAGCAGAATGAAATGAGGTATTTTAAAGTTTCCAAGCAGAAAACTACATAAAGGTGGATCCTTGACATTCTGTCTCTAAATACCAGCCAGAAATTTTCGAACTGAGCATTCTGTCATCAAAATGATAAGAAAAAGAATCAGTAAGGAAACTCATAGAATTTATGAAGCACTTATTTTTGAGCCTGGATACAGTAAAACTCTTTTGCTGGTTTTAGAATTGTATATTTTTATAAACAATTTCCATTATATAATTTGTAAATGCTTAGAAATATGGCTTCACAAGAAACTGAGTTCAGTTATTTAAGATTTCTCTCAGTGAACACTTTACATGCTTAACAGCAATGACAGTCTTAGTAATGAGCATGTAAAAAATTCTATATTTGTTTGCTTTTCCTTACATTTAAATTATTTTAAGGATGACATGTTCCACATGGTAAGCAGACACAACCAAATTCCAGCCAGTAATGTACCTACGGGGCAAAGAAGTCCAAAGGCATCCTGGCTTATATCAAAGACAGTGTGGACAGCAGGGCAGTGACTATCTCCCTGTACTCATCTCTAGTGAGGCCACACCTTGAGAGCTGTGTGTGGTGTCCAGTTCTGGGCCCCTCACTTCAAGAAAGACTTTGACGTGCCAGAGCATTTCCAGAGAGGAGCAATGAAGCTGGTGAAGGCTCTAGAGAGTGAGTCACATGAGGAGTGGCTGAGGGAGCAGGGGTTGTTTAGCCTGAAAAAAAGGAGGCTTAGGAAAGATGTTTTAACTCTCTACAGCTGCCTGAAGGGAGGGTGTAGGAAGGTAAGGGTTGGCCTCCTCTCTCAAGCAAGCAGTGATGGATGAGAGGAAATGACCTCAGGCTGCAACAGGGGAGGTTCAGGTTGGAAATCAGGAAGAATTTCTTTACTGAAATTATTGTTAAGCATAGGAACGGACTTCCCAGGGAAGTGATGGACTCACCATCCCTAAAAGTGTTCAAGAAATGACTGATGTGACACTTAGCACTATGATTTGGTTGACAGCATGGTTTTGGTCAAATGTTGGACTCAGTTACCTTGGAGGTCTTTTCCTAAGAAATACCTATATTGCATTTTTGTTCATTCAGAATGGAAGAGCTGAGGAAAGGAATGTATTGCATAGAGTGCTTTCAAAGAACTGCAATGGTACAGAGACAATGTATCTTGTACAGAGACAACACAGTTTTCTCTAGCAATTTACAATTAATAACATGGACATTTTTAATAATTTATTTAGGAGCTTTGCACCCAAACAATTCAGGGGTAATTTTGAAGCTGCAGGATATAAACAGTTGTTAATTAAAAATTCAGCTAGTATAAGATAGAATAAACCCTCCAAAATGAAATATTTATTGATAGACTATAGGTTCAGAGTTTGGAAAGATGTTCTTAAGAGGTCAAAGCAATTTATAAAAAAGGATTAATAAATTCCAAGTTTTGCTTTTAACCACTAAGAAATTTTTTCTCCAAAGTTCAAGTTCCTGCTAAGTCAAAGACAAACTCTTCCACTTTGCACATTTAGACATGATTTCAATTATAGATTGTGAATAAAGAAATATTCTCTTTTAGCTTACTTATTTGTATTCATATGTTAAATTCAGGATTCCAGGATATAAAGTGAAGAAAGTTCCATGCATAAATGTGTGGTGGAAAAGTTTCAAAACACAAACTCCCTGAATATACCATGGTTGGTTTTTTTTTTTTTTTTCTGTTTTGCCTTGTTTGTTGTTTTTTTTCCCTCGTAAAGCAGATGAAAACAAAAAGGCTCAAATACAACAAAAGCTTCATGAAAAGATATTTCAATATCTTGTCCTGTCAAGTTCTTCAGAATTACTTCACAGGAGAATTTTTTCTCTTTCCAGTCAGGAAAATAATTAAGAAAGTATGCAGAGTTAATTTGCTGTCATGCTCCATGTTATATACATTTTAAGGAAGATCAAAAGAAAAAGAAGAAAAAGAAGAAAAGGAACGAAGTGGTGGAAGGAAGGAAGGAAGTGGCGGAAGGAAGTGGCGGAAGTGGCGGAAGTGGCGGAAGGAAGGAAGGAAGTGGCGGAAGGAAGGAAGGAAGGAAGGAAGGAAGGAAGGAAGGAAGGAAGGAAGGAAGGAAGTGGCGGAAGTGGCGGAAGTGGCGGAAGGAAGGAAGGAAGTGGCGGAAGGAAGGAAGGAAGGAAGGAAGGAAGGAAGGAAGGAAGGAAGGAAGGAAGGAAGGAAGGAAGGAAGGAAGGAAGGAAGGAAGGAAGGAAGGAAGGAAGGAAGGAAGGACGAGCACTTTCTCACTTTCTGCTTTGGGGTTTTGTTTGTTTTGTTGGTTTTTTGTTTGTTTGATTTTGGTTTTTGGAGTTTTTTTTGTCTTGAGAGTGAAGGAGCATTAATTGTTAGGGAGTTTTTGCTTAGAAAATTTACTTAACTGACACACCATTCAAAATGCTACATATTAGAAAGTGACATCCTTTCAAAATGAAGATTTGATAGCATAGATTTAAAGAAACACTTAAAAGTTATGACTCTAACTAATGGTTTTCAGATACAAGCTCGGCCAATTCTCACTTAAAGTTTCTGCAAAATTTACACTTCAATAAATCAAACTCTAAATTGAAGCCTAAAACGAAAGCATGAAAATGAGCTCTACACTGTTAAATTGTCTGGAATGACTTGACTAACATCAATGAGTTTTTGTAACAACTTCCAGGACAAAATCTAATCCTTCAGGTAAAAGGAAAAGAAACAGTCCCTATTAGAACAAGGCTGAAAACTGCTTTCACTTGACAATACCTTTTTTTTTCCCTTGACATTGTGATCCTGGTTACCTGGTTATGATGCATTTGTGATGAATTTGACTATGTCATAGAAATCAAGTCTGTAACACTTAACATAGTCTCATTCCCCTTTCCACAAAGCTAGTTTCATAGATTTAATTAACAATAAACAAGTAAACACAGATAAAAATTAAAAATATTTTTTACCAGTGAAATCTACCAGAATAATTTCTCATTCAAGAGAATCAGAGTTAATATTATATAGATGAGATCAATAACTTGACAATTGCAGTTTCCAAAACAAATTGATGTTTGAAAGTCACATTGCCTAGACAATCTCTATCCTAAGATGCCTAATTATAAATAGTTTGAAAATATTTTAAACACACAAAGCAGTAAAGTTTGGATAAATTTTTTAAATCACTTAACTGTTCAAACTAAATCCATTTCCCCTAGTATGCAATACTCTAAGGTTTTGCTGCTTTCTTGGATTTTCTTTGGGTTTTTTTTTGTTGTTTTGTTTGTTTGTTTGTTTGCTTTTGGTTGGTTTTTTTGGTTGTTTTTCTAATAAAAAGAAAAATATAAGTATGCTACAATAACAAAGCGTGTATGAAGTACCAATATCAAAAGACTAAAAGAATCTAAATATTTCACCCTTTTTTCAAGTAAAGTAAAATTAACAGGACACTTACATAAGGCAAAAAAAATTGGATCACAATATTATATATATTAATTCTATATTTCCCATTATTATTTCATATTGCTTCTACGTTTGAATGTCAGGTATTTTCAGTCTACAATGTCATCAAGATCTCTTGCAGAGATGTTTTAGAAAATATTCATAGCCACTGAGAAGTGTTTTACCTCTTTGTTCACAGTACATCTCAAAGAAATAAATGTATATAGAAAATACTTTAACTGAAGTATTTCTTTCTCTATTTTGTCTACTTTACTACAGTCAGTGAAGTTTCACATAGTTATGTGTATGAAAACTTTAAGCTGCTTTGCTTTGTGTGGTTTCTATTTTTCTGAAAGCCAGCAATAAAAAATTATGGCATCTTTTTGCTTGACTGTTTTGTTTGCCTTTTCTTTGCATTGTATTTTTTGTGCATCTCTGTTATGACTGCAACAGTTTTCTGATATTCTGCTAAAGCTATGGGGAAGTAAGTTTAAATTAGCAGAATATATGGGTGTATGCATCCCTTTCTTGTTTTCAGTTGCTGACATTCTTCTACTCACAGTAGAATCTCACATGCATTTTAAATTTTGCAAAGATGAAGAAAAACAAAACAGAACCAACTCAGTTTGCTCTTATGAAACTAGCAGCAAACATGAATCTCTTTTTCTGGCTTTCATATGAATGTTGGCCTGAATAAAGAAGAATCCCTACACAAAGCTCGAACCACTCAGAACTCTGCAACAGTCCTGTGTTTAGCTCCAATAAAAATAAATGTAGCTCACTGTTCTTGAATCTTCCTTCCAGATAGACTCCAAGATGAGACAATGAGCAGCATTACAGGAAAATAACTGATAATTTATTGTGAGTGAAACTGACTCTTTGGATCTTAATCTTCTTTAAATGGAAAGTAATTTTTAATAAATCTCAGCTGATCTCATGTCAGGTAAATTTATACTTCTTGTAAGACAGAGTATTAAACTCAAAATAAATGTATTATATTTTCAAGGATGGGAAATAGGCATGCTTCAGCTATGTTTAGTTTGTCAGAAGTAGAACACAGATTAGATACTATTTCACGTGTGATTATATCTTTTTTGGAAAACCTGTTACATGCTACAGTGAGAACAGAAAGCAGAACTTAGAGAAGAGCTCCATGCAACAGTGAAGGAAGTCAGTGCTTTCCAATGTTAAACATCTGTTTTTCTCTTAAATGAACAGATACAAAATTAACAAAAAAAAATATTCTTCACTAAGGCTAGAGAATTGTTCAGGTTTTGGTGGGGTTTTTTTGTTTTTTTTTACTAGGCACTTTACAGTGCCTAATATAAGGCAGTTTTGGGTTTGTGCTGAACACAGGGCTGATAATACAGAGATGTTTTTGTTATTGCTGAACAAGGATTTCACACAGCCAAGGCCTTTTGTGCTTTTCACACTGCCTGGCTGGTGAGGAAGCTGGGTGTGCACGGGTGGTTGGGAGGAGACATAGCTAGGACAGGTGACCCAAAGTGACCCAAGGGATATTCCAGACCATGTGACATCATGCTCAGTGTATAAAGTGCAGGGAAGAAGGAATAAGGGGGGGCATTTGAAGTGATGGTGTTTGTCTCCTCAAGTCACCATTGCATGGGATGGGGATCTGCCCTCCTGGAGATGGCTGAACACCTGCCTGGCCATGGGAAACAGTGAATTAATTGCTTGGTTTGCTTTGCTTGTGCATAGCATTTGCTTTCTCTATTAAACTTTCTTCATCTGAACCCACAGTTCAGATGAAGAAAGTTTTCTACTTTTAACCCTTCCAATTCTCTTCCAGTCTCGCTGGTGAGGGGAAAATGAGTAGGGCTTGGTTACTGGCTGAGGGGAAAATGCAGTATGGGGCTTGGTTGCTGGCTGAGGTTAAACCACAAGATTTTGCATGGAGTGGCAAAGAATAATTTTTTCTTTTAAAACAATTACATTTTTAAGACCTGCTTACTCTCTTATAATTAAATAATTAAATCAATTCAATCAATTTCATTAGTTTTTCTATTCTACTTCAACTGGGTCTTCTGCTGCACAGAAAGAAACTCCCACAGCAGCTAATCTTGAAGTCCAAGGAGCTTCCAAATGTCTTAGTTAGTACATCCAAAAGGTCACCAGATCAGCTTTGGTATCCCATGACCTTTGCAGAACCAAAGATCTATTTTGTTAATTCATAGGGGCCATCATCAGTCAACAAAACTATTGAACAGTTAAAGAACAATTAATTAATTATTATTATTTTGGGACTACATATTCATTTTTGATTATTAAGATTTTAACTGTGTGCTTTGAAATTTGTTTTTAAAAATTCTCAAAGATGTATCTGTTGGTTGGTTTCTGGCCAGCATTCCTGAAAAAGAAATTTGTATATATTAGAGTCAGATATATTATTAATAATTGTAGGAAAGACCATGCTTATTTTAAAGTCTGTCCCTTCAAGGTCTCTCAGAGCTTACCATTTTGACAAAGAAATTATAACATTTTTGTTTTGCTAGGGCTATCACAGGGTGATCCAGCATAGTGTAGACCCTGATCCCTTCATCTTGTGTATTTTATAAAGGTCTAAATCTGCCTGTCAAAAGAAAGAACAGAAAGGTAACAACTGCTAGTTAAATCAAATCACTTCCACAATTTGGGCAAATTTGGTTTGTATGTGGTGCACCTCAGCCCAGGTCTGTGTCAGCAAGAATGATTGTGTTCAATCAAGGCTAAACTCATGGGTGAACAAAACACAGTCCAAGAACAGCAGAGAACATGCTGTCTGCTAGGATATCTTTATATGGACAAAAGGATATTACTCAGACTTGTGCAGAGATATGGCTGAAAACAAGTGCTAAGATATTCATGATAATCAGTCTTAAGCATGAGTCTAATCCTAATCAATTAAAATAAATTTATGGTTATTTTAGGGATGAATTACAGATTTTAAATATGTCCAGCTTTAATTTATATTTCCAAGATATTTTAATTTTCTTTGAAAATAATCTGTAATAGCACCAGGAATACCTATTGCAGCAGGATCTAGGAATCAAAGGTCAGTTGTTTTTAATATAGACTTTCAGTAAAAACCACTGCCTTTACCAGTACTTTTAATTTTATGAGTTTTTATGAGTATTATAATTCTTGTAATTAGGTGATATATTGCCCACGCTGGGACATGATCTGTTTAACAGACCAGTCACGCTTCACATCATTTTCCTACGGGGACTGGAAAGAAATAAATGTAGTAAATTCAACTCATATTATTAGGGATAAATAGATATTTAAATTTATCTGGTTTCATAATTTCAATATAAATTTAATTCCGACTTATTTTTTTAGACTAAGGGTTTAAGTTTATCTATGTCATTTATTCATAAACTGCATATAAGTACTTTAAAAAAACCTCAAAAGCAAAACAAAATAAAACATTAGTCTGACACTTTAAATTCATCACTCATTATTAATAATCTAATTTTTGTTATCCTCTTTCTTTCAGTCTGGGCCTTAACCCAGCTCTGTTCTGTCTTGCCTTTCTGCTTTGAGAGTACAGAACCTTATGACAAGCCTCATTCATGTTTGGAGAGACACAGGTTCTTCTACATGAGATAAATAAGAATGTTAGAAGTCAGAAATACAGTTTTAGTGCTAAAAAGTTAACATTTTCATCTATGCAATACAATTAGTATTGCAAGTTCACAGCCCAGGATCTAAAACTAATATGGAAATATATTCCTGCTGAATGTTAGAGGACCAAGATTACCATACATTTAATCTTTCTGCCTTATTCATCTATGGGAACCTTCATGATGTAATGTTAAAAAAAAGTGTATAAATTAACAGATCAGGAAAGGGTCTTGAATTTTCCACACCAAAGAAAGACTGTTATGAGTTGGTTGCAGTGAGTACTCGTCACACCTAAGGCTTGAGGGTTTAATACACTTGTAGAAGCCAATGAAGAAATAAACTTTAGCAGATCCTTTGCCATTCCTAAAATCCTGCAGCATTTCTAACACTATTGAACTTTTGCCCTACTTTCTAATGGGGAAGCTTTGCAGATGTATTTAATGGAGTCTTTTCTCCAAGAGCACAGTTCAGCTACCTTCTAGATAATTGGTCTAACAGAAGGGTGGCAGCCACATAGCAATTTTTGTAAAATAACAATTTTGATATTTATGTGGGTTAGGAAGAATACAATCTTTCCCTGCAACTTAAGTGATCTTATACATATTTTGGAAAAAAAGTAGTGAACATTTGGAAGTGTGTAGAAAAATGACCACTGCCTATTTAAACCAGCAGCTGGAGATATTGTATGTGAAAGTTCAATATCCAGTGAATCAAGAATCTTATAAAATGTCACCAAAAACTGCAGTAGCAATTATAGAAAACCAGCCTAATTTTAATTTTGAGAGTATGAAATTGTGTATTAGGTGTCCCTGGCAGTGGGGCTGCAGGGCAGACTTTGTGAAGAGAGGCTGGGCTTGCCCTGTGCCAGGCATAGATGACTCCAGTTGGCTCCAGCTGGCCTCAAGAGACCCACAACAGGACACAGCAAGCCCCTCAGCAAGGCTGGTGGTGGCTCTGTGAAACGTTACAAGGAAATCAAATATTTATTAATAAATCAACAATCCATTATAAACAAAGCATAAAGAATTCCCAGATTAGCAATTCTTGAGCAATCAATCAGGTATATGTTCTGCTTTTAACTTGCTGTCCTATTTTGGAACTTTCAACTCAGAGGCAGCAGAGATATTCCTCAGATGACCTCAGAGAACCTAGATTGTATAAGACTAGGCCTGTGACATGCTGGATATTTTCTATGAACTGCTTGAGGAAATGGGTTACTTCTGAAACCCACGTCTCTCTAGTTATACTTTCTTCCCCTCTTCCTTTCTTTTGCAGAAATTAGATGCAGAAAACCTATGTAATGGCAAGTTCACTTGATATTTTTAATTGATAATCAATAGTCTATAAACTATCTATGCTGAAAATAACCCAATCCTTGTTAAGCTGGAGAAAAAGAAATAGGGACTGGCCTTTAAGTGAATGCACCCACAGATACTTGGCATAAAAAAAGAATAAAAATGACATGTTGACCTTTGGAGAGATTTTTATTATATTTTTAAACTAGCTATAATGCTGCAACCTTTCAAAGAAAACAAACATTCATATAAATATATAAAGACTATAAACACGTTAGAAGTTTTCCAATATTAAAAAACATTATATCCTGAATTGATGGTGGAGCAGCTAACATGTATATCATTGTATTAATTATAATTCTTCATATTCCTAAACATTGAAGAAGCTGTGCATATAGTAGATGTTATTTCAAATTGTATTTTAGCTGCAGATTCAGCTATTCAAGTAAGATCATATCACAACGACTCTGATTGATATTTGTGCATCAACTTTAAAAGCTTTTTTTTTTCCTTCCCCTTTGGTATAAATGATGGAGCTTAATAAGACAGAAAAAAATACTTCTAAATAAAGTCAACACATCCTTGTACAGCCAAAGAATATAGAATCAAAATCATCTGAAACTTAGTGTTTTCTTCCCATGTAGTTTTCTCCAAGGTTGAAGAGAATGTCTTGTCAAATATTATCAATAAGACTGACATGGGCTAAAAAGCACGGTGACCCCCAAAGAAGAGAACAGTAAACTACTATTTCCATATGACATATTTCAAAGAGTCTGTTTCTCAAGAAAACCTCTATGCCTTTCAAACACCATGTTTTTTTTTCAAAATTTGTGATGATGAGTTAAGAACATGCTCTTATGAGAGCTATAACCAATACCTTTATATCTTAGTATGTACACCAACAAAATTCATAAACTCTTTTATATTTTATGAGATGAAACAAGGAGACAACAATTCCTTGTTGATATCATACTATGAGCAAAAATCAATATAAAAAATTTAGAAGTATAGTTGAAAGAAAAAAAAATACAAAGACATTCTGCTTGGCTCCAGATATCAAAACAACCTTGCATTTTATGCTAATTTACAAAGAATAAGACTTAAACTTTACATCTCTACATAAAGTATTATAGTTGCTACTTAGCCTTGCATAAGCCTATAAACCAAACAGAACCATAAAATCCCCACAAATTTTACACCCAAAGTTTTCTAGGGATAACAGGTGTTCTTCAATATATAAATTAAATGAGCCATCTTTTCAGGGTGTTGCAAACACATCCAATTTATTTTCCAAAACCTGTAATTTAGGGATAGTTGAAAAATGGGCAGAAAAAACATATCCATGGTTTTGTCTTTCATTGAAAATCTTCCTTATTTGCTTTGCTGCAATATTGAGATCTTAATGTTTTCCAGATAGCTAGCATTATTTCAGGCAAATGTTAGTATAACTCAAGCCCTTCAATTCAATATGAAAAAAAAATTATCAAGATCTATTTTAAGCTGTCATTCAAATATAACAAAAGTTGTTTCCTTTCTACAGCTTCTTTTTTAATTTCATTGGTTTTTCTTAAGTTTTTGTTATAGTTTTACTCACTGATGTAGCTCTCTTTTGCCATATCTAAAGCTATTTTTCTTCTCTATCTGTTTAACAATGAAATAGTGGTATAAAAAGCAAGAAATTTTTCACATAAGGACACACTGCCATCTGACAAAAAGGCAGTCAGCCTTTTTCTTTTAAAAAATATCTGAAGGCAAATTGATCAAAACAACCTGATGTATGCTAACAATTACTTTGTAGACATCCTCAGGAGACGATTCTATGCTATGAATTCTAAAAGGACAGGAGTTTGCTACCTTGGTGCTTCAGGGTACACCAGCACAATCTAACTGTGGGCAGTGCAAGTCAGAGCTTACAATAACAAGCCCTACTGAGAGCCAGTGTAATTGCACAGACTTACTACCAGCTTTATATGCAGACACAGCTTGCTTTGGAAGTCTAGACTGAGCTTTCTTCTGCCAGCAAAATAACTCACAGAGCTACCTTAAATGGAAAAACCCCAGTCTTCAGGAGCTGATGTGACTTTACATACCTTATTGTGTAGGCACAGGCTGCTCACTGTCATGTGTACTGGGTGCTTTGTGCTTCTGTCATGAATTGCTTAACTCTCCCCAAATCTAGTCCAAGCAATTCAGATACTTTTCTCCCATTCATTGAGCATTTTAGCACCATACACCTTCCTAGAATAGAATACCACCTCAAAAGTGTAGAAACTAGGTAGGGGGAGAGCAGAAGGGAGCCCTCTCCATAAGACTGAGGGTGAAAACAAAAGAAACTCAGAAGAAATAAAATAAGTTCTGAAAATAAATAAGTACAATAGTTTTAAACCACCAAAACCTAGATCTACCTTTAGCAATTTTCACTAAAACTGAGCCTTGGTATTTTACCTTGTTTCTTGTGTAAAGCGTTCAGAAGCATTATGGTTCTTATGCTAAACCCATGTAAAGATAAATCCTATTTTGAAAATAGGTTTGGATTAATGTTTTCTCTATAAAGAAAATTCTTTATAGTAACATGTTTTTAATGTTACCAAGTTGATCAGCTGACTGAATTTACTAAGAGCTTCTCAGCACAGTATTGATAACAGCAAGAAGACAAAAATGCTTATAAATTTAAATGCCTGTTTCTTGTAGAAGGAAATATGGAAGCTCTCTTACATTCTGTGTCTTTAGAACTTACTTTTTTTTTTCCATCTTTTTTCTTCTCTTTCCCAAAGCCACCTCTGCATTGTCACTTTATGAATACTGAAACACAACGCTGAAGGAAGGAAACACAGTTTAGCAAATGCTCCCTAACCACAGAGCCTGTCAAACATTTCTGATCACAGTTCTTGCTGGCAGTAAGCTTTCAGCTGTTTTAAGGAAGTGTGAAACACAATTTTCCACTCTTCTTTGTAAAATCACATCACTTTTTAAGGTTAAGTTTGTAAGAGAATTATAAAAATCATTTGAAGATGATCCAGTCAGTTCGTTTCATGTAACTAGCCCCCCATCGTCTTGCAAGACCAAAGCCTAAGAACAGTGCTCTCTAAAGATGAAATAACTGCTATGTGTGTTCCCAAGGCAGTTTCAGAGGATGCTGTCTCTTTTTAAGTAGATATGGTCACAGTTCCTTCTGATGAATAAATTAGTCCGATTTTTTTCTTCGTTATAAGGTTTAAATTATAGACCTTTTCTTGGGTGGAGGAATGAGACTTTCAAATCACATTTGATAATTCAAGTCAATGTCTTCATTTAATTGCATTCTAAAAGAAAGTAAAAAAAAAAAAAACCTTAGATTTTTCAGCTATTATTTTAAATTTTGCTTAAGTCAATGAATATTAGCCATCTTCAGAAAATCGGTTATTGGTTGAAGTATTTTTTTTAAATGTAAATTCCTTTAAAACTCATGTCTTTTAATATTAAAATATTTTTAAAATGTGCTTCTTGCCATTATATGTATCTTCTCTGAATATTCAATGAATAAATTTTATTGAAAAGTTCTTAAACATTTTTTTTATTTCCAGTCTGACAGACTGAGGAAAAATTGTTTCATACTTTCAGTCTTATAACTTAAATTTTTCAAATAATGACATTATTGTTGAGAAAATAAACTGCAGAGACCATGAAAAAGTAAGATTTTTTTTTATTCCTTGTTGCTTGTTTATTTTTTTTTAAAATACTTGGCTTAAAACAAGGGATATCTAATTACAGTCAAATTTGAATTGGCATTTAATTGTAATGTTGTATTTGTTCCTGACTACCTTTAATATTGCAATTATTTACATCAGTTTAAAAACTAATGTAAAATTATAAAAAAATACATGTTGGTAATATTAATGTTTAATAATTTAATAATATAATTTCCTCTAGTATTTTCTCCTCCTTTCTATAAGCATAGAAAAGGTTGTGCTGTATGTATGTTTTATTCTTTATGTACAACTATGATTTTGTCCTCTTTGTCCATTTTCCCTTAGACAAATACATGTTGAGAGGTTTGGTTTTTTTCTGTAGCCATATAACCAGATCTGAATACCAAAGAGAGGCTTTAAGAGTAAAAAAAGCAAATTTGATAAGCTGGAGAGCATTTTTGCAGGACCTGAGAGGGAACAAATAATCACAGAACAACTTAGGTTAGAAATGGCCTTCAGGACAGCTGAGTCCAAGCAGGGTCTAACATTGCCAAGTCCACCACTGAACCATGTCCCTGCAGTCAAATCTACTCACCTTTTAAACATCTCCAGGGAGGGTAACTCAATCACTCCCCAGTCACTCTGTTCCAATGCTTTATAAACCTCTGGTGATGAAATTTTTTTCTACAATCTAATCTGAAATTGAGAAGCCCCTATGTTAGCCTGAGTAACTGATATTTATGTCCATGTATGCTCCTCTGGAACATGATGGAATACCCTGATGCCTAAACATTTAATGCCTTTTTCATGTTTGTAGCTTTATAGATTCTTAATATATAGTAATACAACTTCCAGTACTTTTCCTACCCTTTTTCATAGTTTATCTAATTCCTTACTAACACATTTCTGAAATTCTGTTAAGTCTTATTTTCGAGAAGAGAACCTCTAATAAGGAGGTTTTGTTTTGCAACCAGAATCTGAGAGGATATAACAAGAAACAAGGCAAAGCAGACCCTGGAACTATTCCAAGGGGCAGACCCAAGGGGACAACTGAATCTCCTCTTGAATGTACCTGCTAGATATAATAATTAATTAACCTTATAAAAATTGTATTAATCTGATTTTGTGCATGCGCAATGCCATATTTTATGCACCTGAAATCTTTCATTAAAGATTTTCTTTTTCAACCTACCACTTTAATTCCATTGTAAGGTTTTTATCCTTTTGTTACTAGGCAACAACCCCATAGTGGATGGACTGCACTGCACTCTAGTGGATAGCACGAAAGAGAGCACATTCCTACCTGTCACTAGAAAACACATGGTTTGGTTTGTCACAGGAGATCACAGCACGGGAGAGGCAAAGAACCTTTCCATGGATGGTGTATGTAGAGTGTATCATGGGAATTAATTTGGATTCTGTCTGATGCTGGGAAACAATGGGGCTCTCATCAATTGATGGCATGTGATTTACTCACTATCTATATTTTTCTTCCAGCTTCCAATTCTACTTCACTATTTACTGGCCAGTTTTTCTTAGTGCGGTCTGAAAAAAACCCAACACTCTGCACAACTCCCTGATGCAGCACACTTATCCACAGTCAGAAATCATTTCACCCATTTAGTAAATCAATCATTAGAATGGGAACTCCCTTCCAACTACGCTGGGATTTTCAACCTTCAAGATGCTCAAATCCATCAGAAATAAATTATTAAGCAGTAGGTAATACAGTGTATTAACATGTTCCTCAAAATGTTATTTGCTCACACAACTGCTTAACAACTGAATTAGAAAAATAAGAAAATCTGAATTCTAATTTTACTTTTGAAGTGGAATTTTAAAAACTTTTTTTTAAAATCTGAATCATTCAGAGAAAAATGGAACATTGTTACCTTATACCTTTAAAAGTGGCAATGTAGACAGCTATAAAAATTAGGTTCAATATATTTTTCAATGTCATCTTGTATTCCCTGTGTCAAAAGCATAATGTTAACTACCTTTTACTATTGCTAGAAATGGATATTTGAAATAATGTGTGTGGAATATCTAACATTACTGTAAATAATACTGTCATCTTAAAATATGTCAGTAGAGATATATTTACATGTATTTGCATTTTAAAACATTAAATTAAACTTTTTGATTTAAAACAAAGTGTGGTTTTAGAAATTTGATAAGTTTAGTCTTTGAATAATTTGTCAGTCTAGCATACTGCTATCTTACATCAGTATCAAGTGCTCAATATTACAGCAATGCTCTCGCAGGCTCAGCTCTCTTGCTCTGGACATCTGGCAGATATGATGAACAACATGAATGCCTTAAGCCTTTTCTTTATGCCCATTAAATGCATGGTGGATGGCTGACAGGTAGGCCATTGAAGTCTTGTAAGGACATGCTCAGGGCAAATCCTCCACTGTGGTACCAGCTCCACAAAGTGAGAAGCTGCAGCTAAAGACCATCTGTCATAACAAGGATTGTGCACCATTGCCTTGAGAGTCTTTGAAAAAACCTGGAACAAGAGTGACTCTGTGCTGTACTACTGCTCTGTAGAAATAAAGGCACAGTGTACTTGGGAAAAAAACCCAAAACCATGGTGTGTGACTGCTAACATACCGTGTCAATCCGACTGATTTTTCATCAACCAAGCCACAAAACAGGGGAACTTCAGCTATTAAAAAAAATATTAGTTCTATGTATGCTACAAATATTTTCTCATTTTTAGCAGATTTAATTGTTATCCTTTATGTTTAAACAGAATCCCAAATAGCAATCTTGCAAGCCTAACTCTTAGGATTTCAAGTGAGTTCTACTAATCAAGCACCCTGAATACAAACTGAAAGATCTGAGGTTTAAATAATAGTGGGAAAGTATTAGGCTAAAGTATTAGGCTAAAGATCTTCAGCTAAGGTAACGAGTGCTTTATGTTTACACTGGAATTCCATGGCAGTTTATATTTTAAAGTGTATTTTCACGTAGCATTATTATTTTTACTGTTGATTTCACATATATAAGTTGCATTTCAAACAATTGAATATTTATTGACACTACTTTAAAAATGTTTAAAATTTTGAACATCTAACAACTAGATTTTATCTAAAGGAATAGAAGCTGATTTATTTAATTTTGTCTATGATTTCTGTTGCTATTTCCTACATTAATTATTTTTCAGCAAAATCCAGAAGAGTGAGTAACCATGGAAAGGGCAATATTTTCTTTACATTTAGGTTTAAATTTTCAGTCTTTTAGATCCCAGTGAGTAAAATAGATGAAATTTTCTCCCTATGGAATCGTTGGACTCATTGTAGTATGAAAACAATAGAGAAGTAGGGAAGATGAGAATTGCTACTATTCAAAAGGGGATGTAAGTATATGGTGGAAAACTAATATTTGAGCATTGATTTTAATGTGGTTCTTTTAAAAAAAAAAAAAAGTGAGACTAGTTGAGAAAAGACTGAATATCTTGGTGTAAAATTACAGTAACCCTTTTTAATGCTGGTCCAGCTCAGGAGGGGAGTGAGAGAGAGGCTTTGGTGGGTGCCTGGCATCCAGACAGGGTCAACTCAGTACAGCATCTGTGATGTGCCATGGAATACTTCATGAAGGAGGTTAATTTTGCGTTGGTTTGGAGTGTTTTTTCTATTATTGTTTATTTCCACTGTGATTTTTATGGCTTAAAGAAGGAAGTACCTCTGCTTACCTCTGCTTACAAAACCACAGCTACTCTGGGTATGCCTATTTATTCCATGTCAGTGTTAGACCAGGTAACTTCCACAGCACTTAATTTCTTTCAGCTTGTTTGTCTTTATTCTCAAATTAGATTGATTCTTCTTTTAGAAAGCAAATCTTTTTAACATTGCAGATTTCATCCCCTGAGTTAAAGCTCGAATGTCTTCTAGAAAAGCAAAATGCCTTGGTAGGCTTCTTCCCATAGAGAATTAGTGTGCCCCAAGAGTAGCACTCCAGACAAGTAATTTGCTTATATAAACCTTATAAATAAAGCAGAAATACAGGAAAATAGCTAAAAAAACCCTGACAACATGTCATCCTTTACAGCATCCTGGTTGGTTTATCTTATTTCTTGCAGAAGGACTACAAGCTGTTGCAGTTGGATATCTGTGGAAGGTCCTCAAGCTGTTTGCAAAAAATTTAGGTAAGCATAATTACAGGTTTATTCCTCTCCTCCTCAGTGATGGAGGTACAAGTTAAAATGATTCCACAGATTTACTTAACCACCCCTGCATATTTTTAAAATAATTTTGGGTGGGTTTAGCTATCTTCCTCATAAGAACACAAAAAAATTGTGATATGGATTCATTAAGCCCTTCATAAATGAAGTTTCAGAAAAAGTAACATAAAAAATTTTTTAAGAATAAACAAAATACCTGTAAGTATGCAGTTCTAACAGCAAGCAAAATTATTTCATACTGCTGCTATTTGGTTGGTGTCAAATATACATCCTGATCCCATACGGTAGAAAAGGAGGCATTTTTGTTTATTTCCAATTTAAGTACATGAAAGAAAAGACAAAAGTTTGTGGGAAAAAAAAGTATAAATCATTACAATTATTTGGATAACGAGAGACTGGAACAAAATTAATTTGATCAAAGCCTACATTGCATATACAGACTAGGTTAGCAGTAGTAAGTATAGATAATCTAAAGATGCACCTGTGATATTCCTTGACAGATTAATTGAAACCTGCTTTGTTAAGTGATTTGAAAAAACATATAAACTAAATTAATAGCAAGTTGCCAGACTGAAATTTAAGATAGTGATTAATATGGAGTCACCTCTAAATAGGATGCTTCAAGCAGAGTTCTGAGTGAATCAATATTTAAGAAGTATCTAGGAAAAATGTTTTTGATGTAATCCTGCTTTATTTGTATTTTGAATTTCAGACCCCTAAAAACCCCCAAAAACTGACTTATCAGCTGTAAAAAAAAAGTTTAAGGAGGACAAAAAAATTATCTTATAATAAGTTAAGGTAATTGATAAGAAATTAATTAATACAGTAAAATAACCCTACATTGGATACGAATAGGGTCTTTAAATGCCTTTTGCTTCTTAAAGAACCCTTAAAGAACCCTGTAATATGTTCAACCATTGTATGGAGGGAGGATCCAACTAATTTTCACATGAAATGTGTCACAGATTTTAAGTTCTGAACAATGAAAATAAAATTAAATGAAATATCAATATAGAAAGACATTATTTGCTCCATATATTCCTAAGAAATACGAGAACTTTTCTAGAGCTTCACTGTCACAAAATATACTTTATTGAGCTCGGTACCAGTTGGAGAAATGCAATATCTTGTGATATGAGCTCTTCATATTGTGCAACCCAGTGCAATATTGTAGCTTTAAATTTTAATGAAAATAATGATGGCTTGGATATAGAAGAACAGATAGTGATGCATGATATTTTAAAAATGACAACAAACAAACATACAAAAAACAAGAAAAGGAAACCACACAACAAAAAAAACAAACCAACCCCCTAAAGAAGAAGGATAGTACACACTGACCATGTTCACCATGTGTGTAGTGACATTATTTTTCAGTTGTTGGTTTTCTTGACTGTTAGATATTCAGATTTATTCAAGGTAGAGAAATACTGTCAATTAATTTAACAGATTTAGTATTGTAAGTAATACTGCAGAATTGTTTTTTTAATTTGCAATGCCATATAAAAGATGTAGATCCTTTCTGCATTTTTAAATTGCTGAAGATTTGTTGCTAATGTGTTAGGAAAGTGCTAATTTTTATTTAAAAGGAAAATAAAAAAAGTTTATTTTTTAATCTTTAATGGTTTAGTAAGTTTGTATATCAGGGTCATTGGCTACAAAACGTTAGCCATATATTGGGCCATAAGCACTGTATCACTCTTAGTTTCTATCTAACTATCTAGTTAGACACTGCTGATTGAAATCCTGCCTATACCACTCCAGTCATGCATTTATGAAGTCTGGGGAGAGAAATCATAAGGGCAGAGTTACGCCTCCAGAATCCTGATATTTTTCAGACTGAGACAAAATAAAGATTTGGATAAAACTTTTTGATAGAAATACAGAAAAAAAAAAAGTACCTATTGGTTTCAGCTACCTAAATGTTGCAGGTATTTTTCATGTAGAGTAGAATTATAGCTGATTTTTGCAGTCTGACTGTCTTCTTCTGTTCGATATTTCAGCATTAATAATATTTACTTGTTAAGGAACCATGCTAAATGTTCATCAGTCTTTAGAAAAGAACTTTGTGGGGTTTTTTTGTGGTTCTTTTTGGTTGGTTGGTTCATTGGTTGGTTTGGTTTTAGTACTTTGGGGGTTTTTGTGGTTTTTTTTTTTGAAGGGGGGAGGTTGGATTTTTTTTTTGTTTGTTTTGTTGTTGTTGTTGTCGTTGTTGTTTTGGTTTTTTTTTCATTTTTATGGATTTGAATGTCCAAAGATCATTTGGAGCAGACTGAATTAGTTTGCCAAGTGATTCAGAGATGATCACAGCTACATTAACTGCATTAAGTGACAATATTTTGAGTGGTTTTTCCTTCTCTCTCCTGATCAACCTGATGGATAACCTAATTCAAAACTCTAGGAACACGCCTCAAAGATCAAGTATTCAACAAGTACACTCTATAATGGTTACTAATGTTTTCTAAAGTTAAGAAAACCTCACAGTCAGAGAGATTTTAGATTGGCTTCAGCAAGGGACTTACATTATCAAGTCAATATCTATCACTTTTGAACTAATTTATTTTCAGTCTCCCTTTCCCCTTCTCCCAGGTTCCATTTGCCTTTTATTTCTACATATTCCTCAGACAACTTTGTGTTACTGTTATAGCAATACATCTGCAAAAGAGGGACTAAAATATAGATCAATCTCTTAAAGAAGTGAATTCTTCATATTACCTATTAAGTCAGAAGGAGAAAAACAGTATGGAACACAAGCACTTGAATAGAAAAGGCTTATGTTAGAAGGCATCAATCCAGTCAGCCTTCAGCAAAACACAGGAGGTAGCAGCAGGATTAACTGTGCTTGACAGGGAGTTGGCTGATGAATTCTGAGACTGCTCTTGGCCATCTTTGAAAGATTGTTCAAGTGTGAGACATGCCTGAGAACTGGGTATATTGGGTTTGTGTCCAAGGCTCTTTTAGTGGAGGGTGGGGGAGCTAGTAGAGGTGGTTTCTGTGCCAGAAGCTTCCTCTGAGTCCAAAAGATCCAGTGCCAGATCCAATGCCAGATCCAATGCAAGTGTAGAGTGTGAAGGGGAAGGAGCAACAGGAGACAGAGACAAGATGAACAGACCACAGTCCCCGTTCCTCATCCCCTGTCCCACTTAGGGATAAGAAGTAGAGAAGGCAAGGAGGGCATCTGAACCCAGGAGATCAAGGTGTTTTAAGATCTGTCTTTCCTTCTCATTATCCTAGTCTGACTTTCAAATGGCAATAAATTAAATTAATATCCCCCAAGTTGAGCCTGTTTTGACCTTTACAGCAATTGGTGAGTGATCTCTCCCTGTCCTTATCTTGATCCAGATACTTTCTCTTCCTAGTCCAGCAGAGAAAGGGGAATGTTAGACTAGCTTAGTAGACACCTAGTGGCCAGACAAGGTTAACCACAACTTGGAGGAATGAAAGTCTTATCTTTTATATCTTCAGGAAGGGCAAGAAGAAAGACCCATGGGAAATACAGATCAATCAGCCTCACCTCAGTCCCTTTAAAAGTGATGTAGTAGCTAATCCTGGAAAACATTTCCATGCTGATGAAGGAGAAAAAGATGACAGTAGTCAGCATGGATCCTACAAGAGCCGTGCTTCACCAACCTGGTAACATACAATGAATACATTGGTTTGGTAGATGATGGAGAACAAAGAATATTGTTTACCTTGATTTCAGTAAAGCTTTCAGGACTGCATTTCATAATAGTTTCATAGAGAAACTGATAAAGGATAAGCTGGGTGAGAAAACATGTGAGGTGTATTAAAAACTGGCTGAATGGCGGCATCCAGAGGGTGAGGATCAGTGATATGAAGTCTAGTTGGAGGCCAGTAACTATCAGCATACCTCAGAGTTAAACACTGGGTCCAATCCCATTCCAAAGACCTTCGTTAATGCTCTGGATAATGAAGCAGAGTGTAGCCTGATCAAGTTTTCTCAAGACAAAAAACTGATTAGTGGCTGATACACTAGAGGGTCTTGATACCCTTCAGAGGGGGGGTGGAGAAATGGGCTGGCAGGAACCTCATGAAGTTATTGTACATGGGAAGCTAAGTCCTGCTCTTATGGAGGAAAAAACACTATGCACCAATATATGCTGGGGATGGATCAGCTGGAAAGCAGCTTTTTAGGGAAGGATAGGGAGATTCTAGTGAACACAAAGCTGAACGCAGGCTAGCAGTGTGCCCTTGCTGCAAAGGTGTCAAATGGTGCCCTGAGCTGCATCAGGAAGAGTGTTGCAGCAGGTTAAGTGAGATAATCCTTCCCCTCTACTCAGCACTGGTAAGCACCTGGAGTGCTGTGCGCAGTTCTGAGCTCCATGGCCATACTGGAGTCCAGCAAAAGGCCACTAAGATGATGAAGGGCCTGAAGCACCTGCCAAATGAAGAGAGGCTGTGAGAGCTGGGACCGTTTAGTCTGGAAAAGAGAAGGCTCAGGGTAGATCACATCAATGGATCCAAGTCCCTGATGCAAGGAAGTAAAGAGGATGGATCAAGGCTCTTTTCAGTGGTGCCCAGTGACAAGGCAGGAAGCAATGGGTTCCAACTGAAATACAAGAAGTTCCATTTGAACATCAGGAGACATTCTTTTAGCCTGAGAGTTACTAAGCACTGGTACATGTTTCCTGTGGCCACTATAAAATTGAAGGGACTTAATAATAATATTCAGTCAAATTACTAATTTCTACTTTGGATTAGCTCACATATTTGAAGGAAAGTATTTAAGGACAAAATACAGATGTATCCATAACCTTCAATACTAATTAAGGCTGGTTTTTCTAGGCTTTTGCATAAAACATATTGGATAGTTTCTTTACCTCAAAATAGGTAATTTATTAGGTAAGCTTATTATTTACTTTATGTTCTGCCTTTCTAGAAAGTACTTTCAGCTCTTATCTTGCTCATTTATTAGAGGTTTGCTTTAGAGGCTTGCAGCAAACCTTGACAGAACATTCAATTTAGGCTCACTTGAACCCTGTCAAACTTCCATGGCTTTTGATATTTCATCATTGTCAATGAATATGTGATTTATTTCAGAAAAGTTGTTTTGGTGCATTAGAAATTTTAAAAGCTTTTTTTTAAAAAATATTTTATTCTGATACTTGGAAATGAAGGATTGAGCTCAATAAAATGTAGTCAAAACAAGTAGAAAGTGACTTTTCTGTGATTTAAAATTTAAAAAAAATCAACAAAACCTGCAAACTAATACTAAAGAAAAAGAAAACAAAAAAACCCCAAAACTTAATGATAAATTTTTGAATCAACTGAATTTAATAGGTAAAATAGTTACTGAATAGCATATTTTGTGGCCACATTTCACCACATTTATTCTCAGTGTCAGGCAAGAGTTAACAATGAGCTATTCAGACTAGTGGTTAGGGTATTTTGGTGATCTTGGAAGCCCTCTCATTTTAACCGTTCATTCTCCTAGGCATGTCCTTTGATTATATTTACAAAGCAGTTAAATTAATTCTATGGTTATTGGACATTGCTGAAGGTAATATATTGTAATAGCTTTTCAATCATCTTTCTAAAACAATTATTACCTCTGTCTTGTTTTCTTTTCTAAATTGTCCTGGTAATTCCTTGTTATGAAGTCTCATTCCTGTTTTAATTTTAATTTTTCATTTGGAGTCTTTCATCTAATGGCAAAAAGAAGAACAACTTTTATTCCTCTATAAAAGATTTTGACCTTTATTTTTTCCGTCTTGTCGTCTAAGGATAAAGGCTACTCCTGTAACAGCTCAACTCTTCAAGGTGCTGTTAAGGACTATTTTGTCAATGATTTACAAATTAAAGACTCTGCTAGAAGTCTTTGACATGATAAGATGTAACAAGTATAATAGAGATAATATGGGCAATCATGTCAGTTAACAGCAGTGCTCCGCTGGGATTCCACTGGGTAAAAAACCCAGACTGAATCAAATGAAACCATATATTTGATAAGGAGCAAATAAAATAAGTAGAACTCATTTCTAGATTCACAGGGAGGATATGCTTGTCCTGATATCCAGCAACGAAATAAAAAATACCTGAAATTTCACCAAATAACTTTGTAATTTCTGCTTGATGTGTGAATAGGTTTCAGGACTGGCTATGCAAAATCTCTCAGTAAAGAGTAACTGCAGATAGTAATGAATACTCTGGAATGAATATTTGAGTCCTGTTTTGCTATATAAAATTTCCTGCTGTGGAGTGACAGAAGAGATGACTGGAAGACGGACTCATTTTCCACCAATACTGTGTATGTGAGGATCTGTACTTAAACAGGTAAAATAATCTCAAAGACTAACTCTAGTTCTGTACAATTTTCATACTGCTGGACTTCCCTAACAACTGGGTCAGAACAGATTATGGTTTTTTTTGTACTCTTAAAATTAATATTTATCAGTAAATAAATTGATTAATATTTTCCCTTGTTCTATTCAAAGAGATAATTTCTGAAATGCACCATCCCTGTTTTTAATCTTTAATTCCTTAGAATTTGCTAAGATGAAAATAGATCTGTTTCCAGTGGTCTACAACTTTAATATACAATATACTTAATCTGGAATGTTAGGTGGGGATAAGGTATATTTAGGTATTTGCATAGGTATATTTAGGTATTAAAAATATCTGTATTGTTACCTTCCATAGCTGTGATAAACTCATGAAATAAATCAATAAACTGACTTCTGGAGTAAATGATGCTTCACTGTAAAGCCTTTTCCTATGGTCTTATATGTTATAATATGTTAAGAAGCAAAGCAAAAAACAAAGCTGTTGTATATTTCTCAGTATTCCAATGCAATAGCAATGAGTCCTTCTGCTTTATCCATTTTTTGTCTAATATGAATCCTAACATCACAAAGCAAGAAGGTTCTTTGGGATTAAACCTTTCAAATAATACACACAGATGTTCAAATTGCCTCCTACGATAACATCAGGTTGCATATGCTACAAAATACTAATTACAGCCCAGAGGAATAATTCTTTAAAAATTGACCTCATAAATTTTTCTTAAGGGTTTGAAACTAACAATCCTTTGTAGTTTATGATTAACTGTATGCATAAATGAATAGTAATAAAATGGTTACATATTTTCTGAGGCCTACTAACATTGCCACATGAAAAAAAATGCATTACTCATCACTTCTATTCTGAAAACATAGGGAAACTTAGGATAAAAAGTTTTACTGCAGTATGTCTATTTTAAAGGAATAACATGTATTGTCTAGAATTCTTCTACAATGCACATAGAAAAATTTTGAGATTTTTTTATTCCTTTTGGAATAAATATATATTAGCAGAAAGAAGATTATATGACCATTATATTCAAATTTTAAATACTTTTCATTTTAAATTCCTGCTTTTGAGAGAAATGCAGATTCACAGCAATACATTTTGTTATAGCACTTAGAGTTAAAAAAAATCCCAAACATGAAGTAAAACCTTTCTGGAATCAAACTGTTTTTTTCCTTAAAGAGTGAAAGATGCCATTTCTGCAGTCAAGAGAAAATTCTGTTAAGGAAATTGTGCCCTTTCTGTAAAACTTACAAGAAGCAATGATGGTTTACAGAAAGCAGAAAGTTGATTTAACTAAAGTCACAAAGAGCAAAGCAGAATCCACATGAAAGCTGTGCTTAAATCATAGCTGGCCACTTTTGAAAAGAGGTGTTTTTTTCTATAGTACTCTATGAATCAACAAGAGTTGATTCAGCAATAGGAAAAGTTAACTTTTATTATACTTAACTAATAAAATAAAATAGCATTTTATAGTTTTGAACAGACAATAATCTTTATTAGTTTATTATTTTTATTTTAAATATTCATTATATTAAATAGGGGATATGTAAAGGTGCTAAATGAACTTCAAGATGGGCAGGCAAATTTGCAAAGTAACATTTCTATTGTATCCATTGGTAATGTAATAATGTGACTATTCTAGCCAGTAAAATAGTGACAGAAAAATCTAATTAAACATGAAAATAATTATAAACTTCATTCTAGAGCAACATTCTGACACCACAGACATCCAGACCCTGCACAGTTGGGGACTACAGGCTTTTTAAGAATAAGAAAAAATTTCCCAGTATGTAAGTGTTTGTGAAAATAAAATCAGGTGATATTAAAAGAATGACTGCTTTATTGCACTTGCTAAACTTGAAAATGTCAAATTTAATCATGAAAGTGTGATTGTCAAATACTGCATCTCTTTACTTAGAGCTATAATTTCTAGACCCCAATAAATATGGGCCATTAAAATTTTGTTTTAGTTATGCCAAATGTCATGGGAAAGAAAAATCACTTTGTTTTTCCAGTTCCATTTTGATTACTTCTTGTCTGACTTCCAAGTCCCTGAAATTCACAAACATAAAGTCAGGCCAAGTTTGGTGTCACAATTTTAAAACAAGAGACGTCACAATAAATTAAGGAATGCAAAGGTAAATTATAACAACATGTTAATATAAGAGAAAATAATCTAAATGTAGACTGTGTAGTTTCAAAAATTCTGGGGAGAAAGAAGACCTTAAGTCTTAACATCTCAAACAAACAACTCAGATCTTAACACAATTGTTAACATGGGTGTGGGATGTCATCCAGGTATTGAGACTCATTTTCCCTACCATTCAGTTTCTTATAACTTGAAGTAGGATTAATAATCTTTTAACCTTCAACCATTTGACAATTGTTTTCTCTTTTATTTCCTTCCACTAGCTTGATATAATTTGTGTAGTAAGCTAATTTATTGAGGAGTACTTAGGTATACAACAGTGAGGGAGAAGGAGGGAAAGGGAGAGAGACATTATTAAGAATGATCGTGTTAAGTTCCTGCTTTGTTCAAATGATAAAAATGGGCTTGTTTGGAAACTTTTCTCCTAACTCAGGCATATAACTTAGGCATCTGGAATTATGTGGCATAAATATTCATTAATATATTCATCATCTAAATATGTCATCCTGCATATTTGTATTTTTGGAATAAATTGTTTATAAACATTAAAGAAAACAAAATGGGTAATGTATGACACTAATAGAAGTCTCAAAAAACACCCTGAGTTTTGTAACTTAGAGATGCTATATGCCCACTCATGAAAATGGTAACAGATCAGTGGCTTGATCAAGGGGTAAAAATACAGAAAAAAAAACCCTCAACTGTCTCTTCAAAGAGGAAGGGAAATCAGAGTAAAGAGTATGTTTCTTTAAACTAAAGAAACATACTAAATATATATCAAGAAATATACTAAAATGTAGAATGGTGGTAGAGAATAAAGACTCTTCTCTCCTACTTTTTCTTGGACTCAAATAGAAAAAAATACTGTTCCTTTTAGTGCTGGCTGGCACAGGAAAGAGCTCTATTTTGGCTTGTATTTTAGAGGAAAGGGAAATGTCACTCTTTGTGTGTTCAACTGCTCTATTTCACTGAAATTGTGTAGTTCAACCAGTTTTGGCAAGCATCAATTTCTATGCATGTAGGAAAATTTTCCTGCGATAAAACTTGAGAGAACTGTACTTTTTCTTGCACTTGTCTTTCTGGTACTCCTCACACACATATTTTCAGGGAAACTTTTGCTACTACCTCTTTCTTATCTCATAATTTTTTTTTAATATTTGCAAGAAACTTTTTACAGTGAAAGAAGCACTTCATGTTTTAGATTAAAACATCAAAGAACATATGCCGATAAACATCTTTCTTTCCTCCAGGAAATTAGCTTTTATACTTGACCTAGCAACAGGACACCAAATTAATTGTTTTCCATAAGAGCTATTACTCACAATTGTGACAATTTCCCATAATGTGCTACCACAGAAATTGAATATTGCCATTCACTTTGAATACAGTTTTAGTCACAGAGCAAAGTTAAATGCTGCAGACAGAAAATGTGTAAGCTTTTGAAGATGATCCATGCACTAATTGCTAGGCTATGATGGCATTTTCATTTATTATGGGCTGTTCAACCATTAATTGTGTATGGTGATACAGATCACTGGCTTTTCTCATTGAACCAGTTACAAAGGTTAACGGAACCTGAGTTAAAAAAAAAAAAAAGAAGAATAAATAATAGGACATATTTTGATACACAATAATATGATTTTAACTCATTGACAAACTGTACTTTTAATAAAAAAACCCAAAAATTACTAAGAATATAATAATATATTCTCTATATTGGTTCAGTTTTGTAAAACAAAGGTTTAGTACATCAGGCCACAAACAGGGGATAAATATAGCTGGTCCTTTGTTTCTGATACACTTAAAACTTTTGGTGACAAAAACGATTTCTTTCACAAGTTAGTGCTAAGAACAAAGGCACAGCTACTCTTGAGATTTCTTTTAGTGAGCTACTGGACTCAAACATACTACCTTGCTATGTGGAATATATTTTCCTGGTTAATTTTTGTTATTAAACATAAGAGCATAAGAAAATCATGTCCAGCTCCCGAATTTCAGATACTTGAGGTACCCCAATACATTGGCATATTGTGAAATATTGGGCACCCTGTGATAGGCAGAGCATTCTAGTTTTAAGAATGATTAGAGATAGATGCTTTTCAAATAATTTAATCTGTTTAATATGGGACAACTATTAATGCCAATATATGCTAATGTGGGAAACGCATGATGCAGTCAATTTGTCAGAGTGAAACAAAATTTTGAAAGCATAACCACTGATTTTATTTATGAATAGTTGAATGAATACAACTTTGAGGAAATCAAATTTCATAAGTGACCAGAAGTACTGGAATATTACTGTTTTACTAAATGCAGTTATATAGATCTTTTTATATTCTGAAATATGAATTTCTTAAAACACCATCTTGAATATATTTTATTCTGAAAGAAAATATGTTCCTTTTTTCAGAACCGCCAAGATGATCATGTATCTTCAAAGCTATTGATTTTAAAGAAACACACACATCTAGATTATCCATAAATACAGAGATGCAAAGCTGAAAACAAACTGTATGCTGAAGTGAATGCCTGTATCTGAACTTTAGACCAAAAGGAACAATGTGAAGACAAACATGACTGAAACATTAGAAGGATTTCAATATATATTTCGATTTCAGGCCCAGCCTTGCAAATATTTCTTTAATCTGTCGACTTTGCAAGTTTTGTATTTCCTTCCCATATTTATATAACCAGCATGTCAGGATGATTTTTTAAAAAAATCTTTTAATGGCAAACATATTTGGGTTTTAATACATGATATGTGCCTACACCCTTTATATTTCATAGTTTTCCCTGTTATCCACAATAGCCTACAATACTGGACCTGTCTCATGAATCCACTGACCTGAGCCATGGTGTCTCCGCCGCCTTGTCATTGAAGCTGCTCTCTGCTCACCTTCATTTCAGTCCAAGGGGTTGTCATCTGAAAGCTCCTTGTAAAGCCTGCAGTGTACAACTGTACACCAGCTCATTCCACCAACCAAAGCAAAAATCACAGAATGCCAGAAGCCATGGCTACAAGAACATGATCTCAGGAAAATCAGAAAAGTCTGGAATCTGGTGACAGCTGCTGTGACAAGTTCATCTTGCTTGATGAGGAAGCTCTTTTCACCATTTTTTTTTTTTTTTAATGCTATTTACACATAGATAGCTTTGATTCTGTTATAGACAGTATGTGGCTGATATTCCAACTTAATGTGTTCTTCACCAGTTGATTATGGGCTGTTTAATGTGGTCACTTGTAGAAGATGCCTGGCTGATACTTTAGCCCTGCCTGCCCTAGCAACCTTAAATCCTAGATTACCTGCTTGCTGAACAAAGTATTTGAAGATGTTACCCATGACAGCAAGACTTCAAAAAGGATGCTTCTAACTACATAAAATTTATCATCACAGAAATGTAAGGTACTAAGCATGTAAAGAAATGGGTGTACATGTGGCAAATCTGTATTCAAAAAAGGAATAACATTCATTTTCTAATTCAATTTTGTATTACATAATCTGTTACTGTAAACATGCCTATGATTTGCAAGAGGTCAGATTACTAAATCATAACAAAACTTCAGATTTTATCAAATAAGCTAGAAAACACGTATATTTAGACACACCATTGTGAGGAATCTATTTTCATTGAGGAAAAAAATCAAATAAAAAATAAAGCCAAGAAAATAATTAACTGTAATCTGTAGGCACATAAGATTTATCATCAGCTTGTTCCTAACCCCAAGGAAGTAATTTTACTGCATAACCTTGAAAGTATGCTTTGTGCATTGTCATACAGTGAAGCCACTTTACTGTTACAAAAAAGCAAGATATTGTAGAGAACTTTGCAACTCTTGTTGAGTTATGGGACTAATTCTAACAAAATCTGCCTTTTCTATATGTAATTTCTTTTCTTTTTTGTTACTTTGTTCCACAGGGTCTACTTTTGTCAGACCAAGTATTTCTATAGACATGAATGGGAAGGGGAGGGGGGAGAGTTGTGTTTTGATTTCACACAAAAGCTTCATATTAGAATAAAATAAAACCATTCCAGCATTTAGCCCCAGTGAAATCAAAGGAAGATATCCAGTTAAGTTCAACATGAATGATATTTCACTAGGAAATCTTTAGCAATAATGGAATTACAGACTTAATTCAGTTGAAAGGGAGTTGAGTTTGGAAGAGAATCTTTTTTTCCAACCTCTATCATAAAGTAGGACCAAGTCTGAGATAACAAGATTGCTCAGTACTTGATCCAGCTGGCTCTCAAACATCCTCCAAGGATGGAGACTGAAGAACCTCTTTGAGAAGTATGGTTATCTGCTTGCTCATTCTCTTGAGGATATTGTTTTTCCTTATATCCAGCTGGACCATTTCCTTGCTTCAATTTCTGCAATTTTCTCACATCCTCTTGCCACCACAGTGAAGGAGCCTGGTTCTGTCTTTTGGATGGCCCTTCCACAGGTGCTGACAGGTTTCTGTAGAGACCCCTCAAAGCTTTGTCTTTTTCAGCTGAACAATCCCATCTTTCTCAGTCTCTCCTGAAAACCTACTGCATTCACCCAGTCTATCAATATCATTATTGACTGAGGTGCCCAAAAACCGGGCACAGGACTTTAGGTGCAGGCTCAGGTTCTATGAGGAAAGGGGCAATCAGTCCTCTTAACCTCCTGGCTGGGCTCCTGGCGACAGCCCAGGACCCTTCTGGCTTTGATGTCAGAGCACACCAGGTCCTTCCAACAGAGCTCCTGCCCAGTCAGTCAGGCCCCAGCTTGTGACATTGCAAGGGGAATTATGCTTACCCAGCAGCAGGATTAGTACCAGACTGTGCGAATTTAATGAGTTTACTTACTGGCAGCCCATTCTTTCAGAGTCTCTAGGTTCCCCTACACAGCAGCCTTGCCATAGAGAGTATTAACTGGTTCCCCTCCTTCTCTTTACCCCTTGGCCATAGAGAGTATTAACTGGTTCCCTTCTTTCTCTTTACCCCTTGGTCATAGAGAGTATTAACTGGTTCCCCTTCTTCTCTTTATCCCTTGGCCATAGAGAGTATTAACTGGTTCCCCTCCTTCTCTTTACCCCTTGGCCATAGAGAGTATTAACTGGTTCCCTTCTTTCTCTTTACCCCTTGGTCATAGAGAGTATTAACTAGTTCCCCTCCTTCTCTTTACCCCTTGCCTGCCAGTTTGGTGTCATCTGGAAATGATGAGTATACACATTGTTACCTTTTCCACATGGTTGATAAAGACAGACCCCTCTAGTTTTTGGTGACCACTAGGTAGAAAAGACTTATTAATTATTATCCTCCAAGATATGTTTTATCCTATGTTTTATCTGTTCAGCTGTCTGCTCATCCAGACCATAATTCTAAATTGGATAAAAAATTATCCATCATATAAGAATAATAACTTCTTTAAGCTAAATACTTATCAACTGAGGCTAATTAAAACTGCAGAAAAGATTGGCACAACATAATGACATGGAAGGAATGCTAAGAAAAAAAAAAGATTAATTTCCTATATAAAAATCTCAAATTAAATTATCCAAAAAACTACTTAAAATCAGACCTAATGGCTCTGATGTGTTTCGGGTTATTAGTAAAATCATATATAATATATTATTATTTATGGATATGTATTTTATTATATTATTAAAACATGGGCTGTAATATATATATTAAAACTTAACATTTATCAGACCAAGGAAAGTGTTCGTTAATAGAGTAAGATGGTCAATATCTTGTGTTTTCTATATCCCAGTGTTTATCTAAATCATACTGGGCTTTAGAGTTCTGAAGAAGATTACTTAGGAACCTGAAACAGTTTTTTCCATGTTATCGGAAAGAACAGAATATAACTGTTATTGCTCTAAGATCAGTGGCATTCTAGCATCTTCTCTTTCTCCTGGTATTGTGTATACAACTGACACCATTTTCATTAGATGTTAACTTTCTCTTTGCAGACATTTCATTACAAAAATCTCTTTGCTGAATGTTTATTACATATTTTCTGAATCTATGTTATTCTAGCAGGGTTGTTTTTTGAAGGACATGGCCTTTAAAGTGCCACTGCAAACACACAGAAATGCAAACTTTTGGAAACCTAGTCTTAGATCAGTTTGCAGTACGATATGCAATTTGGGTTTATGGACTCAGGGATTTACTGAATCTCATTGTTACTTAGCATACAGTTACTTCAAGCTCTGAAATAAAGTGAGATGATCTGTGGTTGCAGAAAAACATCAGGCAAGCTTCACAGTTTTGCCATGCAACCAAAAGAAACTCAATGATTTTTACTGATTTTCATTTTCCATTTTTTACTTTTCTTTAAACCAGAAACTCAAAGTGACCCTTGAAGAAATAGTGGGACAGGAGGTGGAACTGACATGGATCAGACCTGAAGAAAATATTCACACCAACATCTGTCAAAGAAAACTCTGAAGTTTCACATACAGCAATCTGCAGAATATTTTTTTTTTTTTTTTTTTTGTGGACCACGTTTACCATCTCTGTATCGTCTTTGTACATGTCCTGTTATCTGCTGCAGAAAGTTTGGCAGACTCAGAGGATCCTTGATGCAGTTTGGAGAACACTCTTTTATGAAAAGGAAAATAATTACATCTGATCAAGTTCACTCTACATCTTTGAATGAAAACTTGGTTAAAACCCAACAATTATAACATATTTTTGAAATTCAGATGACATAACTGTGTTGTTCATTCACTAAATCCTTTCTCCAATAATGAAATATTGAAAAATCTTAATTAATTACTATATGGCATTTTGATATTTTCAAAAAGGCATATTTTTCTGAAGACTGTTGGAAGGTTGAAGTTGTATGTATCATATATTGCTTAAACAAGGACATTCTCCAAGCAAGTGTATTTACAGATACTGCAGATAAAGCCAATAATAGTGGTGGGGTGTAGGGAAAGACAAAAAACTCCTTTCACAAATTGAGTTCAAATGTAAGAAAGAAAGGCTGTGGACTAGCAATGGCAGCACTTTGGTAGTCAAGGAGCTAAAGGAATCTTACCTGCAAAAAATCTCGTAATCTTATAAAAGAAATTTGACTCAAAAAATAAATGAAGAAAATTCAAAGATAACGAGTTTTGCCAAACAACAACTGAGATAATAGAAAAATAAGTTAATTGCCTACTGTTTGATAATTACGAGCTTTAATTCATTGCTGAACAAAGGCTCCAGTGAGTAGTCTCTTACTTTTTGACACTTGCTATTTGATTTGATCTCTTGAATAAAATTTTATTTAGAGAATTTGTGATTGAAAAAAAATGAATGATTCTTGAGTTGAGACTCATTATGCATTCTGTAAGTGAACAAAGCATAAAGTTTCCTGTTTAGCAGTAAACTGAGATTGTTTCCTTAGTAATACTATAATCTATGCATTTTCTTTGTCATTATATTGCTTCCATTTATTTTTCAAAGTAGAAGAACATAGATCCACTTCAAAATGATAAATAAGTAAAAAATGAAGTTTTAATTGTTCCAGTGTTACAGTACTTCATACATGACAAGAATGTGATGAGCTTCACCACAGGTGTTGCAGACATTAACAATAAATATTTGTAACAGTCTATTTTGTTCTTTTTCCTGTTTTAGCAGCTTATTACATGCATATATCTATCTATATAAATATTTTCTTAACAAATACTACATGCAGGAACCAAGTAAGCTCACAATATGCTCTTGGCAATAGTCTGCAAGTTTAGAACACCTCTTTATGGGACTCAGTCTTCTTATTAAAGTTCAGTTGGATGTTTTTTTCTAGTTGTTTGAATCCAGTCAAAAAGGGGATTTACATGTCAGAATCCTGAGCCCTAAAATGTTTATCTTTTAGAACAGTACACAGATTTGAGTACAGTCTTTAACAAGGCCTGATCAAAGCCTAGTGCCAAAGTTTGGACTTGAGAAACAAACAAGATAAAACCCAACACACAGTAAAACAAGCCATAGAAGCTCTCTTCATGTAACAAGTAATCATGTAAATATTTAGTTGTCTAAGTCTGCACTAGGAAGGCAATGTGAAACCATGGTTTACACCTTTCTTCTACCCTTGTTTTAACCTGCCTGTTATGGGAAAGTTGCTACCATTTACTCATTATCATCAGAAGTTAAAGAGGGAGTCTCTAGGAAGACTAGACATGTGTTGCCATATTTCTGAAAGGATTATATCCATCACTTATCATCTGCAAATTGTTGACTTAAAAATAATTGTAGGTCAATTTGTTGAGATAAGTAAGCTTTAGAAAAAAGATCATCTTCAGGCTTAGTAACTGGATCTTTGGTCAGCAGCATGAGGACAACAGTATTCTAATCCATAGACTGCTCTGCATTTAACTTTAAAACAGCAATAAATTAATTGAATACAGGTATTCAGAAGTGGAATTGTCATCATTATCTTCTCATTCAGAGTAATTTTAAAAGAATTTGACAGCTATCATTGCATTTTTAATAGCTCCACCTCATTAGGCTACCCTGAGCACTCATCACATCAAATGATTTAGAAAATAGAGAACTACTTGTTTCAAAAATTCAAGGCATATTTTACATGAATAAAGCACTATGTTTGCTGAAGTGTCTGTCAGAAAAGCATAAAAGAGCCTCTAGGCTCTATGTCTATTTCTGTGAATAAAGTAATCACCATTTAAAAGTGGTAGTTCCTGCCTTGAGTCTACCAAGGACTGTAAAGAAAGAAAATCATTCAAGTTTGAAATCTACAAAGGTCACTAAATAAATTAAACCTAGTTTTTTCTCTTTGAGTAAACTAAGAGAGGAGCATTCAGATCACAGCTCTCTCCTAAAGCTAATGCTAATTTAGGTGAATTATCCCCGAGAGATTCAAAGGAAAGTGATTTCACAAACTTTAGAACTAATGGGATGCATTCTTAATGCCGATATAAATGTACCATCTTCCTGGTTCAGCTTTGTCCTTTTGCAATAGAAAGGTCCTTTTATCACCTTTTGGTCTCATAATCCCAAATCATGCTGAACACTTAAACTATTCCATTAATTCTTGCTGTCCTATAAAAAAACTAAAATTGCTGATTCTTAGTGTCCTTCAAACTCCTACTAAAAAATTTAAAAGGAACTAGGATGATTTGCCATTTTAAATGCTGGGTGGTTTGGGTTTTTTTTTGTGTGGGAGTTTTTGTTTTGTTTTGGTCGCTGTTGTTGCTGATTATTGGTTGGCTATATTTTTTACTTAAATTGTCTTACTGACAAAGTGGTAGATCTCCTTTAATTTTTTCAATTAAAAACATAAATTCTCAAAAAGTATTGTTGACTATTCAGCCAATAAAAAGTAAAAATTAAATAGATAAAACATTTTCTCTGCAAAATAAGAATTAATAAAAATTAGGAAATCTTGAAGTTACACCAATTCCTTAGTGAAAAAAAAAATTATCTGTGTAAAGAAAAGTATTTCCCCACTGGATTAGCAGAAAAGCAGATTCAGATTCTGTATCAAACCTAGCTAAATTACCACTCATTAAACATATGGTTGATATAAAATGCTATTTTCCAAGCTTCATAATTTCTTACAAAATCACTGTTTTCTAAATGAAATATTTCATTATTAAACCTTAGAAAATTGGGTAGAATTTTTTCGTTAATTTCAGATTTATTTCTTTTTAATGACTGAAATTTTAAATTCAGTGAATACATGCTCATACACGGGCTGAAACACTATGGTAAGTTTCAACAAGATTGAAATTTTATGGAAGTATTAATAGCTCTCTCATGATAGAGTTTTATAATGGGAGTACAGTCAGATCCTGATTTACTGTGGTGCTGTTTGGCTCATAATTTATGTATTCTGGAAACTGAGTCATGACAAATACACTAGGGTAATGGAAGTTTCTATGGATACTATGGTATCTATATAATGTGTAATGAATAGCTGCTAGTACAATGAAACTTAAAATACAAAATATACTTAATCATCCTTTCTTACATTGAAATCTCATTGACCTGTGACCTCCTAAAACAAAGCTAATAACAAATCCATAAAAAAACCATATAAATCTCAACTACATATGGAATTAATGCACTTTCTGGAGTTTTCCATACTATTAACATTAATTTAATGGTATCCTGTAACCCAGTTTCAGTGCTACTAGTTTCTGGTGGGGAGGGAGGTGTAGGGAATAAAAAAATGTTTGGTTTTTTTCATATCTCTGAGGTTGTTCAACTATATAAAGAAAGATATAGAGATGTTTACCACAAGAACCACAAACCATAGAGGTTGATGACAAATGGAGTAAAAGTTTAAAACACTTAAATCAAGGTAATTCACTTACATCTTTCCATTGTGCCTAAAGAATGTGGTGACAGACTAGCTTCAATGAGCTCAGGAGTGAATGCCTGAAATGTCTCTGACTTGGTCCCAACTTTTTTTTCTCATAGGGGTTGTAAAATTGAAGACACCCCTAAGGTAATGAGCCAAAAACTGTTTTTCTCCATGCATCCAGTTAGTTAATAGCAAGCATGAAGTTCTTCACACCAGACTGATGTATTCCTGAAACTCAGTCATAACCTTTATTCATCATTTATTTATTCATTTATTTTATTAAGTGAAGTATGTTAGTCCTTGCTTACCATTAAATTTATCCTAAATTTCTTTAAAGAAGCATAAGAGAAAGAGATGCATAAAATGGAATGGATTTCTCATGAACCTCTGTAAAACTGGGAGAACATTCAAAAGAATATATATGGCCTGATATCCCACTTACATCATCTAAGAAATTTTATTCAGAAATACAGTGTCTGTATGGTAGGCTTTGTGATAATACAGCTTGTTCAAATACTTCAGTTCCCATATGAGAACAACGGAGTGGAGTTCACAAAAAAATCTTAGCAACCAACTATAGAACTAAGCACATTAAATATATGAGATATACTTTTTCAGAGATAACATCTGAGAGTACTGTAGCCAACGATCTAGGGATTTTCTGAGCTTAAGCTTTCACAGCTGCTAAATGAGATATTGTCATTGATGAATTTATAATTATCAATGACAAGCAGTTCCCAGTTTAGAGTATTTCCTTATTTTAAAATTTATTTTTAACCTAATTTCTGATAACTTCACTGAACTGAAAAGTTTTTTAACTAGTTCTGGACAGATTTTTCTTATTCACTTTCTTTGCATAGTTTTATGCTCTCCTGGTATATCTGGTTTTATTTATCCTTTTCACAGAGTGAAGAGTTCAAATTTACTTAGTTTCTCTTAATCTGGAAGCCATTCCTGTGGGAATACTTTATAAAAACTTACATTCTTAGTTGCATTATTTGTTATATTATTTCAGAGTTTGCTGACAAAATCACTCATAAAGTAAAAACTATCGTGGATACATATATTTTCCCTCCCACTTTTCTTAATAATGTTGTTTTCAAGATAATTATTTAAAAGAGTTCATTTTTTTTATTCACTGTTTCCTCTTTGTTTTTTGGTTCATTTTTTGCATACTTCTTGCAGCATCAGTGAGGATACAATGGGTTCCATTTTCACACCCCATTCCCTAACACATTTCAGAATTGGAATTGAAAAGGCAAAGAAATTATCTAATTCACTAAGTACACTAAATTTGAACTAAAATTTTATTTACAATGAAACTCTTCCTGAGACGATCAAAATTACAAAAATGGTATTTTTGTTGTTTTAAAAATATCAATTCATTAAATGAATGAAAATAATGCTGGAAAGATGATGCAAGATGTTTAAACACAAACAAAACAAAAAAATAAAACAGAGCTAAATGTATCATGCTTCTTTCTTCTCGTTTTGCAAGGACAGTTTACAAAGATGAAGTCATAACGCAAAGAGGATAATTATTTTTAGTTTAAATATATTTTCTGGAAACAATTTTTTTAAAATAGTAAAAGTTAAATTACAACAGAACAGATGCCAGAATGTTGCAATTAAATTAATAACTTTAAATTATATTCATTAATCCACAGCCTTGATTTAGACTGGGATAATCCCAGGTTTTGTACTTAAACCCAAAGAGGCTTTGGAGATTCATATTAACCTTCTGAAGGGCATTTCACAAGGTCAGAGCTCTGTCACAAAATGAATATTAATGTCAGCAGAAGCTGTGGAATGAAACATTGCTGCCCATCGATTTCTTGAGAGCACCATTTAAAGGAGGACTTATGGGAAAAGACGGCAAACAGCTGTCAGCACACAGCAGGAGCTGCAGGCTCCCTGGGAGCTCTGGGGATGCTCATGAGGATGGCAGGGCTGGTCCCACAGCCTCAGCCAGGAGCCTCCGTGGGCAGGGCTTTAGTCCTGACCACAGCCTAACACTCTGAGCCTCTCCCCTCAGCAATCAGCAGAACCAGACTCTCCATGGACATGCTGGTACCGAGCTGGCTCCAGAAGAAGAGCTCTCAAGACCCTTACAATAATTAATAAATTTTTGCACAAACTGCCTCATCCTACATCATAGTTGATGCATAGGAGAATTTGTCACAGAGATTAAAAAAGAGCTTACTGTCCTCTCTACAGCTTCATGGATGTTAGTTGCTCTTTCATAGAACACCCTGCATATCAGAAGTACAAAAACATCAAAACCTGAGATCTCTGGCAAAAGTAAAAGTAAAACCTGTAATCGTTATTCTGGCACTATTGTAGTACATGCAGCATTCCCTTAGATAAATTATTCTATCACTGGAAGTTTCCTGTCAAGAACTTGTCAAAAAAATTGAGACATGTAGGTATTTAAGTGAATGGTCAAACGTGCAGAAAAAATGCTTATAAACTTGGGTAGTATTTAAAACCTCATATTTAAAGACCTACAGAAAACCTTTATACAGTCTTTGTGTCATCAGGTCTCTTAGTTATCTGGCACACATTTGGCAAAATACTTGGAATTTTTTGGAAAATTGAAGGAAACAATTGTGGAAATTCATGAAGTTTGACAGTAGCCGAAAACCTTGAGAGCAGTGTTAACACACCCAAAAGCGAAATCTGGAGAATGCATGTGTTTTAAGACATGCTGTGGGGCTAGACTTCTGACAGAAAAAAAAAACAAAAAAAAAAAAACACGGAAGCAAAAGAAAAAATACAAAGTACATTTTTCTACTAGCACCTTGTTAAACCTCGATACTGTTTACTGGGAACCTCACTACTTTTTAAGACTTTGGATCTTAACTTCTTTTCCAGTGTCCTGCCTTGTTGTAAAAGGGCAGTCCGAGAGGATTGTTTTCGATAGATTTATGGGACCAAAAAATAAAGCGCAAATGCAGCAATATATATGTGAGAACTGTTTATTGAAAAGGAAGATAAGTGATCCTACCGAAGGTGGGACAGAAAAAGGAGCAAAGAGGAGAGAAGAGAGGCAGAGAATCGGAAGGCCAGGACCCCTCTGTGCCGCGGGCAGCTCGGCAGGCGGAGCGGGTGCGCCGGGAGCTGCGCGGAGTCTGCGCGGCTCCGGCGCGGGCCGGGCGCCATCTCCGAGCGGCAGCGGCTGCGTGTCCCTCCTGCCGGCCAAACAAAAATGCTCCCGGGTTGTGGCGGTGCCTTCACTGGTTTTAGGTGCCAAAGCTCCTCCCATAGCCCGATTTCCTGGGCATTTTCCCCCGGGCACGGCGGATCTGCCCCGCTGGGCTGCCAGGCGGAGCCTGCCCGGGGACAGCGCTCCCAGCACGGGCACGGCCCTGCAGCCATTCTTCACCTCCTGTGGTACACGTGGTGAGGCATAAAGAAAAATCAGATGGGTCCCTCACATCCAGTTTCTGCTGTGAAATTTGGTTCTGCTGAAAATAAATGAGTACGAGGAAACATGAGCAGGCTCTATTAGTTCTTTGCTTTTATTCTTCACTACAGTAGAAAATCAATTACAAATACCCCTATGCTATCAGTTCCATTTCCCTTCACTTGTAAGTGGGTGAATCGCTGGATATTTTGCCATATCTTTCCTATTAATTTGTGTCCCAAAGGAAAATATAAATACTGGTGATTACAGCTTTAGCAACCTGTCCTTCATGTGCAAACCTATATCAGTTTTTTATGGAAATACTGAATATAGATCCATTAAAAACCTCATTAATCTGCCAAATAAATATATCAAAGGAAGATTTTATTTCACATTATTAATTGCAAGAAATATTTTGTGAATCCATTTTGAGAAAACATGCATGTTTTCAAGTGCTCGTAGGTTCTGTCCCTTAAAAAGATCAGTGGCTTTTTCCTTTAAGCACCAATTTCATACAGCATCATCAAAAGTATTTTGATGCATCATTAGTTTGGATGACATGTTGAGAGTGATGACAGAGGTGCACTAGTAAGCACTCCTAGCTACAAAAAAAGCATAGCTGCCATATCAGCTAAAGATTTGACTTCTTTAACACGTAATTGGTATCCTGAGTTAATACAGGGAAAAGCATTGACATCTCTGCAATTTTTTAATGTTCTCGCAAATGCTGAGGGAAAATACATATTACAATAATAATTCATAATAGATTTTTTTATACTGTAATAAACCTGTCTTGAAAATGGAAACCTAGATTTTTAATGAGTATGTCTAAGGTTGCTTGTGAAATAGTAGGAAAAGAACTTTGGTTTGAGCCATTTTTTGCAATCTTGCAAATAAAATTTTTCATTAATTTTTACTCTGTGTTCTGTATCAGATAAAAGCTCAAAAATGGCAGGTGAGTTTCTGGTTATCACTCTATTTCTTGAGCATGAACTTCTAAAGATGTCCAAGTATGGTAGCTCTATTTATTTAATAATAAGATATTTTTAGTGCTTGGTACATAATGCATTATTATTATTTCAGTCCCCAGGGGAAAAAACCAAGAAACTCACCTGTATTACAAGGAGGGAAAAATGCTCAGCTTTAAAATTAGGCATATAGATTGATTGCCCAAAATTCATGAATAATGTCCCTTTTTGTTAATTACTTTTCTTTTATTCTTTTATTCTCTCTTTTGATATTTTCCTTTTCGGACTTCAGGACATTAAGTCAAAGGCATTATTGCTTGGTTTTCATCTCACAAGTAAATGACCTTGTTTTATGGGTTTAATTTCTTCCCTCCATTGATTCCTTAGCTAAGTCTGTAAGGCTAGACAAAAAAAAAGGACCCTCCATAGAGTTTTCCTTGTGGTTGGAATTTAAGTCACATTTAAAAATTGGCAACAATGCTGCTGAGCTGCCTGCACACCTGAGAGTCTATAAGCATAAGAGGTTTGACTGTAAAGTGACTTAAGCATTGGAAGTGCTGTCTTTTTTTGAAGTCATTTTGTCAGAGTAAGGCACCTTTAGATCTATATTTCATCTAAAGCCAACTAAGATTCATTGGTTTAAATAAAAATGAGGTCATGTCATGCCAAATGCTTGCTGCAAAATACATGCCTCTTTGCTTCCAAGACGTGAATAGAAAGGATAGGAACTGACTACGCTAAATCAATAACTATTTACTCAACATCTTGAACTTTGAGATTCTTTTTGGTCTGAAATGATATCAGTGTTATCAGTGCAGATCTCCTAAAAAAGCAGTTAATCACAAATAGGCAAGGCTGAAGAAAAAAGCATTCTTTATCATTCTTGTTCAAGTTGTTTCACTGTGCATGTAAAAAATGGTAAGATTTCTGTGACAGCTGGAAACCTAAGTGTCCATAACCAGCTTTGAGAATCTGCCGAGCCAGGCAGAGAATTAATCATTATGAGACTGAGCATCTTCATGCCTGAGAGTCTTTGTGAACCTCATCTCATAGGCTTTCACAAAATCACTTACCTATCTTTATGTATTCAAGCCTGTCTTTTTGAAGAAAAAAGAAAGATTGTGCACTGCATAAATGTAAGTTTGGAAAAAAAACCCGCAAAACTTACTTAGGAGAGTGTTCTGTACTGAGTCAGCTCCAAATACTAGAGATAAAACATCAGATAATTACCTGATCCAACACATGCTAGAATGGTATATCCTTTGTTTTGAAGATTGATTTTTTAAAGTTTTAATTTACAGTCTGTGTGGGCATTGTTTAAAATCATGTTTTGTTGGGCTTTGTATTTCAGCCTTGCTGACTCCTCCTTTAAATTGTGTTGTGCTTGAACTTTTGTCTTCCTGTAGAGACTACAGACATCGTAAGGAAACTGATTCCAGGAGTCCTTGGTAAGCTTACACTGTGTATAGCTTATTCAGCTCTCTCCTGTGATAGTCACAACATTTTATAGGAGGAACCTCACCAGTCATTACAGGTACATCCATAGAGACCTTTGTAGAACAGTCCTCTGAAACTATCCTTGGGGAGAAAGAAAATATATTTCCACACTGTCATTATCTTTACAGTTTGATTATAATGACTACAGCTATAGTTCTATTACTACTGACACTACTATTACAAGTGTAATATACCACAGCAGAGTGTGACATTTCCTAGGCTATTGTAAAGCTTCTGAAGCCATCAAGGATTTGCTTAGTGTACTGCAGAACATGTCTGAGCAATTAATTTTATGAGACAAGGCACCACTGTGAATAAAACCATCTCCAGCTCTCAAAGGGAGTGCTTTATACGCAGTCTGATAAAGCAAGAATTTAGCTTAAGCCAACAGAATATCTGGAACACTTTCTTTTCCCACATTTTATCACAATAGACAAGTACAAACCAAATAAACTGATAATAAAATTACCAGTGTGTATTATGGCTATGCCAAAATTTTATGTCTGGAGAGAAGATTTGAGATAGGAGAAGAAACTCTGTTATGACATTCAGTTTTGTGTATGCATCTGCTGAAATCACATTGGAATTTTACTAGTATTGGGCTCACATTTCTTTTAGAAGAATGTAAAAATATATATTCTTTTAGAAGAATTTCTAGAAAAAATACGTATTAAATGGACTAGGAAAATATTAGTTTTAAAATTATCAAAAAATAGAGAAGCAGAAAGGAAAAAAAAAAATGTTCATAACAGAAGAATTGAGGCAAGGCCAGAGAAACAGTGATGTAATCTACCTTATTCAAGTCTAGGCACACTTGCAGTTCTCTATAGTTTCTGGACATTGTCTTTATACTTACATGTTTAAATTAAGATTGCAATAATGTTAGAAAATTTTAGCCTTATGTCTTTTTATGTTTTTTTTTTTTTTTTTGTCTTCTCTGAGTTTATGGATTTTATAACATAAAAAGTATGTTATGGCATTTTGGTCTGGTTTCCTGTATAATGTGGGGTAAAGGAATTTCATCTGAAAACATACTTGACACTGCTTTAAGAAATATCACTTTATTTCAGAAAGGATTAAGATTTAGAAATAAGGAAGACAATTCTTAAAAAAATAATTGCAATACATGCCTTTTTATCCACATTAAACCTTGCAATAAATATGACATTTGAAAGCCTGTTTCCATTCCATTCCATGCAAGATAAACTGGAACATAGTTACTTACATAATCAGAATTTTGTTCTAATTTTCTTGAGAAATAGTACCCTTTATACCCTAATGAAAAGTAAATAAGTTCCTTTAGCTGCAGAAATTCTGGAGAGTGAAAATAAGGTCTTGTCATCCTTGGAAAGGAGATTCACAAAGAGTACTTTTTCTCTGTGAAAAAGTTGCAAATCCTCTGAATGGATCATAGTTAATTAAAAAAAAAAAAATTCAAAATCTTATTATTGCTAAGAACAAATACGCTTAGTTTTCCATAGAGTATGCTCAAAATGTAATGCAACTCCATAATTGTGCAAATAATTACTGAATTAGATATTGTTGAGTTTGTTTTTTTGGGGGGGGGGGTTGTTTGTTTTTGTTGTTTAAGCTTGTTTATTCATTTGTTTTTTGTCTTTCACGGTTCCACGTCTGTGCAAAGGAAGAACCAGGCTGGAGTACTCACAGGCTCTGCTTTCTCTCAGGGCTATTCAAATGAAAGCACTGGGCTGTAGCTCAGTAACCAGGGAGAAAATTTTCATGCTACAATGAAAGGTCTAAATATGGTCAACCACTTAAACTGCTGTTCCTGTAAAGGGTTAACAGTCAAACACAAAATGTGTCCAAGGGTAAATCCAAATTTGGGATATATATAAAGCTTTACTTTAGTAGGAGGTATCCTTCAGTAATATATATTGTAGGGATACACCTTTAAAGACCAGCATTCAGCATCTGAATGTGAAACTGTTCTCTTTTGTACAAATTCTTTTCAAATTTCTTGACATAATTTTTGTGTGGAAAATCCTTGCATATTATGTGTTTACTGAGGTACTTATTTTTTTATGTTTGTTTATTGATAGCATTAAAAAGAAAACTTTTTAATGCTATCAATAAACAAACACATGGTAAAAAAAATCTCTGAAGTAGCTGAGGGGAAATGAGTGTTTTCTATTCTTAGCTGCTATTGAGAATAAAGTGTGTTTTCCACATTTTTACTTCTAAGATATCTCATATTTTGAATCAATTGATTCCCAAAGACTGTTTGTCCAAGAATGTGCCTAAAATCCAGCAAGGGGCACAGGTACATGACTGGAAATTCAGTTCATGAATAGCCTCTAACTAGGGCACCAAGACCTCTTTATTATGAAATACTGCCTAAGGAACAGATGACTTTCTTGTCTGCACCAGGTGGCAGTTGAAGTTCCCTCTTTTTCGAACTTAGAAAAGAGATCTTTGCTTACATTTATGTTTCTTATTCATCAGAAAAAACACACATTCTCTCATAATATGTAGGCTCTTCTTCAAAATATACACATGATAATCAAACACAGACCTAACTTTTAGAACCTGCTATCTTCCTTGTTCAATTGACCCTATTTATTTCCCAACTCTCTTGGTATTACTGTTCCTGAAAACAAGGTCTGCATTAAGCAATGCAAGGGTTTCTTCTTCATCTTTGGTACCTGCTCTTAAAGAAGTGGTTTCATAACTCTTTTGAGGTGAAGCCAAAAGCTCTAGAGAACAGAATATGAAAGTCTAGCATGTCACTGCATTCATGCACTGGTTTTCAGCTTAAACAGACATGTAACAGTGATTCTAAATCAAAGAAATGCAACACTTTAATTCTTAGTAGCATATTTAGAAAAAAATAATGTAATTATAACACATTCCAAAGAATATGAGAATAGAGGCTAAATAAATATGTATCTTTCTTTTATTGATGAGTCATAATTATTCAAAGCAAGTGTTTAAAATACATTAAGATTTGATTTCTGTAGCAGTCATGCCCATATGAGATAAATGAACAATATTTTGCACAAATACACACAATCATTACCAGCAGCAAATGCATTAATCTAGTCCTCATTTATATTAATCTTTATTTCCGTGATTTATATCTAAGCTATAAAAATCTGGGATGGTTTTTGCCCATATCCTCCTAACAGACAAATTGTTTAAAACCTTTTCTGCAATAACTACATGAACCTGGATCACATGGTACAAAATGTCAGAACCATGGTGTCTCTATTCCAGAAATACATGGTAGCATTCCCACTTTATTATAACTATTGGCATTTCCTGGTAAGTTATTTGACTAGGATTAGTGCATAGATAAAATATTTTAATTGGCTAAATCATAAATAGTCATTTACAATCCTTGTAGAGATTGATATTTAAAACCTCTAAGACGCAGAAGTTTGGGATATATTGGTACATGAATCTGTTCTTCTCTGTTAAACTTCAGATTAATTACTCTGGAACAGTCTTTGACATAAGGATTGAAAATGCCAAAGGGAACAGATTGTTGGGCACAGTGCTGATCTGAGAAGTAAAAAGATACTTTGGTTTAACTGTCAAAGTTAAGATCAGCATTACTGTTGTATCTCAAATGGAGGAAAATTGATCAGATTTCAGTATGATGTCAAAAAATAAATGAGAAATCAAAAGATACATGAACCAACTTAAAATTTTATGTCTGGAAAACATAATATACACTAAATGGTAAGAAAAATGACAGAAGACACCAGCAGAACCCCATGGTTTAGTAACCAATTTGATTTTTAGGGTAAGTACTCATGGGAAAACAAACTAGTAATATAAATATACATTTGTTTATACAGTAATGAACATGGAAGTAAGTGAAGAAATAATGACATAGGACTGCAAAAAGTAAAATAAATATTTCTGTATAAGAGAAAGACTGCAAATTAAACTGCATGGAGATTTCTTTAGAAAGTTTTTCATAAGTGTAAGTTCATAGTACTTTCATGGTCTACATGTTAAAATTACATAACAAGCAGCACGACTGAACAATTCATCTCACAAATTAACAAGATTATTATCAGTTCTTACTTGGTGGCTTCACAAGGTAAAAAACAAACCTTTATGATCAACCCTCAAGCTTAATCAAGTTTATGAACTTCTCAAATAAGTAAATCTCCACCTGCAAAGTTAGAAGCTACCCTAATTTTGTTTCTTGCACATTATTGGTTAGTTTACAAAATCTAATCTTCTAATCTGTTGCTAAATACTAGAACTGTTCAAACAGCTTCTGAAAGAAAAAAAAACAAAAAAACCCACCACCTTTTTGGATTTTGGACAAAAACCCCACTGAACTGTGATTATCAGCTCTACTCCTACAAGTAGTCTTTTAATAAAGAAAAAACAGCTGAAATAGTGTTACCAAGTGTTTTTGGAGGCCTTGTTTATTTAAGAAAATCAAAAAGCAAATGATTAAGGGTCTCATCCTGACAAAACTATATTCCTCAACATTCTGTGAGTATTATTTTATTTGTAGATGGCTACTAGCTCAAGATGCATATTGCTGAGAAAATAATTTTGTACCATAATTTTGTCATGTGATTTTAATTGTAATTAGACTTTGAGAATTCTTTCATGCTTTGTTTTTTTGGTATATTTAAACATATTGTCTTTCAGTGACCTTTCATACTTCATTTTTTTTACCTTCTATTGGACATACTTTATAACTGAAACAGTCAAATCATCAAAAAATTGTGATAAATTCTGTAACAGATCTAAGTACCATTTTATCCTTTTCAGACTTTTACTCCTTCTCACAGCAAGGGAATTACGGTTTGCTCAGACTACTAATAGCAAAGTTAAGAAATAAAAGACTAAAAAATATTTCATGTCCTTTTCCAAAAAACCACACTAATCCAGAATTTTATTTTGTACTATTCAATTTATTTAAAAAAGGACTTATTTCAATGCAAAAAAAACCAAAAAAAAACCACCAAAACAAACACAAAAACCGCAAACCAATGTAGATTATGAAAATAAAATAAATTAAGAAGCCTTTCTGAATTTCCAGAAAACAAGTTCTTATATAATTCTTTTGGTGAGTGAATTCCCATATTTTATTTTTAGAATGAAGTGTTTCTAGAATGAAATATATAGTATATTAAGCTGCTCCTTTCGTGCCCTTCCAATTCTGAATTTCTAATTTTAGGTTTAGATAGATTTATGCATAATGAGCATTACAATGATAGCAGGTCTCAGATCAAAAAAATCATACTGCTCTTTTCAATATATTTATTCAATATACAATATAACATAATTGAATTATGGTCTTCTAGAAGAACCTGCTAATAATCTTCCTGCTAGATACAGTTCAAAATATTTCTGTCTCATTTATAGCTCTGTCATGGTTTACTCTCCTACCGCAAACGGACGCAGGAGTTGTGAAAGAAAATTAAAGAAGTCAAGCAGCTGTAATGAGGAGGAACGCTGGCTTCTGTGTCTCCTGTGAGGTCCTGTGTCAGGTTCAAAGATTGTGATTACACTGAAGATTAATAACTCTGTGAAGAACACTGATTTTTATAATATTATTTCATTATAAATTGAAACAATGAGGAAATGGAACCTAACTGGAAGAGCAATTATTTTATGTAATTTCCAGAAACAAGGCATGCATTATACCAGCAATTAATTTGGAAAAGCAAGACAAACAGCCGTATTTAGGTTTGTTTTATTTTTCTCTTTGATATTATTCCATGTTTTCACCATGAATAAATAACATTAATATCTTGTACAAGACTCTAAACTTTTTCCTATCCAACTTTGCTGTAAGTAGGAAAAACAAAAACAAGCTAAAAACCCCCAACCTTTCCAGTGCTCAGGTAGTAAATGAGATATTGCAGTTGCATTGAAATGTTAAATGTGTTACAGTAATAAATGAAATGGTTTCATCATAGAGCAATCTTTTCTAGCATTCAATTATACTGATTCAGATGGAAGAGCAACTTAGTGCATCTGAATGGTTTCAATTAAGTAAGAGATTCAGGTAATTCACTGAGGGACATGGAGAGAAAGAAAATTTGCTTTCAAAGGCATGAATTCATCCATTTGTGCAAGCTGAAAAAAAAAATACCCTCTTTGAGCTTTCTGATGGGGGACGGGGGGGATTCTTCTTTGTATTTCAGAATATCACTGGCATTTTTAGATAGATTTATTTTTAAAAAATACATAGTGAAAAATGTGTTATAAACTAGAAGTTAATGTAACTGATCTGAAGAAATGCAGTATATAAAAATTACAGATTGTATTACAGAGTACTAATAATATTAGTACATTTTCCTTATGTTACAATATGAGGGAAATTGCAGTAACATCTTCATTTTAAAAGTACTAGAGAAACTGACTGTCAATGGGTTTACTAAAAGTAGATTTTGTGAGGGCTTTTTTATTCTTTTTGCCAAAAAATTTATAACACAGATGCCAAGGAAAAAACCAAATATTCCCTACTAATGCAGCAGAAAAGTTTTAATTCCTTACTTAAGCAATATTAAACATATGCAGAGCTATCAAAAAGAATGTCCTGCAATTGGGAAATACTCTATGGCCCAACCCTTGGAGGGAAAATTCAGCACAGTCTCTAAGTAAGAGGGAGAGGAGGACATGAGAGGATATTTTTGAAGGGTAGTATAGCATTTCAACTATATATTTAGCTAGAAATGAAGCAGAATAAAATCTTTGAGCTCAGCGCTGTCCCATTAGTATTTATTTAAAATACTAATGTTCATACAATATATATCATGCTCAGATTAATTATAGATATTAGAAAAAAATAGCTCTCTTCCTAAACTACATATTGATCTGCATAAATAAAATTTTCAGTGCATATTTTAGTCTTGATTCAGAGAATATGATTATCCTACAAGTGGTCTGGATTCATTTATATCACTGCTACATGAGCATTACTCAGAGACAGAGCAGAGAACTTATCAGACTACTGTATACCAGGAGCAAATGACAAGAGAGATGTTCGATATGTTCAAAATGAAGTTAAATCTAGGCAAACAGGGCAAAGAAATTTATTGGTTTAAATTTGGGGCTGTATCTTTCTGTCAAAATCTATCTGAATTTGCCTTAAATTCCTCAATTTTTGTGTTTTGTCTGTAACAGTAAATGGTAAACCATCTCCTTGTCTTTATCTTGAGCCATGAGCTTTTGTATGCTTGTGTTGAGGAGGGTGAGTGAGAGTGGGTGCTATCTGTAAACTGGTCAAGGTCATCCACATCACAGAAAATGATGTACATTAATCAGTGGCAGAGGGAAGTTGATGAAGGTATTCAAAACTGAAGATGTTGGGAAGATACATATCTGTGGCGTGGGAGTGGATACAGGGAATTGTAAATAACAGGCTGAGAGCATTTGCATTCTTCCAGTTGGAGAAGAAAAGTCTCCTTGGAGCCTTATAGAGGCCTTTCCATAAGTGAGGGGGAATTGAAAGAACATGTGGAGAGATGTTTTAGTAGGGCCTGTGGTGACAGGTCAAGGGTCAACAGTTTTAAACTGAAAGAGGGTAGATTGGACAGATGATGAACATTTTTACAATGAGGGTGGTATGACATTGCAACAAGCTGTGCAGAGAAGTTTAGTGTGCCCCACACCTGGAAGTGTTTGAGGACAGGCTGGGTGGGTCTTTAGGAAGCCCAGTCTAGTGAAAAGTGCCCACAGCAGGGAGGTTGGAACTAAATGATCTTTAAGGTCCCTTCCAACCCAAATCATTCTAGGATTCTATGAGTTATAAAAAAAACAGTCATGTTTACAAAGCAATAGAGAGGGGAAAAGCAAGAGTCTATATATATATATATTTATTTATATATTTTTTTATATATTTATATATATATAGAGATATATTTATTTATTTATATATGTGTATATATGAAAAGTACAAATGTACGTTCATGTTCATACCCATATATAATATATGTTTTATTAGTCTGTGTTTTTACAGACAAATATTTCAGATTTAAAATTTTTCAAACAAACGCATGTAAAAAAAAAAAAAATGCACCATTACTGCAACTTCTAACAGTTAACTTAAAGTCAAATTGTTTTCTCAGAATGTTTCAAATAGATGGCCTCAGCTGACTATGCAAAGTTGATAAAGCCTCATGGAAAGCAATTTACTGGTACAGATGGTATTTCTTTCAAGTCTGAAACATGCAAAATGTTTTCTTTATTAATAAATTCTGCAATTTATTCTGAGATCTTCTGCTTGTAAAATCAACAAAACTCCATTGACCTGTTTTAGAGAAGAGAAGAGCTCAATATTTTTAGTTCTGTACTCAGATTTTTCAGATGTGAGATGTCCTCAAGCATTTGTATACAGTCAGAGAGACTAGCTCTGGAGGTTTGTACACAGTAAAATTAAACCTCAGAAAACTGCTGGAAGAATGAGAGTCATATATCTCAAAAGTTCATTGGAAATGTTTTCTTTGAAGAGAAATGCTTTCCCCACAACTGTAGACATCAAGCATGGAAAAGGGAATTTGCTTTTTCACTCACCTTGAAAGTTTCGTCTTGGTACGTTTTCCATTAAGACTATAAATGCAGATATGTTTCCTGACATTTTACCATCTGTGATATGTACTTTCTGAACTATCAGAAATAAGAAAATAAACAGTTTGGGAGTAGTCAATAGCAGAAAGAAGAGGCAAAAATCTGATGGGACATAAAAACAATAACAGTGTTGTTATTGTAAATCGTAACAAGTAGTCTCTCAAAGACATATTGCAACAACAGCAAAACACACTAAAAAACCCAAAGGCATTGAGAACTATCTACTTTGAACACAGGTATACTGCATTTTCAGCCAAGAGAAAAAGAGAAACAACTTTTTATATAGTCTTTTTTAAATTATATTTCTTCTCTACCACAAATTGACAATTCAATATAACGATTACTGGAAAATTAACAGAATGTTGATTAAAGTTTTATTGTCTTGCCTTATGCTATGATGCATGTGTTTTCACTGAACTAGATAACATATGATTTGTTTGGAAATTCACATGTCATTTATGACTTATAATAAAAAAAATCAGAATTAATAATAGATTTTTACACACATTTTGCTACCTATTTTATCACTCATTTTTTTAGACATCTAATACTTATTCCAAGTAGGAAGTTTATCAAAAACAACAAACAACAGGAATCAAAACATATATGGTTCATTGAAAGATTTTTATGGCTTAAATATATATGAATGCTTTATAGAATTATCTTTCACTTTCATTACCCAATGAAAATGCTCTGAAAAAAAATTGTTAATGCATTCTTTGAATGGCAGTAAAGTACAAAACAGTGTAAAGAACAATACAAGTTCCCCTTATATAAGACAGAATAATATACTAACAATTAGAAATTGTGAATATTGTAGAAACAAGAGAAATAAGTGCACAAAGACTGGAAAGGCATCAAATAACTTATTGACAGTGAACATATACTCACACTTGCAAGAAAACCTATCAACTGTATATCCTTTCTATAGACCATGAGGCTAAACATTCCCTGGTAGAGTAATTTCATTAGAGGCTGCAAAAGGATGCCTAGAGACTCTTCAGCATAGATACAATTAGATTGAAGTTTCATTATTCTTAAACGTGTTATGTTTCCCATTAGACAGTGATCAAAGAAAAAAATACTAAAGGAGATCTGTAGGATGCAAGATTGATTACGGACTGATTCAGCAGTGCAATCACTGTTTGGTGCAATCTCAGCATGAATGGAGTCCCCAGAGAGCATGTTGCTATCTGATAGCACTACAGTAAGGGAAAAATCAAACTACTTTTAGAAAGTAAATTGGTTGGGGTTGCATTACACAGGAAAGCATTATAGCTCAGATAGTAATTCTTCCTGGAATCCAAAAGCAGGTGTTCTGAAAACATCTCAGCTGCACATAAAATGCAAACCCAGAACTGTTCAGTTACTCTAGTAGAGCTAGCAGGAACAAAATACTTCTAATGAGTTATTGCAATGGATGCAGTTAATAGTTCTTTTAATATGCAGTTTACAGTTGCTATATGATATTTTTTAATCTACCATAAATTTTCTTTTTATGTAGTTGTTTCTTTTTTTCTTCTTAATTCTCCATTACCCAATGGAGTTTCACATCTAGAAAACTTAGCAAAGAACTGACGGATGTTTTAAGGCACTAATATAAATTATCTAGTGTTATGAGTTAGCAAACAGTGAATAAAATTTTACAGCATTTGTTGTCTGCCTCAAACACTGTTAAAACCACAGAAAGGTTTTGCCATGAGGTAAGCACGAAGGGAGAAACAGAATGGAGGTAACACCAGGCACGTCAGAGATCTGGATAGTACATCTTGGGTAACACATCCAGACAAAACAAAAATTCCCATTGTGTCAAACTGTGTGAAGAAACAACTGCTCCTACGCCTTTCATCAGTCAAACAAAGATCACCTCAAGTTCTGAGCCAGATGACATCTGCAATGACAGATGACCACTGAAGCCCCCTCGAATACACCTCAGTAGATATCTGGAACTTGGACTCTAAGCCCCCTCAGCAGGAGTTTGAGATCAGATAGAGCTGGTACTATTTTCTGGGTGTCAACTGTGCTCAATCAGCTCCTGTCGCAGTTTTGGAGGCAGACCAGGGACGAGATACACTGAGTTCATGCAGCAGCAGTTCACTTTATTCAGATCTTGCTTCCTTATATACCTTAGGAACCCATGAGCTTATTCCTCATTGGCTGAGCCAATTAATTCCTGGTCAGCAGCCAATAGAAGCCTGAGTCTCCAACGACATGGGCCTGCTCTTACTGGTCTAATTATATAAGTGAGGTAATTATGTAACTGATATTTCCATATTTTCACATATTTCCATTATAATTTTATAATTATTTATACTTTGAGGCCTACAGGCCAGCTGTGAGCCACCACAAGCTCCTGCTGACTGGGCAAAAGGTAATTCAATTGGGGGCAGTCGTAACCACTGACTCATGGCCCACCAACCCAGCAAACCCACCATCTCAAAAGAAGAGAACAACTAAGCACACAGACTAATCATCAGTATTGAAATTTAGGGTATCGTTTAACCAATAGAATGAGAGGTCTGGGTAGCCAATGAGCATTAATTCCTTTTTTTGCTAAGATGTATAGATAGTGAAAAGTTTGAACTACTTCAGGACCTCTTCCACCAAGAAGCCCAGGACCAACAGGATGCTGCTGGATTCACAGGGGGTGACTATCTGCTGCTGTCTCTCTCTCTCAAATTCATTGTTAAATAAAATCCATAGTATTGACTTCAACATATAGTCTTGTTTGCTCCTTAATTTGGGCAGAGGCACCTCTCATTAATCTATTAACATCTGTTAACATCAGCCGTGTACTTTTTCTTTAAAGCCATGGTATGAAAATTTCCTCCAGGAATGTGACTGCTCAGTAACAGCTCCTATATGTATACTTAGAAAAAGATATCCAAATTTCAAAATTTCAGAGGAACCTTAAAGCCTTTGTGTGTAGTGTACTGGAAAATTAATGCAATAACAATGATTTTGAGAAAATGTATGCTTCCTTCAGAAAGTTCTAGATATCTGGAAAAAGAGGGAAGGAAAAAGTTTGCTTAGATATTTTCACTTTTTCTGTACCAAAGGTCTGTGTTTCAATGCTGTTCTATAATTTTCAGTAAATTTTGAAAAAAATTCTGTGTTTAATTCTTCAGGTCTTTACACATAATTCTCTAAGTGTTTTACAGAATTGATTGTTTTCATTTCTGTACATTTAACTTGTTTTGAATGCAGCTATATAAAAATCTGTGCTATAGCCCTATGCACTATTTTTCTGTATTCACCACTCTTACACTAGTTTTGAGAGGAATCAAGGAGGATGAAAAAGAAATGACAGCTGCCACCAGAACTTCAGCCGGTGGAGACTCCTCAGTCTCTGCACTATTCACAGAAGGTCACAGGAAACCTATGTTCTACTTTTGCTTCCTTAGTAAGAGAGAAAATTAATGGCAAATGGTAAATATAACACATTAAAAAAATGCAGCTACCACTCCTTACCAGAAATGCATAAAATGCATGTATTTGAAGAGCAATGCCATTAACAGGATTGAAGAATGAATTGAAAAAATTCATCAAATTAGCAAAGTATTTTATTTCCAAAGTAAGCAACCCTTTATTTTTAAAATTAGTTTTTATCTCAATAAACAGATTTCCTTTTAGTTGCACACACTTACTGTAAAATATTTTGTGGCATCAGGAATACTGCATTAACTTTGAGGTTTATGACCATTTTGATAAATAATCCTTCACATATACTTGTGTATAGTTCATAATCGCTGTTTATCCTATTTTGATAAATAATTAAAAATCAATTTATAGACTAATTTCTCTATTATTGTTATTAGTTTAATATATTTCTCGACAAGAGTTACTTTTTATATCTTAGCATATCTACATTGATAAAAAATAGATTTCTTTGTTATTAGTTTTTGTACTTTATGTATATATAAATATATTTTGGTCATGTTCAACCTCCAGAAGAGATGACTAAGAGGGCACCTCAACAATGTGTATGAGTATGTGAAGGCAGTGTATCTAAGATGATGGAGCCAGGCTCTGCTCAGAGGTGCCAAGCAATAGGACAAGAGGCAATGGGCTGAAACTGATGCAAAGGAAGTTTCACCTGAACATGAGGAAGAACTTATTTTCTGTGCAGGTGACTGAGCACTGGAACAGATTACCCAGAGAGGTTGTGAGGTTTCCCCCACTGAAGATAATCAAGAATCATCTGGACACAATCCAGTGCAATGTGATCTAGGATGTCCCTGCTTGAGCGGGATGGTTGGATGGCATGTCCTACTGTCATTCCACTTCTAACCTTACCCATTCTGTGGTTCTGTAATAACAGATACTATAGATATTAGAGAGAAAAAAATATAGTTCACATCTATTTTATAGGAAATTGTACGTGCCAATTTTTTTTTTTTTATTCCTCAGGAAAGAAATGCCAGTGTTACAGAATTTCTGGTGAAATGGAACAATCTCTTTCAATGCCTACCAGCCCACATTTCCCCACCTAGACAGCTGAAGAGTTAGACAAATGACAGGCCAGATACTCAGCCAGACAGAAGTACAACTTTCCATCTTGAGAGAAGACAGGCAGTTAAGGGACAGATGAGAAACAGAGACTTTTCCCCTAATCAGCAAGACAACTGGGTGACTAACAGGGAGGTCAGACTGCTCAGGGTCCTCAATAGCAGCAGAACTGAAGGAACTCTTTGGACTGCTCAGAAAAGCTGTCTGGGCAGGTGGTAACTTGAGGAGTTAGCCAGGTTTCATACCAGCCAAGGAGGACAGCTGGGTATGAGGCAAGATGAGAAGCCAAGCATTCTGCCTCATTTGTAGCCAACCCACCATCCTGGGGTCCAATTGGCAAGACAGTGGCTGAGCATAGTGGCAGAAAATCAGATTAACTAGCAGCTGGCTGCTTGGTCAGGCTATCAGCATTTCTGATTTTCATTGGTGTGTGTTTCTGACAAAATCTACATGTTCCCAAACAACCATTCAATTCCATTCAGAAAGATATTTTCCTTGATTAAAAATAAGCAAGGTATTTTCCTTTTGCAAGATAACCTCCCCAGCTCTAGCTGAATGCAGCTAAAGAGAATATAGAACACAATATGTTAAAAACAATATGATGAACAATATTGGTGTACACCTCAATGTAATCACATACAACTATTTTATTGAAGACCTCAGGAATTCTTTCTTTGTGAGATTTACAGATACCAAGAATACGTGAATTACTTATCTTCCAGAAAATGTCTGGTTTAGGCCTATTCTTCTGCAGTATCTTATCTTTTCAAAGATAGTTGTTATATTCTGTCTGCTTTTGGTCATCCTGACTTCCTAAATGCCCACAGTTTTTCTCTAATATAGATTAAAAATCCTCCTTTACTTCTTTTTCCTCATTGAAAATATTACTTAGAGATGGATCTACCATAAATCCATTCTTCCAGTATCTCATTATTAGCTTCCACCACCTTTTTATTTTCATATATTATTACTTCTTTAGTCAAATTACAAAGATGCTTCACTTGGTAATTTAAAAATTCATATTTATACCAATGAGACCTTATTTTTTAAAAATCATTTTAGGATAAAATAAACATAATGCTGTGTTTTGCTATTCTTATTAAGTGGTCAATTTTAGACACTGACTGTGGTCAATCTTACATCTTGTAGGCAAACATTAAGCAAAATTTTGCTGTTGTGCAAGTTATTGAAAAAAGGGGCATTAGCTTGACTTAAAGTTTGTTGGGAAGTCTTTAAACCTGTAAAAGGTATTTTCTCTTTCTAGATTTTTCCAGTTTCTCATATGTTGGCATGTCATTCTTTGATTAGTGGTAGATCATATTCCTATTATAGGGAACTTCACAGTCACTTAGAATACACAACACAGAAAGTAACCTGTATATACCTATATATCCCATATATTTGGAATGAGGATTGTGGCCAAATATTATCACCATTGTAATTCATTGAGAAGGGCACCACTGATATAATATTAATCCTGTGCATTCATGGAATAAAAAAGGTTACCATACCAATCAGATACTTTCTCTGCTGTAATTGAAAAATTTAGGGCACACCTGGAGCCACTGCTTTCAATCCAAAAATTTAAGATGATCAGAGGTCTGGAGCACCTCTCCTATGAAGAGATACTGAATGCTGGGGCTGTTCAGCCAGGAGAAGAGAACAGCTCCAGGGAGACTTAATAGTGGCCATCCAGTGCTTGTAAGAAAAGGTGCTTATGAAAAAGAGGGAGAGATTTTTTTACATGGACAGATATTGATAGACAAGGGGCAATGGGCAATGATTTTAAACTGGTAGAGGAGTGATTTAGATTATATCTAGAAAGATGTTCTTAACTGTGAGGGTGGTGGGGCACTGGAACAACTTGCACAGGGAAATTGTGCATGCCCCATCCCTGAAAGTGTTTGGAGACAGGCTGCATGGGGCCCAGACCAACATGATCCAGTGGGAAGAATCCCCTGCCCTTGGCAAGGGATGCTAGATGATCTTTAAGGTTCCCTGCCAATCCAGGCCTTCCTATGATTCTGTGAAACCTCCATGTGGTTAAAACTAATTTAAACTTGTCTACCGAGATAAAATCAACACATTTAAATATAAATATGTGAATGTGTCTGTCTTCATTATCCAAATCACTTTGTTTAAAGCTTTACAAACTTTAAAACCATTTTCATGGATGAGATTATCAGTTTGCTTGGAATGTTGTTTTTTGCTGTTCGTTATAGGCTTTTTTTTCCCCACCAAAAATATATAAACATTTCTTAATAGAAAAAAAAAAAAAAAAAGGATTTTAAAAGCTCAAGAAATGCATGTAAAGCAGAATGTGCTAAAGTGCTAAGTCTGTAGAGAATATAACAAGGTGAAACAGGCAACTATTCATATAGCCTCCTGAAATTCTTTCTCTTAGTATTTTGACTCAGAAGAATTTATGTTACCTATGCAACTAATAGTGTGCTTTTATGCTAATCTTAACATAAGTAACACAGCTAAATGCTCAATAGATGTAGGAAATGACAATTTTTTTCTTCAACCAGAACAAATTCTAGGACCCTAGTAAAACAGGTATTGGGGGTCCATATCTGCCTAACAGAGAAAACCTTTTTCATTCTAGAGAAAACAAATTTTTGTAAGGCCATTGAAAACATAAAGGAGAGGTGAGAGAAGATAAACAGGTGTCCATTATGCATGTAACATAAGGTGAAAAAATAATTTTTCATCAGTCTTGATGAAATTAAATAAACCCAGCATTTTAGACTAGTGCAATTTTTTTTTTTTTTCAGTTCCACTCACTTTTAAAAATTACAAAATAACAATCCCACATTCAATGTTTAAGTTTAAGTTTTGGACTTTAAAAAATTATAAAAATTTTTATTGACATGGATGCATTATTTCCTTTTTGTTGTGCCTCTCAGGCAGTAAGTAGTCTTTGATATCATCAGGGCACATCAATGGAATGGAATGGAATGGAATGGAATGGAATGGAATGGAATGGAATAGAATGGAATGGAATAGAATAGAATGGAATGGAATGGAATGGAATGGAATGGAATGGAATGGAATGGAATAGAATAGAAAGGAATGGAATGGAATGGAATGGAATGGAATAGAATAGAATAGAATAGAATAGAATAGAATAGAATAGAATAGAATATGAAATAGAACAGACTATTTCAGTTGGAAGGGACATACACTAATCCAGTCCAAATGCCTGACAACTTCACATCCACATCAGAAGTGTTTACTTTAACTGTGCCCTAATTATATAACAGATTTTAAAAAATCTCATTATTTTACTTGACTAGGCATGTTGTTACTGTCCAACTGTTCACAAAAGACAAAGCTTTAATTTTTTTAATGTTTTAATTTCAGATATTCTTATGCCAAAGTGAAACATTACAGATAAACAATGAACACCAAAACTGTCCAGGCAGCTCTGTGGAAAAACTTACTGCAGCTTTTTTAACTCTTGGAGCTACTTCTGATTCTGGTTTGTGACAACACTTAAAAATAACCAAATGCTATATCACCCCTATAGTTCTATGAAGAGCAAACCTGCTGAAAGTGTTGAAATGGGACAAAAAAGAGGGAAACAGTAAATCACATAATATTACCTTCCTTGGGAATCACTGTGAGGTTCAGAGTTTCACCAGGTCATTCCTCTATTGGATTAGCAGGCAGATGGAGGAAAAAAGGTAAAAGTAAGAAACAGATGCTCTGTACAGCTTGATCCCCTGCTGATCTCACAGATAGAACAGCAGGTGCTTGTGCTACTGCAAGCAGCTATAAAGAACACACAGATCATCTCAGGCTACCTCTGTACCATTCTAGTGAAATTTTAAAACGGACTTTTTTCACCTACAAAACTTATTAAAATATTGCACAACACATTAAAATTTAATAAGATTTCTCTGTGTTTTATGGGCAATTACTTAAATGTGGGAAATCTCCACATCTCTACTTTGCTATGACTCAAATGAATGGTTGCATTCAATCTTGCATTGTACTATTCGCCCTTCTTCTATAAGGCTATATCACAGGATTCTCCCTCCTCTATGTGAGATGATTTTCCTGGTGAAACTTTTATCAGCATTCCCTTGAAAAACTAAATTTTTCACTAAATTTTCTTTTTTGACCAAAAAGCGTAAGTCTTTGAAAATTCTCAGTTATCTCTGGAAGTGGTATAGAAAGAATTGGTACAGCCTCTTGAATATATTGTATTTACTATAATTAACATTTGACTATGCTAGAGACTTGGTTTTTGATAAATCACTTATTTTTGTATGATTTAATTACATGATACTAAACAGAGGCAAAAACTTATTCTTCTTTTATTTAACTCTGTGATGAAAACCATAATTTTCTTCATGGAGCTGCAGAGGTTGTCTTTCCTCTGTTAATAAGTCACTGTTTTCACTCAATAGAAATTACTATTCTTTCACAATTGCTAACTTATTTTTCTTTTGAGTGAAAGTTTCTAAGATTTAATAAAAAAATAGTTACATAAGCTGCAATAGTTTAAATAGTTTTTGCTGTTCTGTGGAAGCATTTGACTGAAATAAGTTGAATAATCTATGTAGCTGACCTAGCAAATTAGGAAGGCAATGTAGGTATGCAGCTCAACTCAGCCTGAGAATGCATTATGGACTCCTTCTCTGATACATGCACTGCACAGTAGTTTTACAGCAGTGCTTAAAGCTGTGTATTTATCAAAGAGGGTCTAAAGCAGAACCTTAATATTTTATGAGGAAAAACTAGGATATTTGATAAGGTAAAATATGAGTGATATTTGAGGTGGTCTTTGAATGGTTTCTATTATCTATGTGAATAGATAAACATACATTGTTATTTCTAGAGTTACAGAGTAAGCAAGAAATCTGCTAAGCATCCTCTTGCTCAAAGTCTTCTGTGAGATCTTGGTCCCGCTGAAAACTTGTGGAGCCAGAATCTCTATTTCTGATACTGGGAACTTCCTGTGTTTCTCTCATGAGAAGTAAGATTAATAAAAATAATGACAAAAATACGAAGCTTTGTAGCTTTTAGCCTGAAAAGATGCAATAGGACATTCTTTCCAGGAACATTTAATTAGATGGAGTTAAAGATGGCATTTTAGCATGTTCCTGTAAAGTAATAGTGAGTTTCTCGTTGTTAAAAGATTATGAATTTGTCACAGGGAAATCTGGCAGTTCAGAAGTTTAAAGAGCAGGATGGTAATAATTAGCCCTATGAAGTCTAAAATTTAGTTATTAAGTGGGATGCATACAGCATGAGGATATCAAGTTTTAGTTTACAGTGTCTATCCAACAACACAGAGGTACTGCACAGAACACAAATAAATCAGGACATCTGCTGTAGTTGTGACCAGCACCAGCAGTTCAGGAGAAAAAGACACTAACACAGATGTCAGAGTATCAACATCCATACATCTCACTTCCAGTTTAGATGGGTAAAAACACAACCAGCCTTTCACAGACAAGTCGATTTCTCCTTGTTTAAGCTGATCAGTGGTCATTATCTGGGGCAGTACCTGCTGGATCCTTCTTCAAATAAATAAAAGTACAATTGTTAATAGGTCATTTGTGCTTCTTTGTTTCTTTTCCAAATGCACTTAAACTATTAGAGAGGGCAGATGTAGTTTAGAGCTTTCACATAAGCCTCTCACACAATCATTATCTATTTTCTGCTTGCTCTGCCAACCCATAACTGAATCATCTAATGAATAACAGGTGTTCTAAAAGTCTCATTTTATTTCAGAAATACTCCTGAGTAGGCTTCACCTCCAAAGTTTTTGAGGTCTTATTTGGTCAAAATCTGAGTTCAGACTTGTGTCTCTCCCTTGGCCCCTCACTTCAGCAATATTTCAAACAGATATAGAAGATGAGATGAAGCCTGTGAATGCCACAATACAGAGTATCTCAGACTGTAAAAAAGTTGAGGCATTACAGGACTTTTAAAAAATGTTAGCAGCATGTTGTCAAATTATAGTGAAAGGATTAGTGCAAACAAATGAAAACCTGCAAAAATGTAGCACACCACAATTTTATTGTTTTCTATGAGTAAAAGAACACAGAAAGAGCAGAACTTCTTTTGTTGATTATTTTTGTGTTGTTGAGAAATGATACTTTAGTCACCTGTCACTTAGAGCCAACAAAGTCAGCATATACTTCTACTCTATTCTAGAATATACAAAATATGTGTTTCCAGGAGTACAGCAACAAAGAATTAATTATTTTGCTTTGTAATCTACAACTGTGCATATGTGCTTTTAATACTTCTATCTAGAAGCTTTTGTTTTTTAGTGATATAGGTAATGAAAATTCCTTTGGGCCAGGGAACTTTATTAACATCTATGTATCAAACTATTCTTGGGAGAATGCCCTGTAACTAACTGTTGTGAAAAATTAATAATCATTGCATGGGGTTTGAAGCAAAGGGTAATAATATATTAAGTAATATAGAAAGGTTGCCTGTCAAGAAGTAAGAAAAGAACTTTGACTGAAACAGGACTGAGAGAATTCTTGTGTACAAATACAATCCCATAAACTAGAAAAAATTTCATTTCTTTTGATGAAATTTATTAATGTTTCAGCTATCTCTGTATAGGAACTTAATATATTGGTTGAAATGTTACAATGGATTGCTGTTGCTGAACTCTTGTGTTCTGATATTTTAGTATTGGAACTAGTATCAGTGAGAGGGTTGAAACTACATGATCTGTAAGTTCCTTCCAACCCAAACCATTCTATGATTGTGTGATACCAGTTTTAGCAGCAACTTAAACAACTTTCCTATTGAAAATGCAATACTGTGGGAAATAAAATGTCATTTACACTATTTGTCATTAGTAACATAAAGCAGTAACAATCATATTCTTTCATGCATGTAATGCATCGATCTTGAAACAGGAATCCTCTTTTCTTTGCCATCAATTCTGACACTATCATAGTACTTCCAAGGTTCAGCATAGCAGTAAAAAGCTGAAGCAGAAAAACACATAAATAAAAATACATTACAGTACTTCACAAAATAATTGTGTGTATTTTTTTTAGCATTGGATTCTTTATCCCTCTAGCTACTTATTGCTGTGACAGTTACTGACACATGTCTTCACAGAAATGGAATTTTCTAGACAGCATGACTGAGCAGTTGAGCACTCAGCAGTTACTGAACTGAATGTTTCTTCTCTGAAATAAAGCCATGGGGAAAATAGTCATCATTCCTGTCAAGATCCAGCCCAAAAAGTTTACAAAAACAGCACATTATTGGCACATAAAGCTGCCATCTCAGATACTAGTTTGAGTAAAAACATTATGTTAACCTTTGAGACAATTAATTGTCCCGTATCACAACTTTGTGTCACATTTTTTATGGTAATATTCATTTAAGTCTCTTTATAACACTTTATAAGCACTTTTAAAAAATCCATACTAGTTTGTTCTTCATGTTCTGCTGAAATAAGGTGGCGAATTTTGGGAAATGGTGCAGAGAACCAAAAATTAGTTTATTCCTGCACAGTTCTGGTATCCTTTTAATTAATCAGCTTTGGAAAATCAATCAGTATCTTGAACTTTGGTATATTCCATATCTATTCAGTTTATTCACTAAAAACTGTGAAACCAAATAAAACTTGGCAACTTGTATTTGTGTGACCAATCAAATCCTAAACAATGGAAGAAGTCTCAGAATCACAGAATCATTTAGGTTAGACAAGACCTCAAAGATCATTGACCAACCTCTGACCAATCCCCACCTTGTCAAGTAGACCATGGCATTAAGTGCCACATCCAGTCATACCTTGAACACCTCCAGGTGTGGCAGCTACACCACATCCCCAGAGAGCCCACTCCAATGCTTTATTACCCTTCCTGTGAAGAAAATTTTCCTAATATTTCATCCAAACTTCTCCTGACATAGCTTAATGCCATTTTCTCTAGTCCTTTCGCTAGCTGTCTGGTACAAAAGGCTGACCCCTACCATGCTACAACTCCTCTTCAGGTAACTGTAGAGTAATAAGATCCTCCCTGAGCCTCCTTTTCTCCAGGCTAAACAATGTGAGCTCCCTCAGCTGCTCCTCATATGATTTCTACCTTGGAGCACCTGAGCACAAATGATGTACCTATGAAGCTCAAGAGAGAATGCAGGGACTGACAAGGACTGTTGTAAAGGAAGTCAAACATCACAACATAAAGGGGACCAGGAGATGAGGGGATAGGATTTGATTAAGATATATAGCTGTGAAAGTTGAGTGAATCAACTGGCTATATCACATGAGTGGATGAATTACTTGTGTAAATATCCTTCTCTGAAGTGTTTGGGGGCTGGGAAAAAAGGTGAATGTCACTGACCAAGCCCAGTCAGCATGAGGCAAATGTATACATCAGAGCCCAACAAAGAGCATAGAAACTGAGCAAACAACAAAATTAACTTTGAAGAGAGCAATGGACTTCATCTCTATTCAACTCATGTATTCCTTCCCACTGGGGACAACCAGTATCATAATGGTGAGCTTATTTTAGACTGCTGATGAGAATCAAGTTGCTATTGTGATCCAACTGCATGTGATTGTGATTTGTTGCATTTCTGTGTGACTCTGATAAAATCTTTTGAAATGTCAAATAAATTTAAATAAGTAAATTTAGTATTAAGACACTAAACCCTCCTTGTGTGGACTACCTAAAGAGCTTGCTTGGACACAGGGTGTTGAGAGATTGTTGCTCTGAAAATTGCTAAACTAGGTACTACTGCACATATTATAATGTGGTGTCATGATTTTGACAGACCAATGATAATAATTGATTGTTAAAAATAATGAGGCTAGTAGAATGGACCAGACTTATGTTAATGGCATTGCAAAGTCTATCCAACAAGCTTTCTTCTAAAGTTTACAGAAAAAAAAATCTTAAAACCAGTCAATGATAGCTATTCCAGAAAACTCAAAACATTAAAAGACAATTCAAACCCAATCCCAGAACCTTTGGCAGCATCAAGGATCTAGTCCAATTAGAAGACTTACCAAAGCTATTAAAAGAAAATCTGTGAATGTCCTGATACCTTAAAGTAGTGAAATACCTTGAAACTATGAAGAGATGTGTATCTAGTAATCTGTCCACTATTTCCAAAATAAAAGGTTAGAAATATTGTTTTGGTTCTTCAGGGATTTGAAATTTAGGCATCTACATCCAAGAAAACACTTATCAATGCTCTGTTGTTGTTTCATTGATGGAGTAGTATTAGTTCAGTTATCCTCTGAAACCACATCTAATTTGTAAAGGATGTTAAATCACAGAATCATTTAGGTTATAAAAGGCATTTAAGACCATTGAGACCCACTGCTAATACCTGACACTACTAAGCCCACCACTAAACCATGTCTGCAACTGCCACATCTTTTAAATATTTCTGGGAATGGTGACTCAACCACTTCCTTGGGCAGCCTGTTCCAGTGTTTGACACTCCTTTCAGTGAAGAGTTTTTTCCTAATGTCCAACCTAAAGCCTGTTCCAGTGTTTGACACTCCTTTCAGAGAAGAGTTTTTTCCTAATGTCCAACCTAAAACTCCCCTGGTACAACCTGACACCACCTCCTCTCATCCTATTGCTTTTAACTTGGAAGAGAGTTCCCACTTCATTACACCCTCCTTTCAGGTAATTGTAGAGAGCAATAAGGCTCTGAGCCTTCTTTTCTGCAGGCTAAGCATCCCCAGCTCTCTCAGCTGCTCCTGATAGGACTCACTCTCTAGACACTTGCCCAGTTCCATTTCCCTTCTCTGGACTTGTTCCAGCACCTCAATGTCTTTCTTGAAGTGAGGGACACGGAACTGGACACAGCACCATGGGATCCCACAGCGCAGCAGGATCATCACTTCCCTAGTCCTGCTGGCTGCACTATTTGTGATAAAAGCCAGGATGCCATTGGCCTTCTTGGCTACTTGGACACATATTGGCTCACTTTCAGCTACTTTCAGCTGCTGTTCACCAGCACCCCCAGGTCCTTTTCCATCAGGAAGTTTTCCAGCTCCTCTTCCCAAAGCCTGTAGTGCTTCATGGGATGTTGTGACAAGCCTTGTTGAACCACAGACAACTGACCTTTGTCTATCAATCTAGCCTGTCCAAATCCCTCTGCAGATGCATCAGTGTGGTGCTCCTAGCCACATTCTGCGTTTAGTAGCTGGATACCAAAGGATCTTCTGCTAAAGCTACTCTTTCTGCTGGATTGAATAAACAATCTGATAGGAATGTAAGAGATGCAGAACCATAATGAAGCAAGGATGAGGGAATACGTGTCAGTAAACCAATTCAGCTCTTTTCAACTGTGCTGAAAGCCCTCCTCAGTGAGGCACTGTGAATGTCAAAGGAAGCATGAAATATCTCCAGTGCCAACTCGTATGAGTCACATAAGGGTGATTAATTGATTGAAATCCATATGCGTTCTTAACCTTTCTTGTCTCTCTGTTTAACTAATTGCTCTTTAACATTTCCTTCTCCACATATCCCTGGTGAATGTATTACATAGAAAACTTCATCCAAGTTTCCTTACTTCTTCTCTAACTGATTCTACTTTGTTTTCTGCCTATGATGTAGTGACTACAGAGTACACCTTCTTTACTCTTATGCAATATATTGTAGTTTAATTTGAATGGGCCGAGCTTCATCTCAGCTATCATTAGCAGTGTTAAAGCTAGTCACATACATCCCATCAGTCATGCTGGCTTCCTGCCTTCACTGGTAAATGACACTGAGAAGGTGATACATTCCATCTCTTAAAGGCATCAGTCTCACAGTGGGATGATTTGACTTCTGAAATACTTTGTCTCCCCCTCTCTTTCTCTCTCTCTCTCTACTATCTAGACATGGGTTGTTTTTTAGGCTGTACTAAATCTAATTTTAGGTGACATCTAATTTTAGGTGAACTGCATTGTCTGCCTTAGTTCTTGGACACCATGGATGTAAGTGAAGATACTCTGTGTTTACAAGACTCAAAACCATTTTTTGAAGCAAGTATGTAAATGTCAAAACCCTAATTTCTCTAATCAACATGTAGGAATTAATTGACTATTTGATTTTTACCCCATGATGCATTATTAATATTTATATATTCCTCCAAATGAACACTATACCAAAAACAAGGCATCTGAAAGAATTGATTTTTTTTCCTGTTGTTGCAATACATACTGATCATACAATAGCATGTAACTGTTAGAATTCAAATTCTTGATTGAATAATTGACTATAACAGAATATTCTTAAAAATTAATAGATTTGATACCTTTACATGGAAGAATGTTTCAGGAAATAAAATGAAATATTCCAATGAGGAATAGTCTAAGAAAATAAAAACATACCTCAAACATCATGTACAAAAAAAAAAAAAAAAAAAAAAAAAGTGAGGTAAGAGGCAAAATTGGACTGCTTGTAGAAAATCCTCCTAATTTCAACTTCCTTCTTGGAATCAGTCAAACAGTCAAACACTCTGCTTTTGTTTTGTTTGTGATGTTACTCTTTTTTTTTTTTTTCATTAAATCTAATGAATAATTTTCCAATTCATCTTGATTCATCTTAACACTGAAATGTTAGGATGATCTGAAATTGAATATCTGCAGTGCAGCACCCCATAATACAAAAAGCACAGACTGATGGTTCTTATGTAGGGCTCTACTCATGTCAGATTTGTAAAATTTAATATGGGAAGTTCCATTTCACCTCCCCACCTCTTCTCTCAGTGGAGAAGCATTGATAAAAGTAACAGGTCAGGCTTTCTTCCTGTGCAGAAGGTACAAGCAATTCTGAGCTTCACAGTCTGTTTTCTGTTTCCACCACACTTCTCTTCATCAGGGTCTGCCATCTATAGGGAGCGTATTTTACAAGAATGGTAAGGTCAGCAACAATTTTTTTATGGGGATCGAAATAAATTTTTTAAATATAAGAGTGCAACTAGTGCTATCACAGACCTCTTTTCTGTGTTACTGTATTTTTCTTTCCCCTTTTATAAATGAACAACAGTAACAAGAACAATAACAATGATAAGCAATTACACTTTCCCCAAAATGTCATTAATAAGAATTAAGTATCTTAACACTCTGAGAACATACTAATTTTTATAATACATGTTTACAATGACACCGATGCAGATGTAATTTTCAAATGTTATTACACGCAAAGGAAAACAATACCACAGACAGACTGGTTCCCTTTATGCTTTATCTGCTCTTTTTCTATCTAATGAGTAAAAAAAAGGTTAAATATTTATATATATATTACAAAAAATGTTTGCAATGTTTATTTTGACATGACATATGTGCTGGTGTTTTTAATAGAAATCATAGCAATACTAAAATCACAGAAATGCAGAATGATAAATTAACACCTAATAAAGCATGGTAGCATTTAATCTGAAGTAAATGCAATTTTGTTTGTGATCATTCTGTGATACAGCAGGGTCTAATGTTATGCTATTAATATGCAGTACCTATTTTACTGAAGACTTGCAGACTATTTTTATTGTCTCTCATTGAAATGCACTTTTAGGAAAAAGAAAAAAATACTTAAAATATTTTAGAAAGATCTTTCAAAATTTCATAAATTCTTTGATCGTATTCAGATTTAAAAAGAAGAGACAATAAACCCAACAAGTCACAATTGATATTATAAGAGGACACAAGAGGACCTCTTTACTTTCACATCTTAGATATGTTTTTCTTGACATACTCTCATTCATAGTTATCAGGAATAATTAGTTTTCTATGAAAATGCACAGACAACAGATTTCCCACAATACCACATTCAGCTATTTTAAATTTTAGCTGACTCTAAGCATAAGCATGAAGCAAAAGAGTGGATATTTAAATTAGCTTTTTAGGGTGATTTATGCTAAAAGATAATTCAGGATATCAAACTTGTGGTGAAATGTTTCAAAATAATGTCTTTTTACGCACTATAATGTTCTGTGTTGTCTCACACTCATTAGATAGAGAATTAAAAAGAATAAATGTAGTGAGTCTATCCTTAGCATCTTCTGTGATGCATCTTTTTACCACTATGGAAATGTATTCACTAATTGCTTAATAGCTATTCTAACATGAAGGTAAACAAAAGCTAATTAAATTTTTCAGTTGCAGTCCTTAACATCAAAATATTCTTATGTCAGAATAAACTGTGTAATATAGATTTTTCTTGAAGTTTGGAAACTTGGTGACCCACTTCTGTAAATATAACTGCTTTCCATTCACTGGCTGCTCAGAAAAGCGAGTGCCTTGGAGACCTCTAAAGCATATTGATGGAACACTCTCCTGAAGTCTAATGTAAGCTGCTATGTGTTTGAACATACAGAAAAAAAAAGAAAAGATTAAGAACAAAACAAAACAAAACAAAAAAAAATCCAATCAAAAAATAAAAACTGTTGTAGAAATCTATTTCAGATTTTTAAGCAGTTTTTTATTACACAGTACCTAGCTATGGAAGGTAATTATAGCATAGCACTAGATTGCTAACTAAATGCTGAAATTATTTTTATACAACATTAATGATTACTTTTAATATTTCCTGGCAAAAATGTGAAACAGAACATACAATACAGATGGCACAGAGATCACCTGCACATTTTAAAAAGCCATTGAAAACAGAATTCTTCCTAGAACCTGACTGAGGTGTATATCACAGTGTTTCAAGCAGCCTACGGTACCTGATTTTTCAGCTCTTTCCAGAAGAGTGATTTTAAATTATTTAGAAAGATGTAAGCATACCCTTCTAATTTTGTCTGTGCATTCCACTTTTATGAAAATTATTCAATCACCTCATACTATGTCAATATCAGGCAAAAGCTAACACCTGCATTACAGTTTCTACTAAATGCATTTTGATTTAACACTGTACACAGTGAGGGACATCAAAACGTTTCCAGCACCCAGGATTTTGGTGGAGACAAAAGGCCCCTCTAGATTTGTGAGAATATAGAATTTAATATTAATTTGATTTCTAAGTAGGGTTTTAGAAATTATTGAAGGTACAGTGGAAAAATATGGACAGAGTGCAGCTAATGTGCTTATCAAAACCAAATTTTATAACATCTCTGGTAATATTATTAGCACTAACTTCCAGGTCTACTTGGCTGTAGTGCAGTACTACACTCTTTCATAGCTGACTTCCCTAAACCAACCTATTAACTTTTCCATGTCATTGAGATACACATAATCTAAAAAAAGGTTCAATTGGCTTCTTCCCATGAGGAAAAATTCTCTTGCTGAATGATTTTTGAGCATCTTTAATTACTTATTTTGTAAGTATGCATGTTATATTGAAATTGTTTCACTTAAAATCTTGATATGGGCAAAGGAAATAGAACACGTGGAATGAAGAACTCATTGGCAAACAATATCTGTCCTTTTCAAAATCATTCTAATGGATCAAATTATTCTATTCAGATGGAAAGCTTCATTCACAGGAAACTGAAATAGTTATGCAACCTCCTCTTCTCCCTGGTGTGTCTGTATGTCTTCTAGTGCAATACTCACCCTTGAAGAGTTGCTCTGTGTCTCAGGGCTTACACTTCCATATGTCTTAAGCAGATTGTTAAGGGAAAATTATGACATGACAACAGCATCCTACTATTGAATACCCAATCTGCTTACTTAATGATAAGTATTGTTCTGGAAATTATATTCTAAACTTCTCTAACGTGGTATTTAAAATTAGGAGATATCTTCCAATTGAAGGTGAAAACACACATTAAAAAAGTGTGGTAGAAATGAAGTCCTTCATATTAAGATATAAAATTTGTAATAGTGTTGCTTGTTTTTAAATACACAGCTATGTCTGTCCACATATAAGTCATCAGACAAACAGCAACAGGACTGCATAGAGGAGTGCAGTCTTTTGGTTGCTTTTTTTTTTTTATATTTTTCATGGTTGTTTCAAATTCTATTCCTTTATTGTTTCCTTCAAATATTGACTTCTCATTGTTAAGGCAAAAATTTTGCCTGTTTAGAAACTAATGCTGAATTTAAGGGCTCATTTTTTAGAATGTGGTTTATATCTATAATTTTTTCCAGCTTTCCATGTGCACTGATTATATATTGCATACTCCTGTGTTCCTGATTCACTCATGAAATTTTCATTTTCCACATGTATACTAATGGCAATCTGCTCTCTTTTTCTTTAGAAGCTTCCATCCCTGAAGTACCCTTAGCCTGGCTGTTTTTAAATCACCTGTGTCTGGATGTCATTTGATAGTCTGCAAACAATCAGTAAACAGGGAAAAAAGAGTTTGGTTTCTTTGTTTGTTTCAAAAAGATGTTGTGGATACACTATCTTTGCTTAAAATAAATTCTTTATTTAGAACAGTATATGTGGTATGTCTCCATGGGTTTGTTAAATGTTGAAAGTTCACTGTTCAAGGTCAATTTCATTGTACTGGAGATCTTGAACTCAGCAACATTTCTGTTATTCTTTTCTGACCCATTAAAAAAGATCTCTTCCTTACTAAGGAGTAAAAATATAATTTTGAATTCAGTGTATTTAATATCCAGTCGTAGCTCTTTTCATTGTTAAAGTCAGCTGTGATCTGACCATTCTTTGAAGAGCTAAACATTAAATGGATTATTACTAAACTAGCTAAAAATTATGCTTTTCTTCATAGAAGAACAAAAATGTTGGAAAGGTACTGCAAAAAGTTCCAGTTTCACAAGGTTTTATTACAAATTAATCCCTACAAGGGAAAATCAAAGCACAGGATTTTCATATGTTAAACATATTTTATTTTCTGTCTCTTTTGGATCTTACTGTTCCATCCCTAAGAGTGGCATTAGACATTTTCAAAAGTAGAGAGAATGTTGGCAATTAACCTGAGAAATCTTTCAGTGTGAAGACGAAAGCTTAGTCTTTCATTCTAATAACAGGAAGACTTTCCTGATTATGGAAGGGCAATCAGAAGATCATGAGAGCACAAGATCATTTTCTTTCTGTCAAGGTTACACACAGCAAAAAAGGACTGCATATCCAACAAATTCTTTTTCACAGAATTTGTTCAACACTTTGCTGTTGCTTCTGAAAGTGATAGTGGGATACCTTTGGAACTGAAGTTCTGGAACCTGAGTGGACTGGTGTATGGAAAACTTCAAAGAATCAGTATTGGATAGGGAGTTAGACTACCAAATACTGATCTCTTTAGGGCATGGAATGATTCAGGCTTCCCACGAGAATCTGAATGATGTGTAAATGTTACAGGGAAGATTTCAGTTGAAAGGTATACTAACCAAAGGATAAAAAAAGGTAAAGATACTGCTAATCTGGGGGTTTCAGTTAGAAGCACTCTTTCACAGTTTTCTTTCAGATAGCTGAAAAATACCTTTGGCAATTTGACTTTTTCTGTGGTTTGTGGGGGGGTTTAATTTGATTTGGTTTTTTGGGTGTTTTTTGTTTTTGTCTGTTGTTGTTGTTCTTGCAGTTTGGGTTTTTTTTTTAAATAAAGGTAATTTCTCTTTTGCTTATACTGATACTAACAAACCTAGCTCACCCATTTGTACTCTTATAAGTACTATGTAAATATAGTGAATGTTGGAAGGTGACAAGTAACTGTAAATGAAATGCAATCGGCATAAACTACCATAATCAACTTTTCAATATAACTTTCTTATGGAATTATAAAATAGGAATCGTCTGTAAAAATTGATTATGTGAGTGACCAGACTTCAGTCTAGGTAGACTAATAGTGAAGATTCATGAGAACATTTCTTTATAACATGAGAAATCTCTGACAGAGATATCGCTGTTAATGACTTAGTCAGAAGCTCATAAGGGTGTTGTATGTTTGTCTGATTTTCCATTTTTAATGGAAAGATGGCAAAGGAGAGCAGTGATTAAGGGTACCATTCACTCTGAGAGACAAAACAGACTATAAAAATATTATATCACACAGGGAAAATAAAACTAATTGGGAAACATGTACATCAATACAGAGAAATTACTAAGGGAATTATCTGAAAACTGCTGGTAAAGCACATTTTGATCATCCCATGCCTCATTTTTACACCTTGATAGACAAGCAGGAGGATCATACTTGATCATACAAACCAGAAAGCAATTGTTGCTTTCAGAAATAATTATCAGTATTTACTTTTCCATAATTTTACTTTTCCTTTCATGGAAGTTTATCTGCTAATTTCTCTGTCCTATTTCTGAATTATTAGCATGTACTGCAGACTACAATCTGAAGGCTAACAAAGATGTATTTCTAACATATGGCACTTCATATAAAGCAAATTACAGGTGGAAATACTAATGAAATATTATAGGCACTGCATTGATCAATATCTTAAATATAAGCTGAAAAAAGATGAATTAGGGTGAAACCTGTAAACTTAGGATAATGCTGGTTATATTGGTATGATTACATGACATGATATGATTTAAAATCTAATTTTTAGCAGGGGATTGCAGTAACTGAGCCAAAAAACACATCAGAGCACTATATTAGTTTCCAAAAAAAATTATTTTTCTCTAAAAAATACACTGTTCAAAAAGATTCCCTTCCTTCTTCTGTTGGAGACAATGATCTAGGGTTCAGTCTTCCTGCTGTCAGTCTGTCATTAACCCATACAGCTGTGAAGTAGGTACAAATACATCTGAGTGGTTCTGAGGGAGCCATATCTCTTTCTGAATCCAGATTTTCAATACAGCATTTTATCTGCAAATAAGGGACATTAAGACTTTATATACAACACTTTTGTATATTAAATTGCAGGGAAGTTACTGTACTGCTGCTTTGAGATTTTAGTAGAACTCTTGGAATCAAGGTGTATGATAAGCAGAAACTGACATATTGCATTATGTTAGGGAAAGGAAAAATGAAACTCCTGGTACCCAGCCAAAACTCACATAATAGGCATTTAAGTAGTTAAAGATTAAATTCTCCACAGGACTGAAAACTTCAGGTTTATGGTTGTTTGCAGAGCCAACACATCCTGTTATACAAAAGGTAAATTTTAATCTTTTTTTTCTGTTCATACGTGCTTAGCTACTGGTGTTGTTTACTAATGAGTGTATTGGAAATAAAGGATAAAGAAGTGTGTAATGTACAAAAATGCACCCCAAAACGACAACAAAAAAAACCACAAGTACATCTGCAAACTTTACAGACCACCAGTAAATTTTACTTTCTAATAAAAATTTATTAGCAAAAATTTTTCAGATTAAAATTAGCAATAAGATTTAGAGATAATTTATAATGTTCAATAATAACATCTGATATAGGGAGCTTTTTCCTAAGTATTTAAATATTTGTCTTGGAGAAGAAAGTTTACTTCTGAGATTCAAAGCCAGACAAGGATTAAGGAGAAAGACAGTATACAAGCAAACACACCAAGAGCAACAACTCATACAGTGATGGGGACAGGCACTGAGCTGATAGTTCCTTTTCCTTTCAATTTTGCATTTATTTATTCATGATATGCCAAAATAAAATATCAGTAACCTTTTTCTGCCACAGTGTTACTGCTGCTTCTTGCTTTACTAAAATCCAGGCCTCAGTGCACAACAATACCTGATTCTGCCATCATCTGCTGTCTTCTGCCTTGAGCAACTGACAACATTGCTTTGCTTAAAACTGCTCTGTTCCTGCCTATTGTGGCAGAAATCTCTCTGCTGCACAGATCTTTAAGAAAGCTTGTTCTGACTTCCTGACTTTTAATAAAAAGGGAGAGTAGAATTCTGTCTTTGTATCACAGAAAATCTGATAAACACTCTTTACCTTTCAAATAAAATAGTTGTTTTCCATATTGCTTATGCTGCTATAGAGTAATAAATTCCAGCATAGGCATGACAAGATGCCTTAAGTTGCTCCAGCTGTTCAGAATTGAACAATGCTAAGATCAATTATTCCTTTCCCCTGTGCTTAGTGACGGTTTGAAAGAAATTTTGAAAACAGTATTAAAACTTAAGAATTTGTTAGCTTTGTTCTATAAATTATTTCACTTCCATTTCTTCAAGGCTCTTCCCCATAATAAATCCTCTTGTAAACAACATATGGAAGTGGTGGCCTGGTTGTGGCCAGCACAGGATTAAGTTTTGCAGTAGCTGGGAGGGGCCACAGACAGGACTCAAAGGTTATTTTATGCCACTTACATCATTATTAGGGCTGGTGGAAGGAAGCCTCTCATGGAAAGAAGGGGTTCCTTCCAGCTGAGTGTGCGTGACAGGTTCTGAGCCGGAAGGAATTGTTGGGTGATGCCAGTTCCAAGCCAGAGGGAGCAGTTGGGACATGCCATTTCTGAGCTGGAGGGAGTGGTCAATGTGGCATGCCTGCAGTTGTGTCAAGATCTGTGGTGAACAGTTTTGCACTTGAATTATTATCTTTTTTGGACACTTTTCTTATATTACTTTTCTTTCTGTTGCTGTTCCTTTCCTTATCTCATTAATGTATCCAGTAAATTGTTTCTACTCAACCCATGATCTTTGCCTTTTGTGCCTTCACTTCTCCTCTCCAGCCCACTGCAGTGGGGGGAGGGCAAGGGGGGAGCAAGCTGGTGGCACATGGTTTGGAGAGTCTCAGTAGGGGCACTTCATTGGGGAGTACCATTCCTAAACCATGACGAGTGGGTTTTAGTTGAGATTTTTTTGTTGTTTTGTAAGGGGCTTTTTGGGGGGCATTGTGTTTGGTGAGGAAGGAGGAGTATGATTGTTTTTCATATATTGCATATTCTTTAAAGCATATATTATCTTTGAGGCTTTAAGTAGGAAAAAAGACCAGTCAAATACACTATCTGCCCTGCTACTTAGCCACAGGGGTCTCTCCATGCCCCTCCTCATGTTCATAACTTCCCGGTGTTGTCAGATATATCTTGCTTCACCAGTTATTCAAATTACTTACAGATAGTTTGTTACATCCCTAGCATCATAAGAACATCTGTCACATTATGCTGCACAGAAGTCAACTCTGACTTTGCTTCTAAAACTTGAAGTTCTCTGGCAAATTTTGTAGCAATTACAGGCTGCTTGTACCTCAGTAAAATTCAAGTTTTTGTTTAAATCTGTTAGAGAATTATCATAAAGAAGCTATTTAGAGGCTTAGCAATATGACTCACTGATGTTTCTAATTAAATAAATATAAAAAATCTTGGTTTTTATATCTGGAAAAATTGCGAAGGAACATTACATTTAAAACTCCATCACTCTGATACAGTTTGATATAGATTATTTCAGCTATCATTTTCTGTCATCTGAAGGTGACATTTTAATAGAAGAGATGAACATTTAATGCACTAGTCATGTGTATTGCACCAGTGTTATGTTTGGGGAAAAGAGTGGAGGGCAGAGGGTTGCAGAACTCACAGCATATTTGCATTCCGTTATAATACGCTCTCTAACCTACGGAAGCTGCAGTGTGCTTTCATAGTCTGCAGAGTTTGTTAGCATGACAGTAAGCATATGCCAGTTCCCTCAACCTTTAAAAAGAAGTGGGTTTTGTTTGCAGTAAAAGAAAGAAACCCTCAAGTCAGTGTTTATCACTATCTTTTCTGTGTGTTTTAACCGTTTTCATGTTTTATACTCTATGACAGAGGGAAGAAAGTTCAGATAATTTTAGACTCATGTTAATTGATGGAGAAATAATGAAAAAGCTTTCATAATGCATATCAGAGTCAGAAAAATATCATGCTGATGTGTAAGATCTACTCATATCTGTAGCCAGTCCACCGTCTGTGTATAATTTTAAATATTAAACCAAGTGATCAGTCGCTAGAGGGCATCAAATCTGTGCCCTAAGAAATGATGAAAGAAAAGCTGCAGATGTTTTAATAGAACAAACAGAATTTACATCTCTGCATGCCAAGTGCTGTTCTGCAGATGATAAACCAATTCAAGTGTATTTTTAAAGTCACTTTATGGTATTTGTTACCCACCTCATAAAACTGTGCAATAGAAAGCCTTTAAAAAAAAGCAACAAAAAACCAGAAAAATGGGACATCCCCCACACCCCCAAATAATATCAAAGATCTGACTTTCAGACTGTAAAGAAAGACTTATGTAGAGCTAGAAGGTGGAAACATAGAGTATATTCCATTGCTGTTTACAATGAAGTCAGGGTATTTATGAAAAAGAAAAGAAAGAGCAAACAAGAAACGGTCAGAGAAACACATACTTTGCACATCTCCTTTTTCTGGTGTCTTCTAAATACAGGTTTCTTTTCAAAGTCACTAAACCTACTTTTACCATGCTTCTAACTGTGTATGCTTGTCTGTCTCACACATATGGTGTCCACTCTTTATTCTCTGTCAGATATCTTCAGCGTTCTAGGATGTACTTCTCTTCTGGAACTGGACATCCTTTCTTGTACTACTTTTATGTATTTTCAGGGGTCTTAGCACCTAGGAAAAAAATTGCAGATGAGGTCATAATATTTTATTGCATATAAGAATAAGGAAAACTCTCAAACATGGAATAACTGTTGGGTTGTATGCTATGAGGTTTTTCCAAGATAGCATCATAATTAACTCCAACTGATAACTAGCACCACATAACTGCTTGCTCACTTTGCCCCAGTGGGATAGGAAAGAGTGAAAATGAGAAGGCATGAATTAAGATAAAGACAGTTTAATAAATAATGCAAAAGTGCACACACAAGCAAAGCAAAACAAGGATTTCATCCATGAGCAGGCAGGTGTTCAGCCACCCCCGAAAAAGCAGGGCTCCATGACACATGATGCTGACTTGGGAAGACAAACATCATCATTCCAAATGTCCTACCATTCCTTCTTCTTCTTCCCCTGCTTTATATGCTGAACATGATGCCATGTGCTATGGAATGTCTCTTTGGGCAGATGGAGTCACATATTTCAGCTGTGTCCCTTCCCAGCTTCATGTGCAACCCAGGCTCCTCCTTGGTGAGGAGGTATGAGAAGCAGAAATGGTGTTGACTCTGTGCACACCCTGCACAGCAGTAATGAAAAACTCCCTGGTTTATTATTAGTTGCCAGCACAAACACAAAATGTAGCCCCATATGTCTTATTATGAAGAAAATTATCTGTCTGTCATCTAAAACCAGCACAGATAGCTATAAATCAAAGAGATTAATACCAGAGGAAAATTTGGTATGCTTTCATTTCCACAGATTTAATATTAGAAAGATTTTAATTAAAAAGTCTTAGCTACTTAACAAATAAAATTAAGTAATTCCTGTACCCTTAAAATGTTTTTACTAAAATTAAGGTAACATCAATCATATTGATTTGATATTGCTTGTTAGTGCAGTAGATACAGAGTTAGCTAGACAGCTTCTCATTTATAAAATGAAGATAATATCTGTGTGTTCTCTTAGTTGTTTACCTGCCATATTGAATTTTAATGCTGTAGAGGTTCTCCACACAAATGAGTATTTTGATTTGAAGTTCCAAGACATTAAAGTATCCATAGATTTTTTTGCATCCAAAACAGCTCAAGATTCTCAAAACCTACCAGGAAATGATTAACATCAAACAGAACAAAAGAAAATAATAATAAAATCTCCCAGGCAACATAAAATTCTTGAATAAAAGAGATCTCTATATAAATATAGATAACTCCTTGTTAGTAAAAGGTGACTTTGATACTTAGGATGCACAACCCACCTCTCAAGATTTCATTCTTGTACCATGTCTCTAACTGTCAATGCAACACAAGTGTTACAGAAAATCTTAAGGGAGCCTGTTATTCCTAGAAGTTTTTAAAAAATTATTGACCAGAAGAGAACAGGTAAGTGAAAAAAAAAAATCTGTTTCTGCCACAATATTGTGATTGCTATATATCTTTTTCACTTACTAAGGCACCTACAAGGGCACTAACCTTTGAAATAAACTTTCATTCCCAGTATTTTGCCTTGTTTTTAAAGTTTAGAAGTCAGTATGTTAAATCAAGCAATACCACCAGGGTCTGATTTCTTTTCTCACTGCTGTTCTAAGTGTAGATATGAGCTTGTATAGAAATGCCATATTTTGTGTTATTTTTCTAGCTGTTGTTGCATTTTTTATCTGTCAGTAACATCCACATCAAATAGATCACAGGTGCTGATCACAAAATAATCCATAGTCATTCCCCTTATCTTTTCATACAGAATTCTGTCATCCACTTAGTTTTTAAGTAGATTTTGGCTAAAAGATTATCTGAAAGCTGATAAATTAGTACAAGCTTTTTACTATTTAACACTGCTAAGAGTAACTAGTTGACGTAAAGAATAAAATCTTTATTTGAAACTTAGAAAAGGAGATGGAAATTAATTGTAGAAGATTCTAAAATATTCTACTTGAATATATAGTAATAGGAAGACGTCATATAACAGAGAAAATCGTTAGAAATACTTTTTCTCTAATCTAAAGCAATTCCTCTTGATTCGTCTTGCTTTATCACTTCTATTTCTGACTTTTCCATTTGAAAATATGTCCCCTCTGTACAGCAGAATAACATACAGAATACTGCAAGGTAGTATGTTCATAAGTGAGTTGGAACATCATTTCCCTGTGATGTTCTAACTTGCTTCTGAACATACTACCTTGCAGAACATCAACACGTTGATTCACGATAAAACCAGTTACAATAACTGGAAAAGAGAAGGCAGAATTATTAATTCTATTGATGTATAATAAAGAGAAAGAAAGTTTAAAGAAAAATATTTAAATGTTCCTTTTGTTTGTCAACGAGTGGAACTAAAAGGAAATTAAATTGTGTTCTATTAAATCATGCTATTGTAAGAATTATAAGAGGAAAAGAAACTAATAGTATACAGATCTGTTAATAGAAAAATATAGGGATTATAGATTATTATCTGTATTCAGTCTCATCCCTCAATTTTAAGCATCACATTTAAACTGACTGGGATTTTGAGCTGACATTAGATTTGATCAGCATCAAAGTCATAGAGATCTCTCTGACTCTTTCAAATTCCATGAGAACCTAAACCAAAAATACATTGGCTGTGCTTGATTTCACTTAGATTGAAATATAAAAAACACCCAACAAAACAAACAAACACCTTTCTGTGTAGAGCAAATACGAAACATTTCAAGTCAGTTTCTGTTTGCATTTCATCCCACAAGCATGCTGCATTACACCAAATCCTGGGTCCTTTTGCCCTTTTTTTCCTCGTTGAGGAAAAAAAATGGTGCAGTTGATTAAGTAATATATTTCATCAGAGAAGGTGGCTCCTAGGTATGTCTGGTTTTTTCCCCAGTTTTCAAAACATCCATTTTTCAGCAGGTATTTAATACTTTAGTCTAAATCCAAAGTCCCTTATGCATTGTTGTGCCATTGGCAGTTCAGAATAGAATAGTTTGTGCAAAATACTTGTCATTGCTATTTTTACTATTGATATATATTATTCCTGTAGAGAGCAAAAAGCATACTGTCTGTTTGATAAAACAATTTTGAGAGTGTTGTAAAACTCTTTAATATTTAGTTATCAAGTAAATCCATTTCAATGACAGTGAATGCACTGGTGCATCAGCAGTAAAAACTCCACAGGAGTCATGCCAAAAAGAAAACCAAGACCCACAGAGAAAAATTGGAAGGGATTGTAGTCCTTTCAGACTTCTTTGAAGAAAGTGATCTGTCATTAAAAATTCACTAGTAGCAGTAAAGAATTAAAAACATCACTACACATTTTGAAGATTCAGAAGATGAGAATATGGGAATTCTTAATGAAGTGAATGGCATCCAAGAGAAAGCTGACCAGAAAAAATGAAGGCATGCTGATCTCTTTCCTGAGGTTTCTTGCAGCATATTCAATAAGACTGTGTTTTCATGTCATCTTTTAGAAAGGTAAAAATTTTAAATGATGGTGGTGGTGTTTTTCCATTTAGTGAACCCCTAAAACATAGGATCTGTATATGTCAGGAACACAAATACATGTACCCAGACTGTCTCCACTGCATAAATCCTATGCTTTATCTGCCATGCAGGTATAATATAGATTACATGTTCATAGGTACATATATATTGGCATATATTAATGTGTATATTTATATACCTCAACTTCAATACTACAATGACAGTTATTCATTCCTGCAGTGTATTAGTGTATAAAAGTGATTTACCAGGGATGGAGAACCAATAAACACATACATCTCAAACAGAAAAGAAAATTTTAAAAATTAAAATTAACAAGATCAGAAGCATAATTAAACTCTGTGTGACCTCAAAAATGGGTATTACAGCAAAGATTAGGCAGTGATGCAAGAGAAGGGAGAAATGAGTTGTGAGGATGGAAAGTGTAGAAAGAGTTTGAAGTGACACTGTTAATCAAAAAATGCATGAAGACCCATAGAACCAATTCATATACTTCTTGCATTTTGCTTGTATTTTTTAACTTTCAGTTTTGTTATAATGTACCCCTACTGTTTGGGATTTTTTTTTAATAAAACCTGTATTGTTCTCATTGCTGCACTTGTCTACAATTTATACAACTTTGCAAATTTGATAAATTTACCTGGCTCTTACTTTCTGTAAACTAATAAATCAAATAATGTTACTAACAGTATAACCAAAAACTGCCTAAGACTCTTGAATATTTAGAATGTAATTGGCTCTGGTTAAGAGAAAATTATGCCTATCAGTTTAAATTCCTACTCTCAATGACCTTGTCTTAAGGAGAAATTTTCTCTGTGTCCAAAAAGAAGAAAAAAATACCTTATTCCTAGAGAAGACTAATTTAATTCATGAGAGAGGAAGCCTGAGCACAATGCAAGAAGTCAGTCTAGTCCATAAATGAACAGGTATGTAACAATTAATTCAAACTTTTCCAGAGTTTTCTGAGACTTAAGCGAACATCAATGGCTACAGTTTTTGTTAAGAGCATGGAGTTCTATTACAAATGTTATATAATTTGCTTGCTTTTTGTTTTTTAATGTCCTACTATTTTAATCCTATAATCATGTAATAATCTCTTTTCGGCTTTGAAAAGTAGAAGCTTGGGTATTTTTCAAATCAGATACCTGAATATATGGAATGATTAAATGATCCAGAATATTCAGGTCATCCTTAATCTACATATCCATGGACTCCTGCTGAATTCCTATTGACCTACAGCTGGCTTCCAGGCCTTTTTTTTAATCTATTCATACTTTCCGACATGTGGGTTAAAGCCGAGGGAAAAAATATCTTCTCCATTACTACATATTAGAACACTTTCACCTATTTTGGTTCTTATCTTACTCCTAATATTTTTTCTATTCTAATTTCTCAAGGAAATGGACTAGTATCACCTTTAGAGAGCTGTTGCAGTAAGTTTTTGCTGGTTTAATGGTTTCAGGTTTTTTATGGTCTGTAAAGTTACGTATACATGTGTAAATATATATTTCTACAATAGGGTATATTTCCTTGCCAGGGAGTGGGAATATGTTTATAGACAAACAGATATGCCTGAATATGTCCCACAGTGAAAAATATGTTACTTAGTGTGTAATGGTTAACCACTTCATTTATGTTATTGACTAATTTTTTTATCTGGATTACCTGCTTCTATTCTATAAGTTTATTGTTTTGAAAGGACAAGTTTACATTTTACAAAGTATAAATTCTAAATTTGTTTCAAAAATCATGTTGGCTTGGTGATTAAGCAGAAACTTTTAAGAATTTTGAACCCATTTTTCACACTATTTTTTATTAAATACCTCAAGAAGATTGATTCCTAAATTTTTATCTTGCTGTTCAACTCAGATTTACTTTGCCAAATCCTGACTCAGAACAACCTGTCAATTCCTCAAAATAGCTGAAACTAATTTACAGCAAGGGAAGCCAGGGCTATAACTGAGACCTTGCTTTCTTTTGTCCATACAAAGCCTTTGGCCTTTTACTAGTAATGGCAAAATTTATATTCACCTGCCTACAGCAGAGACCTTCTTGATAGTCCTAATCATATTCTCTGTCTTGGTCACTTGCTAAAACCAAGCAGAGAGTTCTCTGAGCTTCCAGAGAAAAAAGAGTTATGTAGAAATATATGCTTCATTTGGCACTAGACTTTCTAACCTATTTATTAACATGTTTACATATTGGTTTAAGTTCTACTGATCATGAAAAGGAAAAAGAAAAAGAAGTTTGGTAATCTATTGCTTGAAACATTGATTTTAAACTGGCACCAACCCCTAACGTATTAACCTAGTTTTAGGTTACTTGCTTCAGGTTACCACAAATCCTGGAAATATAACATGATCTCATCTTACTCCAGTAAGAACCAAACCTTCCCTTGCACATGAGCTCAAAGGCTGATCTTTTTTGAGCTGTTCATAATTCATGCTTGCCATCTGTTTCTACTAAAACAAACTAACCAATTTGTTATTTAAAGATATATTTTTTGATAGAATAGTTATTAAAAAAAGATTGAAAACATGATCTTAAAAGGCTCAAGATTTCAAATATTAAAAGAAAATACAAGCATTAGTAAAAGCAATAATGACCTTAATTTCATGTAGATAATTAGATATTCTTATTCTTATATTTTAGTCATTGTTCTATATACACAGAATATTTATAAAATTGCATTTTACTTTTCTCATTATATCCCTACTCTGTTTTTCTAGGCACTTATCATCATACACGTCAGTGGATTTTGTTTGAGATTATAGAGAATCCCATAGTATTTAATAGCAATAAACAGATCAGTTAACTGGGCTAGTGGGTGGGTGAATGGATTTTAGCTTCTATTTCTCACAGAAATAACAGCTTAAGAAGAGTTGAAATTTTATGCTAGGAGACAGAGACAGACCAGGAAAAAATAATCTCTAAATGTTAGGCAGAGTAAATGAGCTACTAAGTGTTGAAAAAAGGTAGGGGTTTGTTTTTTTTCTTTTCATTAGAGCACTACATGCTAAAAAATAGCTCCAAGAAAGTTATTACTTTCATGAAACTAATTTTTTTTTCAAATTCCAAATTTGTTTCCATTCCACACAGCAATTATTGTAAGGGAGAACCTATCTCAGATCATAATTGTCATGGTGGTAAAAAAATTATTTGTCTATTTTTTCTTTGAGGGTAAAATCCAAAATAATGAGAATGTAAGCAATCCCCTTGATCACCAAATATCCTTACTTTTTGTGTTATATATTGATGGGGAAATCTGAGATTGTAGATTCACAAACCAATTGTGATACTACTGTGCAAGACATTCAAAACATTATCTTACAATATTCTTCAGAAGCAAAATGTATTCATTTTTATGGCTTGGATTTTGAAATAAAAATTACTGTAAAAAGCCATAACTTGAAAACTGCATGCAGGGGATGAAAAAATTTAATATTAATCTTCAGTCTTCATTGTTACAATTTTGTGTTCTGATCCTATTTATTTCTCTAGATTAAAAGTGAAAAGTATTTGTTTATTTGTCCCTTTCAAATATCTTTCTAGTGGAAGGCAGAAAAAATGGTTTATTGAAGGCGTTTTCCCTATAAAAGCTCAGAAATAGAATGTATTAGTCCGAAGAATAATAGTAACAAGAAATTTAGATTTGAATGGGTGACTGTTCTCTATTTTTAAGGTCCTCATTCAGCCTCGAGTACAGGGTCTGAGTATCCTGTGGTATGCTTGTATCTGACAAAAAAAGTATGAAAAGAATTTTCTAGTAGATGACATTTCCAGGATGAGCAGAAAAACTGAATTTTTCAATTTTCTTTTTTGTATTGCACTTGGTATGGTTGTCACCTAGAGTAATATCATGACATTTCAAAATTTTAAAATATTACTTTATGAATTTTTGTTTACATTCCTTACAGGTTTAGCTGTGAAATTTTGGTCCATTTTCCCTTCTCTTGTTCTTCACTGAGAGCCTGGTAGAAATAAAAGTAACAGAAAACTGTTATGGAGCTTGGGTATTGATTCAGTTGATTGCTGAAAAAGAACATTTTGCTAGACCTCTATTAGACAGTCATTTAAGTACAGTTCTCTAGAAGCTTGACTTGTGCCATAGTATTCCAGTGAAGAAAACACTTACCCGGTGCGTGCATATTATTCTTGTATTCATTCTAATTAATTACAGATACATCAGTGTTCCTGCTGTTAGCAAGCCTTTAATGACTGTTTCCATGCTAAACCTTGTTTTCAGTGATTTGTAACCACTGCCCATCCTGATATTCTTGACTAATTTTTCTCAGCTTGATACTACTTGAAGTTAGATATCTTTTGATAAAGTTTCCATTTAGAAAAACACTTTGCTTTCTAAATTCTTTCTAGAACATCGCTTTCCACATCCTGAGTAAGAAGTGACTAATAGCTTATATTCTATGATAAAATATATTATATGATATAGCTTATTATATAAGCTTCAATTCTAGTAAGGAACTGACTATCACTAAGAAGAGGTCTGTTTTCTGTGAAGAAATCTATGTTTTCAGATATGTATCTTTGAAATTAGGTAACTGATTTCTTTTTGCTCATTGACAGTATAAAATAGACATGAGAATGGTTATATTGCAAATCTTCTTGACCACTGTAACACAATTGCTTGAACTACAGTAGCAAGTGTTTGAAGATTTGGAATCGTCTGCTTCTTTTGTCAAAGAGGTCATTGGACAACCCTGGCAAAATTTGATCATATAATGTCCAGGGTAGTGTGAGTATTGATGTGTGTGTAATGGAAACAGATTAAAAATATAATTTATTTTTAGAATTTCTATCTTATTTTATATAGATTAAATATAACACAGACATTATAGATTATTAACATATACAGACAATGTGTGAGGGTGTAGCATCCTGTCAGCACAACAGGCCAGGACTGGGCAGTAAGGTACAGAGACTCCATGCATTTTACAGAAGGCTGATCATTTCTTTATTAAGAAACCCATGCTTTTATACCCTAGTTTGCTACAGGTGGTCCTAATTGGTCCTCTAATCCAAACACCATCACCACTGGCTAATTAAGAAGCCACCCTTTGGTAACCAAATCTCCATAACACATTCCACATATTCACAATACCAGGTGCAGCAGGTTAAGATAAGAATTGTTTCTCATTCTTTTCTCTGATCTTCCCACAGCCTTTACCAGAATGATGGTGCAGAAAGTTGTGTTGCTCTTTGTGGCCAGACAGCTGCTGCCACAGGGTCCCACCCTTAATGGGAAGGGAGAGCCCAAGATTCATAGATGCTTGTGTTCAAAAGGAAGAGACAAGTCAGAGGGTCTGCAAAAACTTACAAAGGTTTGTTAGTATGTTATGTACCAGGCATGGAAACTGGTGTAAGTTAGTCCTTTATCTCCTACTAGAAGCACATGGCAGTGGGTTTTGAACAAGGTGGTAGGGGAAGTGGGGAGATAGCAAGAGAGGGAGAGAGAGAAAGGAGGAAAGAGACACATCAATAGTCCTGGTCTGAGTGTCAATCCATCTAATAGGGTGTCCATGGTGCTGGGGTGTCCTGGTGTTATATTCCCAGGTGTTGTGAGGGTGTCATTTTATAGACAATGTTCCCTGCTCTGGATAAATGTTTCTTGCTTCCTGTGCAAATTAGTTATCATGCAGAGCCTGTTCTTCTAGGCAGAGGTGGTTCTGGAAGTGGCTCAGAGAACTTTGGTGGTCTTGGTGGCCTGGATCCCCCTGTGCAGCCCATGCCTGCTCCTTGACCTCATTCCTACACCTCCACTGTACTGTGCCACTTCAGGAGCCAGAACAAGGACATTTGTCCCAGAAAAGTGTTGTCCTACCTCTGTATGTCCCCATTCTCCAGCTGCATCCTGTTCTTTCTCATAGTGTCCTTGATGGCTTCAGAGCTGTCTGGCTCTCAGTGTTTGACACAGGCTCATCAGCCCTTGTACCTTCTAGGCTTCCACTGTGTGTCAAGGGGAAAACTGACACCTTTATCTGTAAGGTACAAGTTCAAAAACAAGCCCTGCCATTGTGTTCTACTTCAGTTTGAATGGGATGCTTTGCCTTTATTCAGACATTGCTTGTTTGTTTGTTTTGCTCCCATGTACTGTATTTTTAGATTGTCTGTGAAGACTCTAATCCTCAAAGACATTAGATATTCAGAAGAAGCTGCCTCACTGGTTTTGTTAAAAACATGGTGTCAAAGAGGGAAACCCAATCGTATTCCATCCACCTTATTTATGGAATTTTTTAATCCTGAAAGCATTTTTAAAAAAAAATTAAATTCTGTCTGCAATTTAATTATTCACTAGGTTTTGCAGTGGACTATATTTGAATGAATCTTCATACATTCTTTTAGAACTGTTCCCAGAAAGGAAAAATTAATTCATAGGAAGAAATATATACAAATAAAAGATTTGAGGAAGTGTGACTTAAAGATGACAGGAGATTTCCTGAAGAAAAAAGATTAGCATATATTCTTCTTTTGCCTTCCGTGATATTTGAAATCGAAAAGCAAACTAAATAATTTCTCTTTACGAATTATTTAGCTGAAAAATTAATTCTTTTTTTTCTGAATTGTATGTGCTGAAAACCGAGAAGTGCATTTCACAAACTTTCAGGTTTTGAAATCTGTACTAGTTCAGAAAACAACAATAATAAATATTTTAGTTGTGTTATGTTTCGTGCATGTATAATAATAAAAACTCATGTAGAGGTGAGAGAGAAAGACAGGAAAAAGATAACCTCCAGTATTATTTTTCTTAGTGATTTCCACCAGAAGTGTGACAAGTCATTGAACTGGTCTGAACTGGACAAAGTAGAGACTTAGATCCCCTGTGAATCTCTAAACACGTGTTTTTTGTCCACCTTTATGCTCTCTGTTTTGTAATTTTTCTACTCTACATGAACCATTATGTAAGGAGATGAGGGTTTTCTTGATTTGGTTTTTTTTTCTTTTATTTTTCACAAAACTGCTTTTTTCCTAGGAAGTCTTTGTTCAGCACTTTCTGTCTAACCTTGCGTTTTTTCCAGTATTAATATGACTCCTTCTTTCCAATGATCTTTTACAGTTCAAAGTTGCCTTCCTTCCCACTATGTGCAAAAAGTACTGGAATCTACTTCAGAGACACAGCACTTTCAAATACTCTCTTGGGATTTCTGGAAGGACAAAAGTTATGCCTGCTGACTTTACTTTCTACTGCACCATCCAACTCACTATTTTTTCGAAGTACTCTGACTTTAAAGCCTAAGTCTACTTCAGGCCTATTTGCTTTAGATGTCTCCATAACACGCCTGGTGGGTTTTCATTTTGTGTTTCCTTTTCTGTAAGTACTACCCTAGATACTAATGGCCAAATGCTGACTATAGTTAGTTCTGGGCATTGCTCAGACTCACTGAAGGATGACAGCTGTGACACCTTAGTTCCTGCTTAGGTAATAACCTTATTTTTTTCAAAAAGTAAGAAATTCATTAGTGACGCCACTCTTCTGAAAGAGTTTTGGTAGAGGGAGTATTGGAATTTTTTAATTTTCTTTTTTTACTGTGTGGACAATACATTATGATGTTACTATTTCTACAATGTAGAAAACCAGTCCATCCTACCCATGTTTATGAACATACAGATATACAGAAATGCACAGGGCTTATAAACCAAAATATTAGCTTAAATAATTGTTCTGCTAAGCTATAGACATTTCATCTAGGTTCCCCTGCTAGATCAAGTTCATATTTGTATTACTTTTCTATAGATTACTTAATAAACTATGGCCTCTTAGGCTCAAAAAGAATCCATTTTCTTCAAACCTGAACTCTTTAATACTGCTGAATGCTGAGTTGTAGGTATGAATTCAGCAATTAACTTCCATGGTCTAATTTGAAAAAGTAATAATGAGGAATGTGATCACGAGAGAAACTTCAGTTTTTTAGGCACAAAAATTAAAATAAAAACTGCTGGACCTAAGTTCCCTACCTTTTCTCTTTACTTCTTTGCTTTTCTCCACCTGCCATTTTTTTCTTAGAGATTCACTTACTTTGAAGAAGTCTTTCAAATAATTAGCTTTCCTAGAATAACATAGTTATCATAAAATATTAAAAGCTGCCCACTGAAATCCCCAGTTAAAATGATAACTTAAAAAGTTTAAAGCAGCCTACTAAGTTCTTGAAAACCTAAACGCATATCAAAGCTGCAAAGAGGTTTATCCTGTAAGTAAAATTAAAAAAAAAAAAATAGAAAATTATCTGATAACCAGTATTACTCATCCTAACTTTTTAATCATGTTTGTTCAGAAGGACATCTGGTGTGGTGTTTCCAAATCACTTCATTCATTGGCTTTGTCTCATCAAATCTTATGAGACACCTATATGTAGCTAATATACATAATTTCCCTTGGGTTTGTGATCTACGTAATATTTGTATTGTAATGTCCTCCAATTAAGAAATTTACAAGGTCATCATTTTGAATTAGTTTACTGATGGAACAACAAGGTTTAAAAAATGTAATCACATTCTCAGTTAATAGTGTCCTACAATAAGACTTATATTATCCATTAGCATCAACTGAGCATCTGATTCCTTAATATACTTGAATGTCCATTAGTTTGTAAAAGCAGAGGGATCAATCCTCTAGAAATAATAACTCTGTAGTATGTGCAAAACACTTGAGATCATGTTTTCATTTTATAAAAAAAAAAAATCAGAAAAAGTCAAGGACTTTTTAGTTCTAAGATGCCTTAGGCTGGAAAAAAAAATAGTTATAAGACATAATTTAAAGTCTGGTTTCCCAGTGCTTATTGACTCTTTTTAAAAAGGCATCAGAGAAAGTGAAGAAAGAACCCTAAGGCAATTTTTTCTCCTAAACTTTTTGTGGTTTTTTGGTATTCTTGCTAAAATGTGTTCACAGTTTAAAAAAAAGTTAAAGTTTTGCTTTTTATTCATCATCATAATCAGATAAGATGAAGAAAAAAGCATAACCACAGAATCACTTATTTACTAAATTAAATGAGCAGCTGCTTAAAATCTATAATGGTGTTATATATGTAAGGAGAATGAAAAGCATTACAAGACAATGGATATTTCCCTGGAGGAATCAAAGCAGTTCCTCTGCTGTGTCTGTCCATGAAGAGCATGATATTGGTCTATTCTGCATGTTTTACTGTGTACAGCAGAGTATGGTACAGAGATCCCTCAAAGTCCCTGCTAAACTGACAACTGTCCTGAAGCATCTTCCAAACTTCCCAACAGGTACAACCCTGCCTATATGTATGACATCAAACTTCTGCCCATAATAATCTATTGCAAAGTGGGTGTATTTGTGTTTGGCTTGTTCCTACTGTCCCTCCTCCTGCTCACTCCCAAGGATTACAACAGCAAGCCCACAAGCTGTGGGAACCAAGGCTTAGTGAAGAGTGAAATAAATACACCCTCGCTGACTTTATTCATTTGGCCTTTTACCACAAAGCTGAGGACTTCTTCAAACTGAGCAATTAATGATTATGTCACTGGAAATATTGATATTGGCCAGCCAGTATTTCTGTTATTTGAATACCTTTCTCAATCCTACTTCTTGGCAGATTCAGCTTTCTTTGACAAAGCAGTAATTAATGTTTTCTATCAACATGGGAGGGGAAGAAGGGCAAAAAGGTTTCCTTTGAATATAACCTTGCTCAGTTATACATGAGCAGATGGCATCTTCACCCTTCTGCTGTGAACTTTCTAAAATTTTTCAGTAAAGTTTCTAAAAACTTCTGTGCACAAGGCACTGCCAAAATTAGTCTGGTCACTTGCAACAAAGCAATTCACAGCTTTGAATAAATAGTTTCATAGTAGATCCTCAAGGGAAATACAAAACACCTCTCCTGTCTACCCTCCCCAAAAAGAAATTTATGGAAAACACTGAAACCCAAACCTACACAAAGAAAACCCCTTACCCTCCCACCAAAAAACAAACAAACAAAAAGCCCAACCAACCAAAAAACCAAACCATACCACTGATAAACCCCCTAAACCGCACAAAACTTCAAATGTCTCTTTTTCTTTTTTTTCCTCTATCTTTTAAGGTAAGTTTAGAAGAGGGAACTGACCCACTAAAGAGATATTAGAACATGCAGACTGTCCATTCTAGAAAACATTTTCCATTATTCTGCAACTAAGTTTCAGCTTAATTTATGCCTGTCATGGAAAAAGCTTCCTGATGTCAGGTCTGGCTGCGTGTAGGACTGTGCAGGGGGATCAAGCTGTGCTGCTGTTTAGGATTCCTGCCAAACAAGTGACATTTCCCAAGAACATAAACAGAATTTTAAAAAGTTGTCTTTGTCCTTCTTAAACAGTAGGTCTAAAGGGGACCAAAGGAAGAGAAGAAGAAGAAAGAAAGAAGACTTATCCTGATAGGAGTACATGGTTGCTAAGAAGGAAAATAACAAAGCTATTCTGAGCAGGGAGCAATGTTCCCTTTAAGAATAAACTATGGAAATTAATAGTTTGTCCTTTGTAAATGGCTTAATTTCCTATTGTAAAGTGTAAAGTAATTAGAATATTTTTGAAGACAAGTATTTAAATATTTAGCAGCGTAATAAAACTGCAGAAAAGGGCATGACTGGATTTAGAGTATGCTCTATCTACAGCATGGAGGCATGGTTCAGTGACTCACCAGGGAGGACAGCAACATGGATGACAGCATAATAAAGGACTTTAAAGTGACCTGTAATTTACATTTTGAATATTCATTGCATAATTTAAGTTACTGATTTTTTTTCCTATTAAAAAGTTAAAAAAAAAGGCATGTTTGAATTGAGATAGACAGTAACTGATTCCTTGATATTTTGGGGGTTGAAGGTAGTATAACTCAAGTAGATTAGTTCCTAAGTAAGGACAGGACCTTCATGCTCCAGGATATGATCTAATCTTTGACTAGGAAAAAAAAATGCTTTGAAAGTTTTATTCCAACTTTGCTGACTTTAGCAATTTACAGAAAATTCCTCACCTTTGGAAATATATATACTATACTGAAAGCCAAAATTGATCACTACTTTATCTATCCTCAGTGCAGAATAGCATTATTGTGCTTTAATCCTTCATGAAACGTAAAGAATAAAACATTACAATTTGTAGACATCCAAACTGTATGTCAAAACCAAAAAAAGTGAAAGAGAAAAAGGTTAAAAAAGAAAATTTCCATTTTATTGGAATTAAAAATGGTCAAGGCGAATATTTATTCCATTCCAGAATGAGGAGATGATTTATCTCCCAAATTTTGAAGGGAATTACAGATGATAATAAAGTTTGAGAATATAACAGTTCATCTAGAAACATTCAAAATGTGCTTAAAACTGAATTTCTGGATTCTGATCAGTCAGCTTTGGTTCCCAGAATTTTTGTAGCTTATTTAGTATTGATACTGGAACAATTTTTTTTTTTTTTTTTTTTTTATGAGACACTTTTGAAAGCTGAGACCTTGTAAGCAAAAGTTTACATCCTCTAGGAGAGGAGTCTGGGGAGCATTCCAGAGACTCAGAGCACTGTCTAAGAGATTTTAGAGACCTTAGAATGTGTCAGATGAGTCTCTGGTTCATCAGAAGACCTAGATTTGTGTCTCCAAAGCCAGAATATCTCCATCCCTGAATGTTTAGTTTTCATTTGAAAAACTCTAGGTTCAGTTTCTGTTTCTTATGCTGCAGTTTTCATGATTTTTAGACTGTCCTTCAACTAGCCTTTTATGTTGTACATGAAATTCAGAATCCCTTTTACAAAGTAGAGACCTGAGCCTTAACTGAAGGCAGAACTTCTGATTTCATAGCTTGAAAGTTTGGTCTTGTAGTAGAAAAAAGACTTTACATTCCTCAGTGTCTCATTGTAACGTGTTTATTTACCACCTTCAGATCTGACATGGCACTTTCTGAGATGAAGGTGAGACAGAGTATATTGTGCTTAGAACTACTGATCTGTACAAAGTCCTCTGCTCCTTGCCTTGTCAGATAGTCTCAGTCTCCCACATCTTGCTAGATGAAGTCCAAATCCTACCTGAAAGGAAACATTCGGCCCATGGCTCACTCCCACTCCCCGCTGAGCTGAGATTGCTGCAGTCTTTCATGCTGAGCCTCGACCGCAGGGGCAATGTGTGCCCACAAATAACAGCATCGTTTTCAGCCATGGATCTGCTCCTTTCTGCAGAAAGACAAGCTCTGCATGATAAAGAAATTGGGATCTTTCTGCAATGAGGAAGCCCTCAGGAAAAAAAAAAAAAAAAACAAGCCACAAAAGAGAGTAACAAAATAATGATTAAAAATGTCTTTGTCTTTTGGCAGAAAAAGGACTGTTACACCTATTAATGATATGAAGATGATAAAATGTTGTAATTATATATATTTTTAAGAAATATATTTATTATGTTATTTTGTTATCTGATTATGCAATATGACAGGTGCACATACTTCTAACGTTAAAGATGGAAATCTGCTAAAAGATAATGTCTTAAACATTAAAGATTACAGTAACTAGAGAATGGTAGCAGCAAATAAATATCCCTAAAAAGATACTGGAAATCCTCTTTCAAGCAATTGAGTTCCCAGCTCTTAATTGTTTTGGGTTTTACTGACAGTTTGTAGTAATGAGTCCTTTGAGGTTACTCACCTGGACACTTCCATAATTTCTGAGAGGATGTAACTACAAGGAAAATATTCCAGACAAGTAAAACAATTACCTTTATGGTCTGTGTTAAAAATGTAACTCTAAAAAATAGTATATGAGAACTATTTCTGTCATTACCTATTTTATCAGTGTACATTTTTAAGGAAATCTTTAACAGACCCCAGGTTATAAAACACCACTGATTATGAAGCACCTTTTATGTGGCTCTTCTAGATAAGTCAAGAACAAGGCTAAAATATTAAATGAATCATCTTTTCATGTATAATTTATAATCAAGTAGATTGCAAATGAAAAAAGTAATTGACTAGCTTATTCATTATTAATTGAAAATGAATTAAAGGTTTTGTAAGTAGACAATGTGAGAAATTTTCAGTGAGCCCTATAAAACAAAGAATATATAAAGAGCTGTATTATAAAAGAGAATTTAATCTGCATTTATACATTAATGTCAGATTACTAAAGCTCTCTATACAGCTTTCTCTTTAGTTTGTTTATTTCCTGAGCACTCTTTCTAGTATCTGACAGAAAAACTTCTGCTACTTTAAAGCACAGTATTTCTCTTTCAAATAATTGAGCTACAGGAACAACCAAAATTTATAATTCTTACAAAGTGGTAAAATTTGATAAACTTCTTGCCATCATACTGTAAGGATGATTTGAGGCTATGGAAGATAGCTGTGTATTGAATTCTTTGTTCCTTGTATTCTTTACTTGCTCAAAAGAAAATAGATGAAACAAGATGAAAGTATTTGAAAGGACATCCGTTGAAATTAGAAATGAGAACAGAATGTTGCTTCTTGCTTCTCTAGGAACAATATAAAATATTCTCTTTCCATGTCATCACTAGACATGTAGGACCCCCTTTTTGGGAACTCTGGATAGATTTTTATTGCATGGATTTAATTAGTTGGTATCATCCCTTCACTGGTTCAACACTTTCATAGATGATATCAGGACATCTTAAGTTCATGAATTTTAATAGTTCTAATAAATATGCAATGAAGTGACAGCAGTCTATTCTACTCTGGATCAAAGACACAGACAAGTTCAGGTTTAATTCTAGAGTTCTTGTCTTTCTGAGATATTCCACTCTTCATAAAGGAAGCAAAACAGAGGGTCGTATGTGTTTGTTTTTACTTAGAAAATAATTCTTGTTTTGAACATCCCTGAATTATTAGTTTTCATTTGCAAAACTTTAGGTTTAGACAATTCTTAGTTATATTTTTTTTTTTTTCATTTACAAAGATTTACAGAGAAGCTTTCAGTGCACAGACCCCTAAGAAAGGATGAGTCATAATTTTTGTTATTTCTGTCTAACCACATTGTAAACACTTCTCTCTGGACTCCAGCTCCTCAGGAGAAATTAAAATCTTGGAGCAGAGTTTGACAAATCAGCTTTTTGTCAGGGAAGAAAAAACATTTCATCAATAGAAAAATTTCAGCACTTGAATTAAGGTGACTTGTGTTCAGACAGAAATTAGAAATGGTCTCAAGTTCTTTTCATTCCAAATGCTTGCCTTCTGTTTGAGCCTGTGTGTGTGTGTAACGTAGAAGCCTGAACTGCTGTGAAAAATTCTCCTTAAAAAGATCACACTGACACTTAGAAAATAAATTGTAGATAATCTTTGTAAAAAAACAGTATTTAAAGTAGTGTTGCATCTTTTTCTCTTGTTCTGCTGAAAAGGAAGAAGCTTTTCAAAGGGAAAACCCATGGATTTTCTTCTTCATAAAATTTAATGCATGTATTTTTGTAAACTGAGGTCAACCTCAAAATGTACATTTAATTGCGCAGTGGAAGTCTGGTACTGGATTGTGTCTAGCAGAACAGGTCCAGAAGAAAGCATAGGTTTAACACCTGTATCATCTTCACTTTATTACCCTTCATATTTCACAAAGGGTGAACAGAAATCCTTTCAGCTTTGTAAATGATTTTTCTTTTTTATTGTTGTCTTCCTTTGCAAAAAGTAAAAGAATTAACACAGAATTAGAGGAAGAATAGCAGTTAGTAAAAAATGCAAAATTTAAATAAGATATAACTAAAATTATGAAGGATACTGTTGAGATATTGCTGAAAAACTGTCCAAAACTCCTTAAGACCAATGCATTAAAAAAAGCAGGCATTCTTTATTACAGAACCAGATGTACAAGGGTATATTGCCATCAAATTTGTGCAGAAAAAGTACAGGAAAAGCTGTAGGTTCCTCTGGTGGTCTCTGGTCATCCTAGATCCTAAACTTAGACCTGATCATTTGATTCCCAAATATGGAGCTGAGTTGGCATACCTGGGGTGATTCATTGTTTTCAAGACGCTTCTTGGTCAATGTTGAACATGATCCTACAAAATAAGCATTGTGTGCTTCCATAGGCTAATGATTTTTTAGAATAAGCATTGTATTTTTCCCACCAGGTGAGAAAACAGTTCTTTATCTGCCTACAGAGAGACATGTTAGGAAAAGCAGAAGTGATAGGTTTCACAGCCATCAGGTTCTCTTTTAAATGTCAAAAATCCAAAAATCTTTCACTGCTTATACAGACCCACAAGAAATAACACATTTCCCTCATTTAACTAATAAAACATGTTTTCTAGTTTAATTTTAGGATTAAGCATACTTAATTGTCACTTAGACACTTTAATAAGGAATACTTGAGGAAACACAGAGTACTGAAGATGAGATATACTTGATTTTTTTATTCCTACATACAATGCTGGAAAAGCTAAGCTATATTTTATGCCTGGCTAGAGGCTCCATTGTAAAAGCTTGGCCTTACAAGAGAAAAAGAGTGGTATTTACTCAGATAAAAAAACTTCCCTTAATTCTTTCTTAAGAGAATGGAGAACGAAGTTTTATAATTTATATTCTTTCTTCTAGATATTTTTCGAAAGTGTGCTTAACAGGAGTATCCTTTAGAACCTATCTTATTTCTTTTAGAATATATATATTTATATGGTATATTCCTGATGCTTCCTTTGCTTGAGATAAGAATATTTACCCTTTCCCAAGAATGGACGACTGATGTGACAGAACTAAGGACTAAGGACACCAATCCTAACCTTTTCCTATAGTCCCAGCAGATACATCTGGGTCATAATCATCATGAAAAACAAATATCCATCATCCCTTCTGTTGAAATTGAGCCATGAAGCTGAATATTTTCCTTTTGGAATACCAAATAAAGCTTTTTTTAGTGAATTTAGCTTCACCTGTTCACTGAGAAGCAACCACAAGCCTGTATATTGCTGCTTTATTCAGGAAACTAATCCTGGTTTTGCAACTGAAAGATACTTTTTTCCATATTTGGCTCCTATCTGAATACATGTTGTCAACCATTCATTCAATTTCTAGACTCAGCTCTACTGCCTATTTGAGGCATCTTCAAAGATTTCTAAACATTCTCCTTTTTCTTTTAATTTTCTTCTATAACTTTCTCCATTTTATGTTCTTGTGTATATCAAGTTGCTACAATGGCCTGAAAATTCTATTTCCTAATTGCTTTGGATGATAATACACCATTATTCAATGACAATTACTTTGGATACAATCTTCCTAACTATATTTTGCTATAATTAATCTTCACAAAGTTGTGTTTTCTCTCAAATATGTCTTGAACTCAGAATGTTTGTTTCAGTAAATTTCTGTCTGGCAAAAACCCTATAAATTCAATTAAAATAGAATCAGCTCCTAAGAAACTGCCTTTTTATTTTTTTTTGCTCTATCAAAGTATATTTTTACCTAGATCTTTTTATCTTCATATTCAGATGTCTTGAATACATTATTTTTCACTATGGATGACTCCTCTGAAGCACCTGATGCTGTCTAGAGGGTGATTCTGTAAGGGTTATGGGAGTGGTAGCATGAAATCTGATCTCTCATGGCAAATCTTGCATTCTTACACTAAGTAGATCTCATTAGAATGATAATAAATCACTTTCACTCCATGCCCAGAAAATTCTGAAAAATTTGACCTCAGTAGAAAGATCAGGATATATATGTGAATGGAAGTGAGGACAGACATGCTACCTGAGAACAAAATCCATATTCAGAGTGGAAGGAAATAGCCTGCTGCCTCACATCTTGGAGGCAAGCATCTCAACATCCTTTGGAATCCTTAGCAATTTTCTTTTTATTTGCAGTGCCACGTTTCATAGATTCTAGTAGTGATTGCAAAGTGGAACTCCACTGGTCACAAATTGATTTATTTAGTTCCGGGAAGAATCAAAATAAAAGTTAATTCTATGTTACTCAGTTTAAAAAATTTGGATTATTTTTAAAATGTATAATTTAATGAAAGTACCTTACTTTTCTAATGACACCTAAGATTCCCAACTGTACTGTAGAGTTCCACTGTTTGCTTTCCTGTAAAAATAAAAGTATTTCACATGAGTTTAAAAGTGGTGTTTTGAAAATACTTATTTCATTGATCCCAGCTACAGCAGTTGACTTCAATTAAAGTAGCAAAAACTGGTCAACAAGGAAAGAAATAGAATATTTTATTTAACTTGTATTTTAAGTACATTATTTCTATGACTGTATTTTTCCTTTAAAGAAACAGGAAAAAAGAATAGCCATAAATTTACTTTAAAGTGCTCTAGGAAAATACTTATATCTGTTAACTGAAGATTATTTTAAGAGAGAGGCAAAGTGGAAGATATTTTATAAGCAAAACTATTTTTCTAGGAATTTTTTTGTCCTCTTCCATTCAGTGAGAAGAGATTAGAATGAAACTTCTATATTTATAAATTGTAATAATAATGAAATAGATTGCCCTAATCTGTATCCAATAAAATATATGTGGAACATGGCCATTATCTCTTTCCATTTTTTTCCACTTATATTTTTCCTTTCCTTCTTTCCTGCCTTTCCTTGGTTATTATTACCAGAACATTGTCCTGCAGTGAAAGAGAAGGTTTAATATAGTTCAGAAATAATTAAATGGATACTGAAGTGCTAATAATATTCTAGTTCTTAATCTCACTTTCTAGAAAGTAATAATTTAAGATACACTTTATCACACTAGGTTTTCTTATTTGTTTGTACTAATATAAACAGGTCACAAATTATGCAGATTCTTTCTTGAAGCTCTTAAGTTATCTTTTGAATGCAAAATTAGGAATTCAAATCTTAGAGGCAGAGAACAGACTTTTAGATGCTAAGGAGCCAAGAATGATAACAATAAGGCTCTTTGTGCTGAGGCCTATTTTTTCTATTTTCTTGTATCTGTTTCATTTTAGAAATACTTCTTTCATTTTCATATATGTGCATTTCAATATCTCCACCCAGCATGGTATTTGAGTGTCTCCCAAACATGAATTTAGGAGGTTCCTGTGAGTTCCTTTCATTTTACATCAGTAGAAATGAAAAACACATAATAATATTAAGGCCTGAAATACTCTAGGTAAAAATATTGATATTCTGAATCTTAGAACTCTGACAAACAGTATATTAGAAACTGTCATTTGGTTCCATGTTGGTTTTTTTTATAAATAATTTAATGTAGCGTGGAATATTCCATGTTCACAGAAAGGTGGGGTTGCTGTTGTTCAAAGGGAGAATTTATAGGAACATCAAGGCCAAACGTCAAGTGTTATTAAAAACAGTTTTTCAAAGTTTTCTTAGCTCTGCAGTTGTATTCCCAGTTGTTCCAGCCTTGGGAAAGAAGGAAAAATGCAAGAAAAGTTTGCTTTGTTTGCTTCACACTTTTTTATTTATTTCATATCAAAATATCATTCTATGTATTACAGCATGATTCCATTACTGAATCTACTTTAACTGGGTATTTTGCATTGGTGTTAGACTTGTATAACCCTTCTGAACAAGATATTCTGCTTAATCTTACATTTGAGTTGGAGTGTTTTCTCCTTTCCTTTTTTTACTTTTAATTCCAAATGTCATATAATCAAATTTTTTGTCGAAGAATGTAAAATGACCTGGAAACAGACCAATGGGATAAACAAAAAGACCCTAAAAATCATGTTTGAATACATATCCAGGGTAACTGGTAATCCTGCAGTCATAGAAAATACAAATATTTTTGTGTATAAAGGTTTCATAATTAATAGACAGCACATATTAATGACTAAATAAATTTCAAATTCCTTTAAAAACAATATGCTTCCAGAATTAATGCATACATTTTGTAAAATTATTTCAAAAGTGATAATTAAACTACAATTAAATTAATGAAACCTCATTATTTTAAGTAATAAAATAATGTATTATTATGTTCAATGGATTATATCTATTAAATCTATTATTATAGCTAATATTATGTGCTAGCTAGTGCATAATATCACATAACTTCATTTGATGTTAGTATTTACCTGTTGACAGGCTCTATATGTTTACAGTTTGTAAGAACAATGTTCTTTGCTTTCTGATTACACATTTTCTCTCTAGGAATATCTTTCATGATTAGAAATATTCACTGAGTTTATATATTATTTATCTGTTATTTATTTAAATCATCTCCAGACTACACAACCCCAGCTCCCTCAGCTGCTCTTCATGAGCTGTTTCCCAGACTCTTCCCCTGCTCCGCTCCCCTCCCTGGGACTCGCTCCAGCCTCTCCATGTCTTTCCTGAAGTGAGGGGCCCAGAACTGGACACAGGATTTGAGGTGTGTCCTCCCCAGTGCTGGGGACAGTGGGACAATCACTCTTCTGGTCCTGCTGGCCACACTACTCCTGATGCAGTCCAGGATGACATTGGGCTTTTGGCCAGCTGGACATACCACTGGCCCATATCCAGATAGCTCCCTCAGGTCCCTTTTCTTTCTCTGTATTTGTATGGCTGAATCAGTGTTCTTTTACAGAGCTGCTTGAAGATGAAACTTTGAAGCATCATGAAGATTGTTTGTATACAGATGAGAGAAACAAAAATTTACTGAATCAGGTCTTATTTTTGAACAAAGTATTACTTTTTGCTACTTTTTTAGAAAGTAGGGGAAAAAGAAGAAAAATCCCTAAGAAAATGAAAAGGTCATAGTATTTTTTTTTTCCTCACTACAAGTAACTTCTAGTTTAACATAGCAAGTCAAATCATATTAAGGATAACAAAGAGACAGGGGAATAAATTCATTTTCACACCATACGGTAAATATTTCAAAAGATGTATTATTCTGGCAACACTGACAGCTTCTTTTTCTGCAGCAAGAAAGGAAATGTGACCTTGTAACAATTATTTCTTTCATTGTCAGGGCATAAAACGGCAAAAGGAATTTCTTTAGTAATTATGTTTGATCACTCCTAAAATACCAGCCAAGCACTATTTTATTAGTGCAAAATGTAGCAAGAGAATTTAAGGACAGAAAGAAAGAACTAGATATTCTGTAAGTATTCAAGTTATTTTTAATCCTTTTTCAGATTGTAGATGTTATTTGGAAGAATATAGATTGTTCTCAAGTACTTGAAAGTTATTGTGGTTATTTACTGGTGGACAGAGCAAAAAAAAACCCTGACTATGAGCAAACTAGTAGCTCTCACCACTGCTTTAGAGGCCGCCGAATTTCATCAGTGAAAGGATGACAAGCAGGTCTTTAAGGTTGAGTAAAATTTACAAGGTATTTTGATCACAGTCTTATGAGTTTCATAAAGTTTTAAAGAATATGTAGTACACATTTAATCCCCAAAAGTGACTTTATTGTCTTGCTAACACTGATCTGGGCATGTACCACTTTAGAAATAATGTACATATCACAAGAGTACTGACGGGCAATGAGGAAATACCTAAGTTATCTCAGGCATGGATACCTAACTAACACTGGCATAGGTGTCAGCAAGAATAAAAGTAAATGAGCCTGCCCTAAGAGCTGTGTATCTGAGGTTAGATTCTACTCGCAGCTGAGATGCTATTTGATCTAGTTTGGATTGGTCTTCATAGCACTACATTGCTCCAATTGCTGTGCAGATAAATACTAAATGAGAAACTAATCGACTGCAATGTGCTACTCATGTTTCTCTGTGGGGTGTTGTTTCAGTCTGTGAGCAACATCTTGCCATAAAGAAGCAAGAGTTGAGAGAAGGTACAGGTACTATTTCCAGGGCTATCACAGCTGCATGTGAGAAGAGAAGCAGGGGAGTAATATATTAAGTAGAATCACACTGAGCAGCGTTCCTACCTAGAATTCCTACCTGGAAATTTCTGGAGAAATCCTCTTTTTTCCATGCCTTTAATCTGCCTGGCAGGCAATGAACCCATAGCAAATTTCAAAATGTGTTCTGCTTGACTCATGAATATTCAGCTGCTTTCTTGACAATGAATTATGTAAGTTCGTGAAGAAAGCTTTGCTGCTCTGTTTTTTGAACATGAGGTGGATAAACATGTAAAACTTCCAGTCAATTACCTTTCAAAACTATTATTTTATTTTTAAAAATCATAAGAAATATAAATCAAGACCTTTGATCCATAGAAGTTTAGATATTTAGAAAGAATAAAAAAGCCAATATTCAATGATAATAATTATTAGATCTAATGTACAAATACAAAAGGACAGAAAAAAAAAAGAAATATAAAGTAACATGATGAAAGACAACCCTCCGCAAATAAGAGTGAGTGCAGAATAAACTGCTAATTGTGAATGGATGAAATCTAACTATGGAGTTTCCTGGTTCATATTCAGTTACAATATTTATCTCTATTTTGACAACAAGAGAAAAAAAGATCTTACACATTCTTAAAATTCCTCAGGTATTTTCGTCACTGTATTTTTAACTTTTTATGTTAACCAGATCGTATGTGTTAATATTCAAATAAATTTATCTATGGGAGACAAAATTACTTATCTTCAAATTTGGATCAGCCAAACTTGAAATTCTTAAAGATGCAGAGAAAGTAAAGTTCTCTTATTTGATAGAGCCTGTTTTCAAAAGAATAACTGGGAGATTCAAGAAGTGAGTAGAAAAGAGAAGTCACATACAGCAGAAAGTTCCACCGCCCATGATGATGACACAGTACTCCAAGAAATCTTTCTCTATTCATGAGTGATAATACATATAGATTTTCCTCTCCATATTTTTTCTAATTCTATTGCCATGCATTTGGAAGAGATCCCTGCTTTTAAATTTTCTTTTTATTTTAATCCTAATTAATTTGCTGCAGTATTTTCATCTTCACTAATGGATTCATGATTATTCAGTGAATTAAAAAAAAAAGAGAGAGTATGGCTTTGTCCAATGAAGTTTCTAAAACCCAGTCGTTTTTCCTGTCTTCCTTCACTGAGTCAATTATAATTGATTTTTTTTTTAAAATTTGAAACACATCACAGAATTACACAATGGCTAAAGTTGGAAGGGACCACAGTGGGTCATCTGGTCCAACCCCCCTGCTAGACCACATGGCACAGGATTGTGTCCAGATGATTCTTGATTATCTCCAGTGAGGGAGAATCCACAGCATCTCTGGCCAACCTGTTCCAGTGCTTGATCACTCACATAGTAAAAATGTTCTTCCTCAAATTCAAAGTTCCTGTGCATCAGTTTCTGCCCATTACCTTGGGCCCTGTTGCTTGGCACCGCCAAGAAGAGCCTGACCCCATGATCTTGGTGTCCCCCCTTTAGATATTTAAACCCATTTCTGAGATCCCTTTTCAGTCATCTCTTCTTGAGGCTGAGCTGGCCCAACTCTCTCAGCCTTTCCTTGTGACAGAGATGCTCCAGTCACCCAATTGTCCTTGTTGCCCTGTGCTGGACCCACCCCCGGAGCTCCATGTCTCTCCTGTCCTAAGGAGCCCAGAGCTGGAGACAGAACTACAGATGTGGCCTCAGCAGGGCTGAGTAGAGGGGCAGGATCACCTCCTTGGACCTGCTGGCAACGCTCTTCTTAGTGCACCCCAGGGTGCATTGGCTTCGAAGGCCACAAGGACACTGCTGGCTCATGGACACTTGCTGTCCACAAGGACTGCCAGATCCTTCTCCACAGACCTGCTTCCCAACAGGACTTTCCCTGGCCTGTACTGGTGCAAGGGATAGTTCTTCCTCAAGTGGTGGACAGCAAGCTGTCCATGGGAGAATTATCAGCTCAGAGCTATAAATCCTCTAATGTTCCAATGCAACCTGTATTTGCCACTGCTGAATTTCAGAAAGTTCTTCTGTGTCCATCTCTCCAATCTGTCCAGGTCCTTCTGAAGGGCTGTGCAGCACTCTGGAGTCTTGGCCGCTTCTCCCAGTTTTGTATCATCTGTGAACATACTGAGCAAGGAAAGGACAAACTGATGGTAACATCAAAAGATGGAAGACCATTTCCCCTTTGTGAGAAACGAATTTTCCAAACTGAAAATGGTATAAAATTTTGGGCATATCAATGTGCCCATATAAAATATATTTTCACTAATACGAAATATCAGAATATAGAATAACCAGGATAATCATTCCTATTTTATAATAGGATTTTTTTTAATTATTATTAACTTTAAATATTTTTTTTTACATTTTTTTAATAGGAACTTTTTTAAAACAAAAATCAAAAAAGTACACAATATAGTTGATAACTCCAGATGGTTCTTGTTTGTTCATTTTTTTTTGACACAAGTACAAAAATAAGGTACCTCATACAGGAACAAGAGAAATGCATCAAAGTAGCCAGGATAATGAAGTATATTAGTTACAGGAATTACAAGCATTTAAAGGCTAGAAGGTAGGCAGCAACAGTAAACTAGGATGTACAAAAAGCACATTATATATGACCATTTTAAGACCTTCTGTGCTGATGCTGGTAGTGTAATTTACATTAATTTTGGGGGTTTTTGATATTTTCCTGTTTAAACCCATGCCCTAACTAGCTTAGTCCTTATCACAATTGTACTTTAAATACAAAGTTGGTCTAGTTGCAATGAAGTCCTGCTTTCTATGATTATGTGACTACTAATATTAACTTGTTTTCAAGTATAAAACTGATACTACTTATATCATTTATATTATCTTTAGATAGATAATATCTTATGGTTCACCTTTCTGGAAAATATTCAGTTACTACTGTAACAGGGGTGCTGAACTGCTTTATTAGTGTTTTAATCTTCTATACTTTAATAGCTTCTAGAAGCAGAATTTTATTTGATTTAGTTCAAATTGTTCAAATTATTTATCTTAGCTTTATTTTAGCCAATTCCACACAAAAAATATGAAAAGTTCCTAAAAGTTCTTGTCATCCACAAAGTAATTTTCACTGTTGTTTGCTTTTTTTTTAATATACTGAAGTGTATGAATTCTGTCTGTTCTTAAATGTTGTAAAGTTTTCTTCCTAACCAATAGCACTGTGGCTCTTTTACTAACTAATTTGATATGTGATACTATCACATCATGATTCTCCACTGGTATCACTGTGAATTTGTACTGCTCATGGTAGTTGCTATTATAACCTGCTTGGCCTCTTGAGAGATTCATTGATTCATTTTCTTTTCCCAGACTGTTCTCAGATTGTCAGTATTGTTTCTTAATCTAGTTCATATGGACAGTGAAATTCTCTGTGGTTTAGCTTTCTCACACAAAGATATGTGCAGCCAGCCACATAGAAATCCAGGGAGAATTATCTGCTCAGAGCTATAAATCCTCTAATGTTCCAATGTAACCTGGTAAAATGAAGATGCTGAAACAACCTGTATCTATTGTATTGTTTTATAGCCATTCATACTGGAGGTCCTTTTCTGTTTCAATATCTAGATCAGTGCCCTCCATATGTAAGAAAGAGGAATTAAAAATGTGCTTTCACACAAACCAGCAATTCAAATCACCCACTACATATGATGACAAAAATTAAAACCTTATACGTGCAATATAAGTAAATATTCTGGCTGTGGCTGTGTGCAATTTATCAAGAAGTATGAGAAAATAGGTAGAAATTTGTGGAGCAATAGATTATAAGGATCTCAAACCTAATATGCATATGTTTTGGAGATGCTTTATTTAAGCTTATGTATTATAGCCCCATTGAAACTTCTTGGAACAATTCTTTCAAATTATTCTTATCTAAAAGAAATGTAATTTAATTTTCCCCACTTTAAATGCTTGCTTGAAAATTAAATTTACCTAATTTTTTTTTGTTACATTCCTTCTAAAAACAAAAAGGCAAAGGAATGCAGTTGATTCTGCTATGTAGTGTAGATGATCTCAAAGAGTAAAAAACAAGTTTGGAACTGAAAACATAAGGTATCAACTTCAAAAAAGCAAATCAAATACATTCCTCTCAAGAAATTTCATTGAAACTCTTCCTTATCTGTGTCAGACCTTAAGGTGTCCAAAAATATTGAAGCTAGACATCAGAGGATGTGCAACAAAATATGTTAAATTATTTTGTATTCTTATTAAAGTTCAGTAAATCATGCCTGGATGATACACACTTGACTTTGGCTGATATTTGATTGCCACATGAATGAGAATAAATGTGTGAAACACTATAGTCAAGCTTAACCTGGTGTTTAACAAAGCATTCTGTTTTGGCATTTTTCAGCTTTCTTTTTTCCTTATCTCAGTTTTACTTCTAGTATGAATTTTGACAGAGAAAAAAAAATAGGCTAGCTTTCATTTCTATGAAGTTAAGACATAGCTGACATAGTATATACAATTCCATCAAGTTTTGTTTGTCTTTGCTACAAGAATAATCTTAAATGCACAAACCGGATTGTTTAATAATTTTATAATTTGCAAATGTGTCCAAGTGTCTCTACTGTACAAGATTTCTCAATTATATAATAATAAATTATTATGACAAAATATTTCTGGTAATTAATCCAAGATAATACAATATTGCTGTGAACTACAGGGCACATGAGAACAATGTAAATGCCTACTTGTATTTTGATTTGAAGTAATAGTTGGACAATTACACACATGTAATTATTTTCTTAGTGGACGACCTTCTCACTTAGATTGTTCAGCTTCAGCTTTAGATTTAGTTAAGAAATAAATAATGTTTCTGTAGGTAATAATCCTAAACTGCATCAACACTGGAAGCCGAATGTGCTGTGTGATGATCAAATTACACTCCCCTGCTTCAGAGCAAGGAGATTCATTTGAGAATGCTGAAACATTTACCCTGACTTCTTGGCAGAGACTCAAACAAAATAAAGTAGGGTGATTGTGTCTCACCCCAAACACAATTAAGAGTATTGTGGCAGTATTCACCAAGAGACGTTTCTGTAAACACAGAAGCGAAGATCTAACCATGATAAATGTACAGTAGATGTAAACAAAAGATCTCAGCCAGTTTCTCAGACACTAACATGTACAAGTTCAGTGTTCTTTTTGGGAATTAGCAAGACTGTTGCTAAAATTAGCAATTAGAATACTGGAAACTGTTGACCAGAGAATTCATAGGAACCTGATTACTCCTGGTAGTACACAAGTACTGATTTACTTCAGCTACCTAATGATGTGCCCCAAAGAAATGGAGTAAAGGACAAGAAAAAGACAAGGTTTAAGTAACAAGACCTGCTGCAGAGATATGATTGATATTTTAAACCAGCAAATAGTGTGATTGAAGGCTGATAAGACTGAAAGAACTAATCTGATGATGCAAAAACAACAAAAAAATTGAATCTCATAATCAAAAATCACATTACAATGCATAACAGAATTGAACTCAGATTTTTTATGCTTTATCCTGGAAACTTTAACATATTTTTATTATATTGGGACTCCAGAGGAATATAGGGAACAGATTTCTTCTCTTTTTTTCCTTAGTAGATTTTTAGGGGATAGCGGTTTGTTTGTTCACTCTACACATGAACTGACCTCATTCTGGTAGAAATTGACGAAAAAGTGCTGTAAAAGCTATCACTATCAAAAAAAAAAAAAAAAAAGCATCAGCTGCACTAAATGTCTGATTATGGAGAAAGATACTCTTTGTGGAAGATCATGACTGTTAACAGCAGGGACACAGAGAGAAAATTTAAAGTTATTATCTGACACTGAGTCCATCAGTGTCCCTGAAATTTGATAAATTGCTTTATCTAGGGAAACGGTACAGTACTTGCTGTAACTATTCTTTAACCTCAGAGATAATATATAGTTCTTTACATATGAAAGTAACAATAGGAAGTAATGCAGTTTATCAGATTTTGTAGATTTCTGTTCTCAGATGTTAAAATAACCTAAACCAGCATCTCTCAATCAGGTCAATATTTACAAACTCTAGCAATTATCCTCCTTTATTCCCTAGAACCAGGCCAGCTAAAACCCATCTGTCTGTCTTTGGATTGCCGTTGTGCTCATCCAGCATAATTATAATTGTGACTTAAGAACAGATTACTCAAATCACAAACCACATGTCAGACTGTCAGTATGCACCTTTTGCATAGATCCATGAAAGCTCTGTGCCTTTCTTTCCTTTGGCTGGCTGAACCACCATAATATGTATAATGTGTATAATTGCCAAAAGTGAAAGTAAAGAAGCTTTTGTGATGCTATTATCAGCTTTTCTCACAGCATTGCAGAATCACATATGCCATTGGTTTTTGTACAATATGTTACACTATAGTTATAGCCTATCATCTAATAATATAATTCTGTAGAAATGAAGGCATTAATGTCACGATGAAAGTCAAAAAAGAAGCTCATATTAGGAATTGCCAATGAAAAATGGAAAGTTTACTGCATGTATTTTTTTCCTTAGCAGTACCTTACAGTATGCATTAATTGTGTAGTAAAATAATATGAAATATCTTATCTGATCCTGCGGGACATATATCCTGCTGTAATAAATTTTAAGGTTTTAGTCAATTTTGAAGTAGATTAACAGAAAATTTTGAAGAACAGTTGCTTATCTGTCTAAAATGTTTCTTGGTGATTTCATCAGATTCCAGTAAGTGCAAATATACATCTTTTCCAAAAGCAGGGACTCAATTGGGCTGTTGTGAAAAATGAATTTTGAGTTAAGAGTGAATACCTGGTATATGCTTTGTCCAAAATATAGGGGGGTTTTATTCAATAATTGTCAAACATATATCAAGTAAGGAAGGTTGAGATGACTGATTGGATAGATAAATTTTCAAGTAGGAAAACACATCAAATTTTTGCTTACTTAATCATCCTTTTTTTTGCTTAATTACTTATTTAATATTAAAGCTTGACTGTCATGAAAGTCATAGAAGTTCAGTTGCTCTGCCTTTTGAAAGGAGAGCAATGTCAGCATAATTTCCTGGAGAGGAATAAAAGTGCTGAAATTTCAGGAAGTAAAAATCAGATATTGTTGGAATGTGCTTTGTTTGATGCAATGAACTGCATTGTGTGCAGGTGCCCAGGCCCACAGCAGGGGCTGCAGGGATGGCCTCTGTGAGGAGAGGCTGGGGTTGCCCTGTGCTGAGCACAGCTGATTCCAGCTGGCTCCATCACAGACCCACCACAGGGCACAGCTGAGCCCCTCAGACAAGCTGGTATCACCTCTGGGAAAATGTTTAAAACACAGAGAACAGTGAGGAATAAGGAAAAACAAAGAACAAGCAAACCAACAAAACCATCATGAGAAAAAGCCCTGGTAACATAAAAGCCAAAAAACAAGGAAAGGGAGGAGATACTCTTGATGCTGGAGCAGCTGTTTCCCCAGCAGTCTGTGGAGAAAAACATCCTTGAGCAATATGCCCACACTGGAGGCTGTGGGGAACTCCACACCACAGCTTGTGAATATTTCCTGAAGGGACTGCAGTTGTGTGGAGACCCCAAGGTGGAAAAAGGTGGAAAAGTGATGAGAAAAAAGCTGCAGACAGGCACGGTTAAGGACTGACCATAAGTCCCAATCCCTTTCTCCCTGCCCTGCTCAGAGGAAAAAGCAGGGAATGAAAAAGTGAAACTGAGCCTCGGAAGAAGGGGTGTGGTGAAGTTTCCCAAAGACAAAATTTAAAATTCCATTCTATTTAGTTGGCAATAAATTACAAACTCCAATTTTCCGAAGTCAAGTTTTTTTGCCTGTGACAGTCACTGTTTTTGTCTTGACCCATGAGATATTTCATTTTCTCTCCCCATCCCACTGAGGAGAAGAAATGAGACAGCCCAAAACTGCACACAATACTCAAGATGAGGCTGCACTAGCAGAGAGCAGAGAGAAGCAACACCCTCTCTCGCCTGGCTGGTGATGCTGTGGCTGCTGCCCCACAGGACAGGGCTGGCCCTCCTGGCTGCCAGGGCACTGCTGACTAATTTTTAACTTTCTGTTGACCAGGATTCCCAGGTCTCTTTCCATGGCACTGTTTTCCAGCATCTCATCCCCCAGTCTGTACATCCATGGTTGTCCCATCCCAGGTGCAGAATCTATCACTTTCTGTTGTTGAAGTTCATATGGTTGGTATTTATTACTATTATTATTATTGTTATTTTTATTGTTATTATTTATTCTATTACTATTACTATTACTATTACTATTACTATTACTATTACTATTACTATTATTTACTCTTACTATTATTACCATGAAATCAGAAATTTTCCTAAGTAGAATATTTAAAGGAATGAAGAATTAGAGGTAATTAGATTTTGCTTTGAGGTTCACCATTTTTAGGCATTAATCAGCAGTTACTACGCAGTTTGATGACAAGTATTTGACACCGAAAATTCAAGACTGCACTAACACTAGAGCCTTGATTCTGAAAAATAAATGCACCCTGAAGCAAGCAATGTCTGTTTGTCCTTATTCTATCTCTCTGTATGCCTAAGTAGTGTAGAAGGTTGTTGATAATTTCCTCCTAGAATATAGCAGTTTTATTTTTTTCACATTTCCGTGTTCCAGCTCATGGGACTGGCTACCCTGAGAAAACTGGTCTTACTCTTAAAGACTGAGGCAAAAAGGCACTGAGTACTTCAGTCTTTTTCTCATTGTTTGTCACTAAGTTTCCATCTGAATACAAAAAAAAAAAAAAAAATTGAGAAATTTCTTAGCCCTCTATTTGTTACTGTGAAATTTATAGAAATGTTTTATTGCCCTTTGCAGCAGTAGCCAGATTGAACTACACCTGGACTTTGGCCCTTCTAGTTTTCTCCCTACCTCACCTTATGACATTCTTGTAGAACCTCTGAGTTGCTTGCTCCTTCTTCCAAAGCTTGTAAAGTCTCATTTTCATGCCTGATTTCTAGTCAAAGCTCAGTGTTTAGCCAGACAAGTTTTCTTTCCCACTGGCACATATTTCAGCACATTGGTTCAGTCTTCTCCTTTGCCTTTACCATTTCATCTTGAAGAATGTCTAGACTTCCTGAACTCCTTTACCATTCAGGACTAATGCCCAAACAACCCTCTCAGTCAGTCTGCTGCATGAGCCAAAATCTACCCTCTGGAAGTCCAAGGCTGCAGTTTTGCTAAATCCCATCCTTCTCAGAGAATTGAAAACTTTACTATTTCATGATCACTGTGCCCAAGGCAGCCTTCAACTATCAGATTCCCCGTAAGTTCTTCTCTGTTCACAAACAGGACCAGCATGATGCCTTCCCTAGCTGGCTCATTCACCAGCTGTATTGGGAAGTAATCCTTGACACAGTTCCAGGAGTCTCTTAGACTATTTTTTGTCTACTGTGTTGTATTTCAGCAGACATCTGGTAAGTATAAGTCCCCCACAAGAACAAGGGCTAGTGATTAGGTTGCTTCTTCCTGCTGCTTATAGAATATTTCCTTTGCCTCTTGATTGTGATTTTATGGTCTATATCAGACTACCACCAGTGTATCTGCATAGTTGTCCTTCCCCCTGGTTCTTTCCCATAAGCAATTAACCCTATTAGCACCATCATTAAGCTAATTCCTAAGTAAACATTGAAAACACTCCCTAATATACAAGGCTGACCATCTCCTCTCCCTCCTTGCTTGTGCCACCTAAAGAATTAAAAGCCATTCATTGCAGCATTCCAGTTGTGAGAATTGTCTCAGCCCCTCTCTGTGGTGATATCTGTAATAGTTTCCCTTCTGTGCAGTGGCTTCCAGATCTCTTGTTTGTTGCTGTGTGCATTGGAGAAGATGCACTTCTGTTGGGTTGCTGATCCCACCACTTTTTTGGAGGGAGAAAGCCTGCTTCCTCTGTGATTATTATCAGTCATTTCCATGGTTTCTTACATGTCAATAATCCTTTTTGTCTTCATGGCTGCCTTGATTCCCATCCCCTACTTCCACTGAGATAGCGCACTGCAATACCTCTCTAGTACACTGTGCTCAAGCCTTGGCATGCCTCCTCCAGGCTTGTATCTAGAGCTTGGTTTTGTTGCTTTTCTGCTTCAATGCTAGTTTAAAGTGATTTTAATGAGGTCTGCTAACTCCTGTGCAAAGATCCTTTTCCCCTTTTGAAGCAGGTGTACTCCATCTGCTGCCAGCATGTTCGGTGTTGTGCAAACCAAACCATGATCAAAACCCCAAATTCTGCTGGTTTGTTCAGCTACTGTTCATCTAAACAGATTCAGAAATATTACAGATAAAGAGTATGTAACATTAGAAAATAGATTCCCAGTGTAGTAAACAGAAGAAAGTTGATGAGCTTAACAATTTATTTTCTCAAAGAGAATACTAGGTATGTTCAATGTATTAAAAATTTTTCCAACCTCCTTACCCTCGCATTCTTCAAACTTAAAAATAAAGAGACTTAGACAAGTCCTCCTTGTCCCACATTTGCATGGCTCTTTCTTAGAGAAATTAGATTCCACACTAGCTTGAAGTAAATTCCTGCAGTTAATTTATCTTTAAAGAAACAGATGGTCAATTTAGTATTTAAAATACAGTTTAAAAGTTTAAGTCTTAAATGAGTTTCAGTCTGTTATTTGTGTGTTTGTGTCTTATAAATACTATTTTAAATAGATGATAAATGAAATTTAAGTTTACTATACATAATTGAAAACAAACGAACACCTCCCAAAATGTGTATTTTGTTCCATCCATCATGCTTCTCTCTTCTTTCTCCCCGTTATAAATTTCTGGAGTGTTTAAACTCTGTGCCTTGCAGCAAATTTGTTAGCAGCAGCTTTATTGCATTCATATTGGGTCATTATTTTTTTGCCACAAGTCAATATCTCAGTCTTTCATTTTTTCATTTGCTTGATTCTTTTAAAAGAAGGAAGAATGGAGAAGTGTTTGTCAGCACCATTTTGCTTTCACTTTTTTCCTTATTAACCTGACTGAAATTGATTTACCCCAAGTATGCTTTTCCAACCAAAGTGTGGATTTATTGAGGAGTTTTCAGTACCTACAAGCAAAAGGATAAGCTTAACCATAGGAAAGGATGTTATGTGGGTGCTGGGTACAAGACAGGATTTAAGCACTGTATTTTTAAGGGAACATTTTAAACTTCACAGAAGAAAAACTCTTTAATGGGTATTATTATATGTATACTAATGTGCATAATAATGCATATCATACATACTAATGTATAGTGCTTTATATTTTTTTTTCTTTTTGTTTATTTATGTTCCAAATTTTGACCTTGGCAATCCTCTTTGGGCTGCTTTCCAAGTGACTGAATCAAATTTTCCTTGTTCTGGCAGCCAAACAATTGGGATATGGAGAGGAAGAAGAATTGGGTTCCAAATGGATCAACTTTTTCTCAAAGAGAAAAATGAAGAGCTCAAAAGCACAAGAAAGGCAGAACACAAAAATAATTTGCTTTGTTCCCTTAAAAGGAAAAGGAAATAAATTAGAAATGCATTTTAAATAAATCTCTCTACTTCTGTCTCTTCCCTCATAACACCCTGATACAGAGATCATTCTTGTCTCTCGAAAATCTTGAGAGAACTTTGCCACTTGTAGTCAGTTTATCACAGCTACAGTCCCTCAGGAAAAGCAAAGAAAGATGAAATTCCTTCTGGAGCTGATGAGTGCATCTGAGAGGCTACACAATAACCCAGAGGGGCTTGCCCCTTTGTGTTAGTTCTTGGCCCTGCTTCTGCAGTATTCCTAGACTAGAGGCATTGTTAGCAGAACTGCCCACAAATTCTAACAATTCCAGAAGTCCATTTGTGCAAGTAAATTCCCCTAAATAAAACAAGAGGTACCAATTACTAGATGAGAAAATATTAAATGTGCATAGATTGCAAATGGTGTCAATGAAGCCAAATGGCATAAATGCCTGAGTTCTTGCTAATTCTGCATGTCATGGGAAGTAAAGGTAATGTATCAATGATCACACTGAAACAAGTTTGAAGAAATAAAATAGAAAAGAGAAATATTTTATTAAACTAATATGAGAAAACAATTGCTTTGAAAAAGACTATAGATTAGATATTTCCATGTAAGGCAAACAAGATGCAACACAATTGTCAGAAATATTGCTGTTCTCAGATTCAGTCTGTTGTTTTAATTATTTTTTGAGGAAAAAGCCCATTACTTAGCCTTTCTTTTTGGGCAATTTTCTTTCCTTGTTTATGTGTTAAAATACTAATTGGTTTTGTTTGTTATTCTTGTAGTGAGTCTTTCTAGTCTACTGAAGCTACCATTTATACCTGACATGTATTTCTTGCTCCCTGAATATCTCTCTGCATCAGGTTCCAAATGGTTCTCCTGGAAACACTCTAAATTATTATGACTGTTGAATATACCTGAAACAACAGGGTTCCAATTTTAAAAACTCACTATGAAATTCTTATTTTAGTCTCTTATGTTTCTAAAAACCTGTTATTCAGGATTGCGGTGTTCAGGTCTCCTTGTATTCTTATTAAATCAAATATCTGGGTAAGCAGTTCAATATTGTAGGAAGGGTACTATGTTAGTAAATGTCAGTACTTGGAACGATTCATGATGTTATACTCTTCATCACTGGCTCAGTTGCAATGTTTTCTTCTATATTTGTTCTGTGTGCAGACAGTGTAGGCACAGTAAATGATCTGCAAAATATAGATTTTCTTTTGTCTTGATTGGTTTCTAGAGTGGAAGATTCCTTAAAAAGAAACTTCTAATACTGTACTTGTCAAAGTTGTGTAAAAAAATAAAAGACAAAGTTGGAGAGAAAAAATAAACCCCGAGGGACCAGAACAAAACTAAAAATGGATGAATGAGAACAGAAAATTATATTTTAAAGCACTACACATGTTAGAAGAGGAAAAAATAATAAAAGAAAACCTCAAAGACTGAAAGCTAGAAAATTGAGTGAAAGACAAAAATCATTTTTTTGTTAAGACAGAAACATAAGGTGATGTGTTGGTCTTTGCAAGGTTTGTGGATATGGAATCAATCTTTAGGCTGAATCATTGCGAACATTTCTTTGAAAATGCGTGCAACTAAGATTGTTGTGATTCTGGGCAGACAAAAAGAGGGAAAGTGCTTTTGCCTGAAGAACTAGTGAACATAAGTCCAATAGTACATCTGGAACAAACGAGTTTAAATGTATACTGTTTTTGGCCCAAGATGAAACTTGTCTTTCTGTGTGCATATACCCTCAGAGTCTGCAAAAAAGATTCAGCTGAAGAAATGCACATTAAAAAAATCTCATGAACAAATTGCAAACAAGTGTTGCTAGATATTCCAAATTTATCTAACAGCCAGGTGGGTGTTGTTATGTCTGAGATATCCTCTACAGGCCTTGTGAATATGATAATTCCACCCTGCACTTCCAACAACAATAACCATCAGTAGTAAGCCCCACAACATGGGAAACTAAAGAGTGAAGGCTTTCATAAATTGGTGTTGGGTTAGAATTACTTCAGTTGTGAATTGAATGTATACAACCTAGCTATTAAAGAGAAAGACTATGCAAGACTATCTGCTTTAATCAATATTTATATATGCTATAGGTGCATATAATTTCCATCTTTAAACTGATTTTGATAGCAAATCATATATGACCGTCATGCACACTTTGAACATTATCACAATGATATTATTTAGGGAGACACTCAAAATGAGTACAGGAACCCAGTCTGAGTTATCGGTGGACACACTAATAAATCTAGGGTGATCATCTGTTCCTACTTACTTTGTGGAGGAATTTGGCTCAGGTAACACGTACTCTCCTAGAAAAGTGTCCCCAGCAATTGGAAGGAAAATATCTCAGAAACACACAAAGAAAAATGAAAAAAAAAAAAAAAAAAGAAAACCACAACCAGAGTAAAGATAACACAGAGAACATATTTAAAATTACAATTGCAACCTAACCCAGCTTACAAGATGTCATTCATTCATACAACATCTTAGGCTTATAAATGTGGATATAATTACACCAAACTTTTTTTCTTTAATGCTAACAGCAACCTTTATAAAAAATTATATCTAAATTCAAGTGCTGCATATCTAAAAGAATGAGTTGGCTCCTGCTTGGAAAATGTAGAATAGATTTCAGATTAGATTGCATATATATTATAAAAAATCTTGTTCCTAAGTGTTCACAGGAGAGTCCTATAATTGCTGCCAGACTTTTCCAAACCCAAGAAAGAGCTGATTTGGCTCAGCATAGCCTGAAGGTTGGAAACCACTGCTCTAGGCAAAAGACATGATGGCTGTTCATCTCTTAGCTTAGCCTATGTGCGTGTGTGCATGCAGCAGTCTGCACCAGTTTTAGCTGCAAGAAAAGAAAAACATAAAATTTCAAGATATTTATTTTTAGTCCAATACTTGAGGGTTAGTTTCAAGGTTTAAAATTATTCAAAATCATTCTTGTTTTTGAAAAAGGGAAAAATTGGGCCAGATATGTATACAATTACCCTCATCTGAATTCCAGTTCCCAGCAGCTTTATATTTATTAATATAAAGAAATAAATTAATTTTTAAACTTCATAGTAAAATTTCCAATGCTCCTTATTTTCAGTGACCTGGTTTTAACTTTTTGATGCTCCTTATTTCCAGTGACCTGGTTTTAACTTTTTTTTTGCTTGTCAATATAATTATAAAATTAAGATATGCAGAAATTTTAGAGTGAGCTCCTTGAGTGAAATCTCAGTAAAGGCTACTATTTCTAGATAATAAGACATAGTAGTCAGCAATATGATGAAGGAAAACTGTATCTGTTTCATTTCTGCCTGGAAAAAGGTGTCCTTCCTGCAAATGCTTAGAAAAGTTTTCAGTAAAAGTTGTGAATGTTTGCAAATATTCACAAGCCAGAGAGACAATTTGTGCACCTAGTTATGTTTTCAAATTTCTGTCAAAAGAGAAGAAAACATGTAAATAAAGAGAGAATGACATTGGTAGAGAAAGAAAGTTGCTTGTAAGACTGAGACCTTTTCCCCCTGAATAAACTCAAGAGTTAAAAAAAATCTGTAAAAGGAAGTTGCACAGTGGAGGGAAAGGTTGTGGTTCCTTTGCGTTGTTTTCTTTTTCACTTTGATTTTTTTTTTTCCTATATATCTATTGAAATCAAATGAAGTTTTAGCTTAGTTTCAACCACCATGTTAACTTCAGTGGAAAAGGTGACTCTGTTCCATTTTTGAGGGAAATAGAGCATACTGGCTAACATCTGTAAGAAATAAATGTCTTTCCACAGTAAAGGAAAAAAAGTTTGAGCATAATGTTATAATCAGCCAGTGTTAAAAATTACTGATAACAACCCTTGATTACATATGCATCCATCAAACATTTTTGTAAGAAATCATAATGTAAAAATGCTGGTTTTAATTTGGATATATTATTGAGGTTTGTGTGCTTGTCCTTTCCATAAGGAATATGTTCAAGAGGGAAAAATATGTTATTTCATTTACAAGGTCTGGATTCTTAAAGGCAAAGGAGATAATTCTGTTTTAATTCTTAATAAACATTACCAGTTTATGTACCTTTTTTTTTCTTAATTAGGACTGTTATCTAATAATATGTACAGTAATTACATGTATTAAACTGCCCTTGGTAATCCTTGCTTCCTGTAAATTAGAAGGAATATCTTGCTTTTTTTGTGCATTCTGTTGACCCTCTGGAAAAAGAAATTGGTTTTAAAAGTAGTTTATCTGATTATTCAAATAAAAGGAATAAAGTTATACATATTCTTCTCGATCATGATACACAGCATTTCTTCAAGTGAAACTATTCTACTTTCAGAAAAAGAAATTGGAAAAGAATTGGAAAAGACATTTCGTCTCCTTTGTACACAAATAATAGGCCTGATGTTTGCCTATTTACTTACTAATATTTTCTTTCCTATTTCAGTCTATTTTATCTTGTATATCTGGGCCACACAACAGGGTAAGACTTCAGCAATTTCTTCCTCCAGACACATCTACTGAAATTGTGCTAATGACTGTAGTTTTGTATGTACCTTATAATTTTTAAAATGTGTCATTTCTTCCATTTCTTGATTTAGTGGTTTTTTTTTTAACCAATAGTTCTGTCACAGATTCATCTTTTTGTAAACCGTTATTTTGTAATAAAACTTTTCTTTGTAAGTTTAACTATTCTCAATAGTGTGTGTGGAAATGCAGTTTCAGTCTAGTTTACATATATATTCTGCATCACAAATATTCAACATTGGCTGTTAAGGAGAATAATGAGGTTTTTGCTGTACCACAATTTAGCTACACAGCTGTATAATTTAAAGAAGCTCCTAGAAGTTTTGAGTCTTCCCAGAGCTATTCAACACCTCAGGGAAGATTTTGATTATCTAAGTTTTGAATACAGTCTTCAAGACATTTTTTATTCTAAGAGTTCAAGTCAACTTTTAGTGAAAAGAACCTAAAATCCTTGCCTTACAGTTATTTCACAGATTTTTATTCTATTTCACCATGTGATAAATGAGTACCCTTAGGATCATAAGGTAGTTCAGTTTATGGAGGTCATCAGGATGTTGAAATTACAACTTCTAGTGCATGACAGGATCACATCTGAAGTCAAACCAGGTTACTCAAATTTTAATCCAGCTGGTTCTTTAAAACCCCAGAGTTGGAGACTTCACATCTCTGCACAGCCTGTTTCACTGTTTGACTGTCTACTTGTAGAAAAAGTTTCTCTCATTTAATTTATGTCTATGTACCTTGTCCTACCACCATAGAGCACTGTGATCAGTTCCATGGTCTTGATGACCTCATCACCATCTAGGAGATTAGAGCCACCTCTTCTGAAGTCTGACTCATTCCAGCTCCTTCAGTCTCTATTCAAAGTAAAAAATCTCCAGATCCTGACGACATTGCTGACTCTGCTTGAACTTGCTCCAATTAACCAATGACTCTGACTGACTGAGAGGTCCAAAATTTTATACTGGACTCCAGGTACAGTCTCGCAAGTGCTAAAGAGGAAGGTATAATCTCCTCCCTTTGACTTCTTAGTATAACTCAGGAGGTTCTTGCTCTTCTGTTGCTACTTGCTGATGCCCAGCTTGCTGTCCAGCAGGGCCACCAGATCTTTCACAGAAGATCTTCCCAGATCTTCCCTGCTAGTGAAGTCCCAGCCTCTAGTACTCAATGGAAGCCCTTTCTTTGCAAGTGTGAGACTTGTCTTTTGTACTTGCTGAATTTCATGAGCAAAGATAACCTAATTTTTCCTTATAGTTGGATTATTTTATTGGTCTTTTAGTTTATGGTCTTTTGTGCATTTCTCTAAGAGAGACCATTGGTCTAGGTTTCAAATGATTCAGACAGGAAAATGTTGACAGTACTGCTGAGCTGTGACTGCAGAACTAAATTTAAGTAAAGGAGACCTGATGAGAGGAAATCCTTATATGCTTGGTAGTTTAACTTTTCTAAAGCAAACACAGAACTGGACCCAAAATAGTAACTGTGCTCTGTACAACGGTGTTCTCCACTTCAGCTTCATGCTGAAGCATTACAGCAATTTGTAAACATGGGAGGGACATAGAGAAGTCAAGAAGATGATTCCTAGTTAATTATGAGATAAATGAAAGCAGACAAAAGAAATTAATTTTAAATATTTTATGGGATCAGGCAATATTGTGACCTTAGGTCACACTTACTAAAATTATTTGTTAAAAAAATGGGAATTTACTATTCAGATCACAGAGGTTGTCAGTATTTTAAAAGCAATTTTGGTTGAGTAGGAGCATTTCTCATCCTTAAATCAGACTTTCATGTTTCCTATAGTTTGTGCTTTGTGGTAACTTTTGCTACTAAACCAGGCTCTAGGCCAGAAAGTACAGCATATTCTGTTCTGTAGCAATATCTTCTAATGGTGCTCTCGTTTCTTGTGAATTACCAACTCATTCCCTCCCATTTTTCTGGTTTTGGTTTTTTTAGGACTACGTTTTTTGAATTAATTTTACTCAGTTCAGTGTTAAGTTTTTTGATACAGTATTCAATATACTCTTCATCTCTTGGTAACAGAGTTGTCCTGTATATATATTAAATAAATAAATAAATAAATCTGTATCTCTGTAAATAGGTAAACATGCCTTAAAGCTGAAAGAAAATGAAACAGAAATGTAACATACACACCCTTCGTCTCCCCCATAAAACTATGTGGTATTATCTAAACATGTTATTTTTACAACTTTACAATTATGGCCTTAGGAATTATCTTAATAAATCCAGATACCAGTAATAGCATCCCAGAGAACTAGTTTTGATAATATTATTCATGTTTGTGTTACAGTGCTCATATCTTCTGTAATAGGGGAACCTTTTACTCATTGAATTCAGGTTTCACTGAAATTTTATAATGCATGTCTCTATATTAGTTAACTAAACTCATGATATTTCTTACCTAAGAAATCACCAATTAAAACATGTGATTATACTAAAATGCATCTGTATTTTTCTGAAGTTATACTGAAAGATTTTATTTCTAGAACATAGTTAAACTTTATGAAAAAACCAAAAATCTGAACTTTATCACAATATGTATAAAAAGTGACAAAAAAATGACTGTATTTTCTGTAAGTTAACTGTTCTTATCACTTATCTTTGTCATATTTGCTCTAACAACATCTGAACTGGCCACAAGGAAAGTAGTATATATGAGCATAGATATGGGTATAGCTGGCACTCTTTTGACTTAGTGTGTCGATTGTAATGACTAACTGTTCCTGAATTACAAATGAAGCATCCCCTTGTGCTTCCATAATAGTATATTGCTATTTATGTTAAGAGGGAATTGGTGCACTGCTATTCTAAAAGATGGAATATTTCTTAGTTCATATGCATTTTTTAATTACACTTACCATTTTAAAATTAGTTTTAATCATCTTAAACAATGCAGTCAGATATGGATCTGGTTCAAATTCACTGAAGTAAATAGGAAAGTTCCATAGATTTCAAAATCCTTTTGACTAGATTGCATCTGAAAATCAATCAAAATATGACTTCCAAAAGATAAAGGTTTTTAGTGCAATCTGAGAACAATACTAAAACATCTTGAAAACAATCCAAAATTCAATTAATTTTCTGTGTTTCATGTTGGCTTCCTATACTTTAGGCAGATAACAGAGGACTAGTACAGGTAGCTTGTACTTCCATTTGTGATATTTTGGACAGCTACCATAAGCTATTGAAAATGCCACCTTAAACAGAGTGTGGCTTTTTCATTTACAGAAATCATTTCGAAAATGTTATATGAAATGGCTATTTAACTCTGATATTTGATGTAGGTGTATTATTAGCTCATGCTGCTCCAGCTTTTCATGTACCCTTTTTCAGATATGGTAATAAGGATTTTACCTGATGTAAGTAACAACCAAAAAAAAAAGCTCATGGAAAATTACAGAATCACAGAATATTCTGAGTGAGCATTGGGGGGGGAAGGGATCCACAAGGATCAACGAGTCCAACTCTTAAGTGAATGGCCTGTAACTGGGATTAAACCTGCAACCTCGACATTATTTGCACCATATGCTAAACAAAATGCATGCATATTTACATATACTCATATAAACAGACGTATAATTACGTGCATTCACACATCTGAAAATAATCAGATTTTTTTTTCATCAAAACAATTTCTTCCCTGTACACAAAATGGACAATGTTTTATCATTCATTAAATAATATATTTCAAATGAAAAGAAACACAATGGTTTTACCATAACACAAACATCAGCTATGATAATGACTAATTAAAATAAGCCTGTGAACACATTCAGAAATTGTGTTATAATTATCTTTAATTTTGCACTAATGCTGCTTGTTCTTGGTCATTGGTATGCTTTTTTAAATTTTTTGCCTTAGCAAATACTGGCCTACTGACACCTTAAGTGAAATAATTTACTAAAAAAAGAATAAAATAAAATAAAATTTAAACAAAACTAATAATAATATAACAAAACATAATGCAATATAACATAACATATTGCAACCTAACTTAAATGTAATGTAATGTAAAACAATATATAATAAAAACAATATATAATAAATATATTCTCAAGACTTTTCAGGTTGCATGTCTGTGCACAGAAAGTTTTCTTTGAACTACAACTCTACATCAAACAAAGGAGTTAAATCTTGATTTCCAGTATCAAGAACCAGAAGACTTTTAGATAAGTGTTTAAGAAGTAAAAGCGGGAAATAGGCAATGACATGCACTGCTTTTAACTGTAAAAAAAAAAAAAAAATGTTACCACTAACAGCTTTCATCTTGACTACAGATTTTGGTGAAGGTCCTCAAATATGGTTTTAGGATCATAGTATTGAAGTTATAACTGTTCATACAGTGACATGAATTTGATCTCTCAGTCTGTTGCAGACCCATAGCTATTGTATTAAAACATCTGAAAGTTAAACCAGTTTTAGACCAGCTTCATGAAAACAGAAAATTCAAGGTAGTGTTAGTAGGAGTACAGTATACTGATAAGAGCTGATTCAACACCAAACATTCCTGTTAACAGATCATGCTTTGTTATACAGCTTTGAATCGCCTTGGTTTAGTTGATATTGAATTAGTTTTCTCTGTAACCTAGCACTGGAATCCCAGTGTCAAATTTTCACTGTTTTCAAGCCACTGCCCAGTAGATTACACTGAACAATTTTTGGACAAGAAAGTTGATCTGATATTCTGTTTCACTGTCAATTTCTGCATTGGCGCTATTCATCTGCTACAGAATGACTTCTGTATATGCAAACCATCTTAGATAACCAAATACCATTTTTAGTCACTGTCACTTAACATTATTTCAACCACACACTTCACATACCTGCATTTCAAAAGTGTACTTCACATATTTTAACTTACAGTTCAAGTAATATAACCAAGGCTTCTAAATGTTTTGACATTTTAAATATCACAAATGTGTACCTCCTAATTCTTTTACCAAATGTGGAAGCTGATAAATTGGAGTGACTTTTGTTCATTATAATTATGGGAAATTTTTATTGTAACATTGACAGTGGGTAGTTTTGATGACCTAGGTTTTAAACTGTTTTTTTCATTCAGTATAAATTTTCTAAATTCAGCTGATTACTCATGACTATTTCTCTAGACAAGAAGATTTAAATTTTTCAATATTTATATCTCTGATAAAAATCTGCACCTGGTCATATAATTTTGTTTCTTTGACTAATCTCTTTTTGACTTCTGCAGGTACTCTTTCCATCAGCTATAAAAAAAGAATAGGAAAGAAGCCTACATAGAAAGATTGTAAATCTAAGTAACTTGCTATTTTTTATGTGCTTGTGACATGCTCTATTTGACCACAGAAAACTCAATCCTGCTGAAATAAATTAGAGTTTTTCTTTTGATCCTAATAAGGATAAAATAACACACCCAGAAATATGGACCTGTACTTTTTTTTTCCTGTGTTGCTCTTGCTGCCTTATGTTATTGACTTTTGTTTTCATACAAGTAACTTACCACAAGAAAAGCAAAAGGCATGACCAAACACACCTCCTGTCCTCTTCCTAGTCTAAATTCCCCTTGCTTTTGTCACATATACTCAGTCCCACCTTGGTGACATGGTAACAGATGATGCAGGAGGCTGAGGCCATAGCACAAAGATTTCTTTCTGCTACTCTTTGTGTCTTACTTGTTTTCCTCACCTGCTCCTTATTTCCTTCTGCTCCCCTGCGGATCATCCATGGGCTGCAATCCCTCAGGGAAGGCTCTGACCCTGCATCCAGGAATGGCACAAGGTGGCTCATATTCTCGTCCCTTACAGAACGCCTTGCAGCCCTTGCTATTAAACCCTTTATTTTATGTTGGATACAACATTGTTGGCTATTTTCAATTGCTTAATAGCTGCTGCAATCCTATCACATCGTTCTTTTGGGAGAAAATGAAAAGGAAATCACAAGCTAGTTCTTTACTTTGTTAAGGAATGCTGATGCTTTGAAAACATAATTAATCAAACTTTTCATGCAAAACCTGTATTTTAGGTTGAGTTGAAAACTCTTTACATCATCTGTTTTTTGACATAAAATATCAAAGACAATTTCTTAACATATATTTTCCCTTCACATTATAGGCTACTGAAATTCTAGGAAAATATTTTTATATCTATCACCCTTAAACAACATGAGAAAAAAATGCATAGAATGGTTACATGTGTGAACACACACTGCTTCTTACAGTCATCTGCTTAGTCTTAGAGAAGACAAAATTATTTCTAAGTTCTTTGAGGTCTATAAATACTTGTAAGGCAGCCATGCAGAAGCAGACATGCATTTTGCAAAAGGTGTGGGACTCTTAAAGTCATGCAAGGAATGTGGTTAGATTAATTGAGGCCACTGACAGGCATGGAGCAGTGGATTAAAATCAAGTGGCTAAAGCTGTTGCTGCCCTTAGCACTCCTCCATGCCCTCCTGACCAGTCTTGCCTCCCCAGAGGGATGGATCCCTGATTTGCTTGTTAATAAATGCAACCACCACAGCCTTCATCCTTCATCTTATGTTCAAATGACTCCAGTTTTGTTTAACTTTTGTATGACATACTCAAAACTGAGATGATGCTGGACCTCATTTGTAAGCATATAAAATATGCTTACCTCAGGGCAGCTCTGTTAGACATTGGGATGGGAAAGATGAGTGGAGGTGGTAGGAGCTGTATCTTATCTGTTAAGTTATGTCTGTGGAAAGCCCTGAGAGGAGGAATATTTTCTTTGATAACACTAGTTCCCTCCATCTTTCTTCCATGCTCTTAATTTTTCTATTTACCACACAGTACTGCTCTTATTTTATCTAGATCTTTGTGGTTGGAATAATTTTTTGCTGTTTGTGAGCACTTTATTTAGCACTTATTGGTTGGTCAAAACAGAAAATAATTGAAATGGAAAGCAATTAGATATTAATAAGGTTTCTGTGGTGGCAGACCTGAAATTAATTCACAATGCTAAGAACGATAAATTATCAAGACAAGACTGAAATATAATTCAGTATATTGCTATGAACAAACAGGGGATTTAATTTGTAAGAAAAATTAACTAATACACATCTTAATTTCATATAATGGCTTGCACAAGTTATAATCACAGTCTCCCTCAGATGCACTTTGTATTTACAAGGACATTTTATCCATTCACCATACACAGGACACTGAGCTTAGATTGCTGGGCTGTGTATAATATTTGTAACATTTCCAACACAGAACTTTGCTTTGTTAAAACATGAACAGACAGAATGGAATTACCCTGGTTTTCAAAAGAAAGTACAGACTGCATTTATAAAATGCCGTGTAATTCCTACTCAGAGCCACTCATGAGCAGTAAGGGCAATTTAATTATCTAAATAGTAATTAGGAAATTAAATGGAGTTGAAAGCTTGCAATCCTTTGAGACCTGAGGCTGGCAAATATGGAAAAAAAGTCAAAGGCTTCTGCCTGATCATATCTTAAGGGGTATGTGGTAACATAAAACTTCAGAAGAAAGGCTTTTTTTTTCTCCCTTAAGATAATTAAGGGTGAATATTTTACATCTACTGGGATGTAAAAAAGCTTGTGTGTTCCATATAAGTATAGGAACACTTGGAGAGTGAAGCTAGTAAAAAGGACTTTAGGTTTTATAACTATAAGCAAATGCCAAAATGTGGTTCAAAAATACCTTTAACTCCAGCTCCATAAAAAGCAGTTACTTATCCCATGTACTGTACATTGAACCATCTAAAATTGAATAATGTTTATTTGCATAAAAGGAAATAAGGAAGAATCCTGTTTAGGAAGAATCTTAAATAGGACAGAAGACTGTAAGGCAGCCAGATTCACAATAAATGTAACTATGAAAATGTTTAGAAGATAATGGCACATGGGATGCCTTTAATTGAAATTGAATACATTGTCTGCAATATATAGAAAGAGAAATATGATTTTAAAATTTCATTAACCACAAATAATTTTAATAAAGAAGGCTATTGTTTTTGACAGTCATAGAATAGTTCAACAACTATAAATGAAGATTATTGAACGACTTATTAAATAGTGCCTACTGACCAACCAGTAATTTAAATACAATAGTTATTTTATAGTACAAATCTGTATCAATAATTTAAAACTTTTCTAATAGTATAAATGTAAGAAGGAAGAAGTGGCAGAAACAAAGTTTTATGGACAGGCCATGAACCCCCAATTCTTCTTTACTGCTTTGCAGCTTAGTTTGGGGGAGAAAGGAGAGACACTGGGAGTGAAGGAATGATGTTAATTGGTAAGTTATCTCCTTCTTTTGGTCTAGATCTTTCTAGGCTGTCTTTAGCAAGAAATAATAAAACATATTATGGACATATTATATATAGTATTTCTACTTCATTTGAGCTACTTAAATGGCCAGTGAGGTAATTTGGAAGGCCTCGATCAATTTAATGAGATCAATTCTACAGCTCAGTGGTTATCTTCTAAAAGATCAGCTTTGAATGAAACATATTATTTGCCTACTCTTACTCTAGAGAAAAAAATAAAAGCAATTCTGAATTTAAGATACATGTTCTAAAACTGCCAATTCACCAAAAATTATGCACTTCAGATCATCAGAAATGCAGTTGTGAAAACAAGAGTAATAAAACACTTTGCATTAGAATAAACAACAGTTTTGTACGTGGAAATGGAATATATTATTCCTTTATTTTAATTTCTGTCTATACAGAAAGGATTTACAATTAAAATTTTCACAGCTTCCTCATGTCCCAGTTTTACAAACTTTATTTACCATTTACAAACCTTAATAACCATTCTGCTTATTAATTCCAACAGAGGAATTAGGTGTGAACAAAGTAGGTGTGACTGATGAGAGTTTTTACATTATTCATAGAGAGACTCAAGCACCCTAATATCTTAAATTGGCAATATTGATTAAACAATACATTGAACTTTGGCCCAGTAGAGTTTTGAGTGGTTAAGCCTTCAGATCACAACCTCCAATAAATTTTACATAATATAAATTCTGATATCATAAAATATGTACAAACCTATGTAAAAATCCATATTTGCAGAGTGTTATAAGTAGTTCTTAATCAAATAATTATTTAGTTGGGGTTATGCAAGGGTTTGCTTTTGGAGAAGTGCACAAGAAAGACACTGTTTCTTTCAGTACATAAATGGTGAAATAAAGAGTAGGATTATTAAGATTGCAGATGACAGCAGTCTAGGGAGGAGAACAAACAGTAGCTGATGTCAATGCCTCTCTGGATGACTTTTAAGCAGTCTTGGCCTGGAGAGGTCCCAGTTGACTGGAAGATGGTGAATGTTGTCCCAGTTTTCAAGAAGAGCAAGAAAGAGGACCCCAGAAACTACAGGCCTGCCAGTCCCACTTCAAGTGCCTGATATAGTTATTGAGAAGATTTTTAGGAGTTTTGCAAAACACCCGAACAACAGCACAGGCATTGGCCACTGCCAGCACAGCTTCCTGAGCTGTACTAAAATTCAGAAAAACTATATCCACTGCCTTCCCTTCACCTGCTAGGCAGGTGGTTTTATCACAGAAGGAGATGAAATTAGTTAAATAGGGCTTATCCTTTGTGAACCCATGTTGTCTGGCCCTGTTGGATCCATTGTTCTATTAATATCTTTCAATAGTACTCAGTGCCATTTTCACCATAATTTTTCCAGGAACTGAGATTAGACTTCCAGGTCTGAAGTTCCCTGTGGACTTTTTGTAGATTGAAATAACATTGACTAGCTTCCAGTCAGCAGGAACCTGTACAGACTCTCAAGACCTTTGGTAAGTGATCAGTATGGGTCCTGCTCTAACATTCTCCCGCTCCCTCAGTTCTCTGGGGTGAATCCCATCAGGCCTTGTGGAATTGTGATCATTCAGTTGATACAGATGGTTCCTTGCAATTTCAGGGTCCATAAATGAAAAGTCACTGTCTCACTCTTGTGGTCCACACGCTCAGGTGACTGAGAAGCCCAAGGTCAATGAGTATTACTAAAGACTGAGGCAAAAATTTCATTGAATGCATCCACTTCTTCAGATGACCATCTTCAACATCTTTAGATCCCCTCTTGCTATCAGGAACTACTTTAAGAAGTTCTTGCTGTCTGAAACCACACTGGCCAGTGTTACAATCTGGTTTAATCATAGAGGAGTAAAGTTAATTAACTCTCTCAATAAAACAGAAAGAACTTTGAAGATTCAAAATATTCCCAGGAAAAGAGACAAAAATCCAAATAAGATTAAATGTTGATGCCAAAAAAAATTGATATATTTTTATTTCATAATAAAAGAGGCAAGGAGAAAGGGAGAAGTAAAGAAAAATTAGAAAAAGCTAAGGTTACTTTAAAAAGCATAGGATAGGTCATCACCACACTGTGCTACATTTGTTGCTGCTCAGACATGGGGGGGAAGGAGCAAAGCAGTTTTTTGCCCTTTTTTTCCCTGCTGTTTAAAGCGTCTCATCTGCTGTCTCCGATCTCAGGAGCAGTTTGGCTGGGATGCAGCAGCCCATCCCCTGGGGTGCAGCAGCCCATCCCCTGGGGTGCAGCAGCCCATCCCCTGGGGTGCAGCAGCTCATCCCCTGGGATGCAGCAGCCCATCCCCTGGGGTGCAACAGCCCATCCCCTGGGGTGCAGCAGCCCATCCCCTGGGGTGCAGCAGCCCATCCCCTGGGAGGCAGCAGCCCATCCCCTGGGGTGCAGCAGCCCATCCCCTGGGGTGCAGCAGCCCATCCCCTGGGGTGCAGCCCATCCCCTGGGATGCAGGCATGGAGCCCCATGGCTCGGCCGAGCCTTGGGGCACTCGCGGCTCTCTCCCCGTGGCCACAGGACCAAGTGGGATTCCACAGCTCGCTGTGACTGCGGTCCAGGGCTGCAGGGTCGGGGGGTTCTCCCGAGGCGGGCAGTGTCGGCTCCTGGAGGCCTCAGGGTGTCTCGCAGCTGGTGATGGTGGTGGGAGAAGACAAAGGTCAGGGATTCTACCCCTCGCTTTCCCTTCCAAACTCTGCAACAGTTTCACCTTCCTTTTTGTGAGCCTCCAGCCAGGCTACTCACAGTCCATCCCGCACAAAGTTTTCAGGTGTTCAAGAGTGATTATGAAAAGCAGACATAATGATGAAGCACTTTCTGAAGCTGTTCTCATTATCAGGTTTTTACACACAGTTCTAACTCTAACAGAGCTTTGGCCTTGCATGTCTTTTCCCTGAGTATTGGAACCATGGCTCTGTAATCTTCCCACAAAGCCTGATCTCTCTTCTAGAAATCATACGATTTCTTTTTCCTCTTGAGCTCCAGGGGGAGTTCCTTGTTTAGCTCTGCTAGTCTTCTACTCTGCTTGCTGGATTTATGGCACAGTTACATTGCCTTCACTCTAACTTCTGAAAATAGAGCTAAATGCTATCAAATGATCAAATCTATCCTGTACATATGGTGCAACACATTGTTGAGGAGGTGTTGGAAATGAGTCCGCAAAAGGCTTCTGTTAGTTTATTGTTCACCTAAAGACCAGTAAAATTATTTTTCCATTCTATTAGTCACTGGTAAGAAATCAATAGGTACCTTATTCCAAGTTCAAGACAGATGCAATATTTAAAGATCAGTAAAAAAACCCCATGAGTGTCATTTAAAAGACCTGGAGGTAAGGAAACCAGAGAGGTGATATGGTGAGGTATTTCCTAGATTACTGCTTCCCTGAGTGTAAGTTATAGCCATTATAATCAAAGAGTCTGGAGGCAGAAGTAGCAATTAAAACTTTTTTCAGCTTTTTTTCCCCCCTCTTAGTTTTCAGTGAACAATCTGTGAAAAATACTAAGCCTTCTTTGGTTTGGTCACAGAAGATAATGTATGTACTATTCTGCAAGCAGAATAGAACATCACAAAATAATAGACCACACAATTAAACCATTAAATTGTAAATTCCTGAGAGACAAGGAGGGAATGTGCCAGATTTTGTCCAAATGTATTATAGTCATCTAAAAGTCCAAGTTAAAAAATGATTAACTGATTCACCCTCCAGGCACAGCAGATGGAAACATTCCGATCCTGATTTGTTTCCTAGAAGACAGTTGATGACTTTGTTAAGTTTTCTTGACTAATTTCAATTTTTTATTACACACTGTCATGGCCAGCTTTTGAAGTTTCATTTGTTCTATTCCAAAAACTTCTTTGATTGCTGAAAATAATCTTTTATCTTTAGCATGTTGCTAATTGAGGTTGACAGACACAGCTGTGGTTCCTCTTACACTTACAAACACCATAGCTTAACTATATTTATACTTACTCAGAAGTATAGAAATATTTATCACTTGGTCTGACACACTAGACTATGTTTTAAAAAGTAATAGATCGCTTAAGCTCAGATTCCAAACGAAAACATCACTTACCTAATTGCTTTCGGTCTAGAGCTTTTTATTGACCAGGTGTGTGTGAAGGCTCAAACTTCAAATGTAACTTTACTGAATCTTGGTTTCAGGTTTTCTACTGTTTTTTTATTTTCTTTTTTTAATCAGGAAAAAAAAGGATAAAACCCCCAACCAATTAATCAAACCCAAAAGCCTAAACCCAGTTTCTTTGCCTCAATTAATACTAACAAGATATGTAGACTAATGCGTTTTTCTCAAAAGAAAGATTTTATAATCCAGCTTTTATCTAACTTCCTGTACAACTCCTTTCACAGGTTAGCTTAGTCCTGTAATGAGCTCAGTGTCCTGAGAAAAGCCATGGTAACTGTGCTTTCCTCCCTGTTATCCATTTTAGAATATTTCTAGCACCTGCTTCTTTGGAAAAGTACATGGATTTTGATAGCATTTAGCTCTATTTTCAGGTTATAAATGTGCTGTTAAGTCTGTCATCATTCAGTGAGCAGTGACTGTTGGCAACAATAAATGAAGGAGAGACAGTACAATATAATTGCAATACAAAGGACTGAAGAGGAATTAATGGCACCTAAAGCTTCAAATTAAATAGCTCAAAATGAGGTAATAACATAAATGCTGCCTCTGCAAATTTCTCAAAACAAGCTGCAATTGCAGCTGTTTCTAACTGACAGGTGGAAATGATATCACATCTTTGTGGGAAGACTGCCTATTTTACAGGCATGGTGGTGTGCATCAGGAAAAATGTTCCTGGGTCTCCCAGGTCCAAAGGTAAGTTCTAAGTGTTCATATTGTTAGTCTGAATGTCAAAAATCTGGTGAAGACTGGAATGAATGGGTGTGGAGTGGGGGTGGGGAAAAATAGAATCTACAAAGCAGAATTTAAAACTTTTTTTTTTTTTCAGTATGAAAAAGATATAATTCCAGGTTTGTCTGAGGATAAGCCACAGAAATATTTTTCTAGAAGGATTACAGAAAGAGAAAATCAAGATTTTCAGTGGAAGTCAAAATAATTTTCTCATACAGAATCAGGCAGCTGATGTTACATTCAAACTCTTATGTGCAAAATGAAATATGTTGTGTATATGGAGTGGAGAATTTACTGTGTAATTAAACTCTTAAAATCTAATAAAAATGCAACAGTTTATCACTTACAGCAATACTAATACTCATAGCCTAAATTAATATAGAAAAGCCACATAAGTAAAATTGTTAAATATTACATTACCACTACAGCCCTTTTTTTTGTGGTGTTATGCTCACCTCCCCAGTGTTTCTTTTCATCTTCATCAAGTAGATTGGAAATGGTAGGTTTTATGACAAGTCAAAATATGTTCATTTTTGTCATTGGTTTCTCAGTTACTCAGGCTTTTTATTTTTGTTCTCAACAGGGGTTTGTGTGGTGCTCAAGGTTAAACTTTCTGGTAATGACCAGTGACAAATGGCAGTGATCTGTGTTTACCGTTTGAGATCTTTGTCTGCTATCTGCACTCTTCCACATTTTGTTATAGGATCACACCTGCGCTCTTCTACAGCACATTTTATTCTGAGATCACAGACAGTTCAATTCAGCCAGAACAATTACTTGTTTTTTCTACAAGGTAAAAATAAGCTAAAATATATTTTGCAGCAAGCTGAGAGTTAGAACTAATTAAAATCAGCTGAGACAAGACAAGCTAAAAGAAGTCTTGAACCTGTGTTGTCAGGTCAACATAAAGCCTCTGAGCTTGATGGGGCTGCACAGGCAATTGTAATAACTTATGCTGGAAGAAATTTGGTATATTCAAAAATATGGGGCAAAATTATGTTTTCCAGTGTTCAAGCATGAGATCAGTAGAATTTGACTGTGCTTAATGAGTAGGAAAAATAAGTGTCCAATGCAAAATGTTTTGATCACACACTTAGGCTAGTAGCATCAAAATAATTCATGAAAGTAATGTCAGAATGTCACCTGAATCCAACTTGCTGCTCAAAACAGGGTCAGATATGAGGTCAGACAAGGCCAGTTGGGATTTTATCCAGTTAAGAATACAATATTACAGAATGGGATATATAAAATCATACAGCCATTAGGGTACAAGGTATCTAAAATATTTGCAATTACCCTTTGAAAGGGTCTGTCTTTCATGATTTTAGGAGAACCTTAGGTGTTAACTGAGTCTAGATGCCTGACCTTTTCGCAGCTTAAGAGGAGCATCAACTTCTGCAGATACTTTTTTTGTCTTCTCATTTAACACTTTGTTTATGTTTTCTGAAAAACAATTTGTTAAATCAATAACATTTTTTCTTATTCTCACCTATACCACAAAAGTGCAGATCCTCTTGGCATGCTCCCACATGCTCCATATGCATCAAGCTCATCACTGAATTGCTGCACAATTAGTTTATTCATTCGCTACTAATTTTTAGTCAGAATAAAATCGTCCCCAGCTTTTTTAAACAATTTTCCAGAGTAGATCTTGGCAGACTAGAAAGTACTCAGCACTATCCACAGTGTACTTACTGAAAAACATTATAGAAAACTGAGGACTTAGTTTCACCGATATTCCAGAAGAGACAAGATAACATTTAATGATTTCTCATGCTCCTGTGAAATATAACTTGACTATTGATTTTTCTGGAACAAGCAGATTTCTTCATGGAATAGATAATGGTTCAGTGGTGCACCAGAAAAATAGGAGAATAGAGATAAACAATAATGCTTTGATTATTTCTAAAGTATTTTCTGCTTAATCAAGGTGATTTTGTAATTTTTAGTTTTCCTGAATAAGTTGTTGAGACAATGAAGAGCACACATAGTAACTATACAATGATTATTCCCCCAGATGAATCTCATAGCCTACATAACTTAGATATGCATGATGGCTTGATCCTGAGCAGTAGCTAAACATCTAACACACCTCTCACTCACTCACTCACTCACTCACTCACTCACTCACTCACTCACTCACTCACTCACTCACTCACTCACTCCAACCTGGGAACAGGAAGAAAAATAGATATAATGAGAGCAGGCTCGTGCATTGAGGAAATGCCAGTTAAGAAAGAAAAAAAGCTGCAAGCACCGGTAAAATACAGAACTACTTTACTACTTTCCGTAAGACAGCTGTTTACACGTTTCAAGGAAAGCAGGCCTTTAGCACACGTTATTTAGAAAGGCAAACACCATCACAAAACACATGTATTCCTTCCCGCCTTCTTCCTTCATTCCACCAGCTTTTACTGCTTAACACAATGTGATATGGAAACAACTATCCCTGTGGTCAGCTCTGATCAGCTGTACTGGCTGTGTCCCATCTCAGTCTCTTGCTGACATCCAGTCAACTCACTTTGGGGGCATAGAGTGAGTGGGGAGAGAGACAGAGGAAGTCTTGGTGGTGTGCTAGTACAGTTAAGCAGTAGCCAAAACTCTGATGTGTTGTCAGACTTGAATTGGGGATATTACTTGAATTTATTACTAAAAAAATCAGAGTAGGGTAATGACAAGTAAAATAAACCTTAAAAATACCTCATTCCCACCTCTCCCTCCTTCCTGAGCAGTACTTCCTCCTCCAGCAGCTCAGGAAAATAGAGAATGTGGGTTACAGTCAGTTCATCATAACTTATTTCTCCTTCTGCTCAGGGAGGGGAGTCCTTCTGCTGCATCATGATATATCTCCTGGGGGAGACAGCTCTCCACCATCTTCTGCACTACATGTCCATCCAACGGGCAACATCTCTCTGCAGTGTGGGTCACTATTCCATAGGGTGATGTCCTTCAGGCACAGCATGCTCCAGTGTGGGTCCTCCATGGAGTCACAAGTCCTATCAGGAAATCTGCTCCAGCATGGGCTTGTCTCTCCACAGGTCTGCAGGTCCCTGCCAGGAGCCTGCTCCAGGACAAGTCTCCCACAGAGTCACAGTCTCCTTTTAGGCATCCACTTTCTGCAGCCTGGGTCTCCTCCTTGGCCTGCAGGTGGATCGCTACATTCCCACAGTCCTCCATGGGCTGCAGGGGCACATTTGCCTCACCATGAGCTGCACCAGGGGCTGCAGGGGAATCTCAGCTCCAGTTCCTGGAGCACCTCCTGCCCCTCCTGCTCCACTGACCTGACTCTGCAGAGTTGTTCCTCTCACATATTCTCACCCCACTCTGCTCTGGCTGCAATTATATTTGTGCAATAGCATTTATTCTCCTCTTAAATATGTTATCACTGAGTTTTTACAAACATTTCTAATTGAACCAGCCTTGGACAGCAGCATACCTGTCTTGGATCTGACTGGCAGTGGCTCTGCTGGACATGCATGAAACTTCTGGCAAGTTCTCACAGAAGACACCCCTGTAGCCCTCCTGCTACCAAAACCTGGCCACAAAAACCCAATACACATGGCACTATGCAGATTGCTGTAAAGAGAGTTAACTTCATAACTTCATCCCAGCCTACACTGGAAGAATAGCTTTACAGAGAACAGTCAATAAGAGACTGGAATGCTAAATCTTTAGGCATTTTCCTTTCCCATCTGCATACAGAACACTTGTTTTCTACTCAAATTAATTGATCTAAGTCTATGCTAAAAACACCAGAAATTCTCTCTCATCTTGTTGACACATGAAAACCATCATTAGGTAATGGGAACATCTATAACTTTATTTAGGGCTGTGTTTCTTAAGGCTGTGCTCTGTACTTTTAAGAACATAATAATGTTGAGGTCTGAAGAATAAAAAAGTAATATAATACAGTTACAAGAGATGTTTCATAAAAGTAACTCTGATTTTTGTTTTGTTTCCAGTATGTTATTGACTTGAGCATTACAAAGGCACAAGATTACTTATACTGGTCTTTCTTTCTCTTGCAATCCTGCATACCCTGCTTAAATAGCAACAGGGGATAGAAATAGCACATTAATTAATAATAGATATTTCTATATACATAGTGACAGCTCTCTAAATGTTTGTACATCTGAAATACCTATTGCACTAGTGGAAAACACTTTCAAGATGTAAACTAAATTTGGATGATAGTGATCATTGCACTTCATCTCTTATCAAGGCATATAACAAGTGTAATATTTATGTATTGTATTTTATTTACATCTCACATGGAATCAAAAAAAAACATCTTTCATAATTATATATATTCATTCAGATAATCCTCATGCTAAAAGTTGCAAAATACAAAAGTTGTATGATGGACTAGGTAGTTTCTCAAAAGCTTTCTTTCTCAAGAAAATGATCTTTCTATTAGCTTCTAAATACAACTGCATGGAAGTAATCCTAGCCTTCAACTATAAAGAATTGTTTGGGGACATAACTTCTATGTCAATTGCAATGACAAGCTTAATCCTTCATTGGATGTGGATCTAATCTTTCTATGGCATATCTAAGATGTTCAGCATCTTACAGAAATGAAATCTTGTCATCAATTGGTGTCTTGATTCAGTAATAATGTCAGGATAATATCATTAAGATTTTTTGGCTAAAATTACTTGAAACCGAATTATATACACCAAATAGTTACTTTGTTTAACTTCTGGAAGAGGTTCAAAAGAAAAGTTCAGATTAAATTTTGATTGAAAAGACTATTACCATTTTGGTTGTGAATTAGGGCATCAAATCTCAGAATAAAAATTAAGGTTTAATTCAAGATATATTTTCAAAAACTTACAGTTTAACCTATTTCATAGTTCAATTTTAGTTTGACTTCCTGCCAGAAAGAATTGTTAATAATCTTTAACCATTTAAAAAATTTTCACTGAGCTGTATATAGAGTATAAGGGCGTGCAGTGTCCCTGGAGCTCCTTCTCTGAAGATGTTCAATCCTGGACATAATACTCAGTTACATTCTCTAGGGAACCCTTCTTGATCAAGGACTTTGGAGTAAGTGATCCTCCAGCTGTCCCTTCCAGTCTTACCCATTTTGTGATTCTGTGTTTCTGTAACTGTCTCTTTCTTGTATTCTAAGGCCCAGACCTAGATGGAGAACTCCATTTCTGTGATCTCAGAAATGTTTAGCAGAGGGAAATAGTCACTCCACTCAGCTTCCTTGCTGTGATCCCATTGATGCTTTTAGCAGCATACACTGCTAGTTTATGCCTAACTTTGCATAAACCAAAGGAAATAAGGAGAAAAATTATATGAATAAAACTTAGATTTTGTTTCTGTTTTATTTAAAATTAAACAAACAATATGCACACACCACAAACAAACAAACCACAAACAAACAAAATTCAAACAAATCAAAGAAACTTATGCCAACAGAGTTCAAGGTTTATGATATTTTGGGTAAAGCCAAAGTATCAAAATCCTCAATAATTACCTAGGGCCATCTGTCTTAGTTGTTGAAGACACAGTACGTTGGAAGTTCTCAACATGAATTTTTATTGAGATGATTGTTATGCTTGACTGCTTTGCTTCACCAGTTTAAGAGAGACATTGAACAACTGGAGAGGGTCCAACAAATGGCTGCCAATATGATTAGATGGCTGAATGATTTGACACATGAAGAAAGATTGAAGAAGTCGGGTTTATTCAGCTTAGAGTAGAGAAGGCTCAGATGGGAACACCTAATCACAGTGTCTGAGTAGCTAAAAGGGAGTTACAGAGAACTTGTAGAGGTTGTCTTCTCACTAGGCTGCAAGGTGACAGGACAAGAGGTGACAGGCACGAGTTGCTTCAGGGGAAATTCTGCCAAAATAAAAGACAGAAATTCCTCATTATGAAAAGATTCAAATAGCAGATAAGGTTGCACACAGACAAAACAGAATTTCTGTCACTGGAGAAGTTCAAGATTCGACTTGACAGGAACCTAGATTAATGCCTTATGTTTTTTCCCTCATTGCTTGAAAAATTAAAAATTAAAAATATGTCTCCACATAACATTTGATGCCAAAATACTATTAATTTAAATCACAGCAAAAGTAACTCAAACACTGTAGTGATAATAATTTTTATTTATTAAGCTGGTCTAGAAGGAAAAAAGAAATATTTGTGAAGTTCCAATTCAGTTTCCCACACTCTGGCTGGTGAGACCAGTAGCCTGCAGTTAGAGGGTAGAGAAGCCAAGCTACTGGGATAATTTTCTAAGGAAGGGAGCTTCGAAAAGGTGATTGGAAAAGGACCACAAGTTCCTAGCCTCTGGAGGCAAATCCCATCTAGTGTGAAGGAAAGGTATTCTTCAAGGAAGATTCTATGTACCAGCCAGGCAAGTGGACCCCAATAGAGAAAGGTATCCTGTACCTGAGGGAATTAGCTGAAATATAAATACGGGAAGGCCTGGCAGACTGACAGTATCACACTCCAAAACACTCCACCAAGGAAAGCACCAAGTACTTACAGTGGTGGAAGGAAACACTGGGTGGTTGGAAACATATTCTCTGCTCTATGTTACTGCATGAAATATTATCCTGGGCCTTTAAAAGAAAATTGCATGGAGACATGGCACCCCAGAAAGAAATGAGCCAGAAAACAGAACTGATTTCCAAAGCAACTTCATAAAAACATGGGCCAAAGATCATGGCATTGAGTTGATGCATTGTAAATACATCAACCTCTGGAAAATCAACCAATGGAATGGACTGTTAAAGGCTACACCAAAAGTAATGGGTACATTTAAGCACTGAGATGGACATTTATCACAATGACTACCAAATTAGTTAACGCCAGAAGGTCTGCCAATTGGGCTGATCCTGCCCAATAAAAACTCTTATGTGTTGGCATTACCTACAGTATGGAAACAAAAACATTTACTACTTCTGCAGCTTTTACAGACAGTGAAACTGTCGTATTCAAGAGTTTTAACAGAAATATCCATTAATTTGATTACCTATTTTCAAAGGAGACCCTTAAAATGTGTTGTAGAATAGCCCAAAAATTTTGCAGTCTCTATTCTTCTGAGAGAACAGATGAACAGTTCCAGATGCTTTTGTGAAGGAAGGCTGATTCCAACAAATGGAAAAAATTGTACCTCCTTGATCAAGAAATGTTGATCATAAGGTCCTTTGCTGGCTTGTGTCCTTCTGCAGCAGGTTACCCTAAAGAGAACCATCTGATAAAAAGAATACTTTCCAAAATGTGAAAGCTATGGACAAACAAATAGTGTATTTTTGCATTGTTTAATTTTATGTTGTTGATAGCTTTCCTTGTTTATCACTCCCCTGGGAACAGTTAATTAATGTAAATATTTACAGACCAATGGAGAAAATTAAAATTGCTCTTAGAAGTTAAGTCATCCAGGCAGGAAAAAGCAGCAAGATGAAATTCATTAGACATTTAGCTATATAATAATCAGATGTTCAGCCTAAAATCTTAATGCAGTTTTCTCTCTAACCAGCACAAGCTCTCAAAGACTATTTCATCCCATGTACTGAGACATTTATCTCAGCTTCATATTAAAGGTATATTTTTACATCTCTCTACAGTGGACGAAATGAGACTGGACAATAACTTTTAAAAGGCTGCAATTAGATACCAAGAAACACATACTACAAGACCTATGAAACAACTTTTCTTTACAATAAAAAAACTTGGGAATTTGGTTTTGAAGATTTGTATACAGCTGCATTTTTGCCTTGCTGTAAAAAAAAAGTTTCATCTCATAACTTTTCCCTGATCTAGTGAAAGCCTTGATTCCATTAGCCCTCAATTTTAAAAACTGAGCTCAGAATCATATTTTGATGTTGTTTTATATTTATAACTAAACGTCTGGTTCAATTTTTGGAGGAGTCAAATGCCTAGGCATTTCTAAAAAGGTTCATTGCTCCTCTCTGCATCATTAAATTCTTACTTGTAGAAAACAATTTTCTAGATCTAGCAGCATATTTTAAAATTAGTGCATGTATTTATTATGTAACAGCTTTCTCCTTATCTTTCCATCCTGAATACACAAAATAATGGCATTTATGCTTCTATTTTACAGTCTAGTTGTGCAGGTAGGTGAGGGGAGGAGGGGGGAGACTTAGAGAGAGAGACAGAGAGAAATGTGAATTGGCACTACCAAAGTTTTAAAGTTTTATGATTGCATTGATTTCAATGAAATCAGGCTGATTTGTACTGAGAGTCTTTCCCTTGTTTAATAGGTTTTTAAAAAAGTAATGCTGTTTTAAAAAAATTAATGCTGTTTGCTGTGCTAGTAAAGCAAAGGACATTCTTGATATTGTTTATGTTTTCATCTTACATTTTTTGCAGGAAAGTTTGATTCTACAAACTTAGTAGTACAGAAGTAACCTTGAAACATATTAATATAATGCTTTAGATTAGAAACCTAGGGACATTTCTTCTTCCTTCTTCTACTCTGGGGGAAAAAATTAAAAAGGGAATAAGTACCAGAGTTACGTGTGTATATAGAATTTTTTTTAAAATAATTGCATTTGTTTATAAGTGTAAGAGAGTTTGACACCAGAAGGGTGGAATGAATAATTCCTGTGGGTTGCACTGAGCCAGCAGCCACATAATGAGAGAATCAATCACAGAATGAATAGGATTGTTAAGTGACCATAGTGGATCATCTGGTCCTCTCTGCTGAAGCAGGGTCATCCTAGAACAGAGAACTACATCCAGACAGTTATTAAATATCTCCAGAGAAGGAGGCTCCACAATCTCTCTGGGCCATACATACCAGTGTTTAGTCATCCACATGGTAAAGTTCTTCCTCATGTTCAAGTGGAACTCACTCCACAAGCTCCATGTCTCTCCTGTCCTGTGGAGCCCAGAACTGGATGCAGCACTCCAGACGTGGCCTCACTAGGGCTGAATCCCTCAGGATTCAGGTCAGGATCCCTCAACCTGTTTGCAATGTTCTTCCTAGTTCATCCCAGGATACTACTGGCCATCTTGGCTGCAAGGGCTCTGCTGGCTCATGGGCATCTTTTTGTCCACCAGGACTCCCAGATCCTTTTCCATAGAGTAGCTCTCTAGCAGCTTGGCCCCATCCTGTACTGGTATGTGGGAGTTACTCTTCTCCAGGTGCAGGACCCTGCATTTGCCTTTGTGGAATTGCAGACAGTTCTCTTCCCATCTCTAAGGTCAAGGTCCTTGTAAAGAGCTGCCTAGCCATTATGATTTTTTCCATCACCAGGGTTCTGTAGCAAGGTCGAAGGATGCACCTTACTACGTTAGATAACAGTAGCAGAAAATAGAATTATGAACCATCTGATGATTATAACATAATGGGAGATGTATAATATAAAGTGAGGGTTCCTCAAAGAACAGTCATGTCCTAATATTCTAGATAAAAACTTTGAGATTATAGATTCTATTATCTACTATTTTTTGACAATCCTGGGAGGATTAAAAACTATGGTTATGTAAGAAATTATAACATATGCAACTGAACAAGACAAAGCATCAGTATTTGATTTCCTTTCTGTAAAATGCACTTCTGACAGCCCTATATTCCCCAGGGTCTCTCCTGGATCCTCCTTCTGGCCCTTCTTTTAGATTGGTAAAACATCTGCTAATTTCCAGTCAACTGGAACCCACCCAGTTACCTGCTTTTAAAAGACTGAAAGGGGCTCAGTGAGCTCTTCTGTCAGCTCTCTCAGTACCCTTGGATAGATTCCACCCAGTCCAATAGCCTTGTGCAGGTCCAAGTGGTGTAGCAGGTTGTTGACAATTTTTTCCTGAATAATTGGTACTTTATACTCCTCCCCATCCCAAATGAAAATAGAAACCTGTTAATTCCTTATCCCCCTTTTTAAGATCATGACATTAATGTTTATAGCTTCTCTCTCTAAACACAGAGCTAGCTTCCGTCTTTTTATTTGAATTCTTCCCTAAAAGCATCTTATTTGGAAGGATCAATGGAAATTTCAATTTTGAAAGCAGGGAGCTGTCCTCACTTTTTTCCTACGATCACACGATTTTTTGATGTTGTATGAAGAAACTAACAAGACAGTTATTATGTAGTGGAGGAAACAGCTACAGTTTATAGTCTTACAAGAGGTCTTTCATTTGAATTAAGTCAAACATTTGGACTTGCTGGCCTGGACATATGAGCTGTTAGGAAGTTCAGGTTATATCTTTATGGAAGCACAAACAAAAAATTTTGGTTCTTTCTATGCTTTACGACTTAGAGCAAGTAGAAATGACATTGACTACACCTCTATTCAAAGAAGTGTTTTATCATAATTTAATCAGGGTGAGGGAGTTCAGCATCCTGCAGGTAAGAGCTGAAGATAACTAAATAGCCATTGATTTTAATTGGTTTGTGGACAGAGTCAATCAGCAAAAAATGTAAGCAGAAAAAAGTGACTAACACTGGTCAGGACCTTTACTTGTTTTTCTGCAAGCAGAATACAAGGTTATTAAAACTTAAAGCACCTGGTAACAAATTTTTCAGTTGTGAAGGTCCTGCTCTCTTTATTTACCATTTTTCTTTAGAGAATATTCCCATTATTCTGTACTTTAGAGATCCCTTTTGAGAGGAGACCCAATCTAAAGTGAAAGCTTCTGAAGAGATCAACCTTTACTTTTTAAAAACAATATCAACTAATGCCTGAGTTAAAGGGCATAAGTACATTTCCCATGGAAAATTCTATTTCAGGAAAACTCAGTTTGATAGAAAAAAGTTTGATAAAATTAAAGGATTGTTTAGAAAAGTGATTATCCAAATTAGCAAAGCTCATAGCGAGTTGTTTTCAGCTCAGGAGACAATGTCCTTCCACGAATTCAATTGAAACTTTGGGGCTTGGAACAAAAATAATCACTTCCACCCCCATGTAATATGCAGCAGGTTTATACAGTTCAGTAATTTATACTGTCATACCCTCCAATCAAGTCTTTTGCAAATACTCTATTTAGTTCATATGACAAGGTTTTGGCACTGGGAGAAGGCCAAGGTCTGCCCTTATGGAAGACACAGAAGGTTGTATCTGCCTCTGCACAGCAGAGCCTGTCATCCAGGTTGGTGATGACTCTGTGAAAACAAAATTACTAAAAGATTTTTTTAGAAGTTAAGGAGCAGGGAAAACCAGAAAGATTGATAAACAGCAGAGGGAATGCCTAGATCAGAAAAGCAGAAATAGGAAGCGCTCCAGGGGATGGAGCAGTATTCACTGTAACCTATAAAAAGTCCATGCTGGAACAGAATTTTTTGTGAAAGACTTCATCCCATGAAGGACCCATGCTGGAACAGAGGACAAGCAGGAGGGGGACAAGCATGAGGATCTATTAAGAGATCTATCTGTCTCCACCTAACTCATGAGCTTCCTCATCCTATCTTCCTCCCTTGCCCTGCTGAGGAGAGAGAATAAGAGAGCAAGCAGCTGGGCAGGCACCTGTACCTTAGCCAAGGCTATCCCACTACAAATGTGGGAGCTGTTACACACCCAGGAGTTGAGTGCAACACAAAGTTATGTTCATGTCTGTCTATGAGAGGAACAGTTTTTGAAAGCGACCAAATCATTGTTTCGTTTTAGTGTGACTTTGGGGATTGTTGGCTGAAAGTTTTTACTTCTTTTTTCTCCTTACTTTAAAAAAAAAAAAAAAAAAAAAAAAAAAAATATATATATATATATATAATTTTAAGTGAAAAGAAAAACCAATTTCTGGATGAAATAAGCTACAGAATTAGAAAGAAAATAAAATCACTTCAGATAAGGTAATGTCAAGTATGATAATCATAACACTGCTTAACCTCCACAACAACTAAATAATGTAATTTAACTGAAGATTATTTCAAAGCTTCAAACACAATCTTTACAGTCGGTATGAAATAGAATTTTTAATAAATTATAAGACTGAGGTAAGAATAAGCATTTTGAAATAAATACCTCTGAACTGGGGAAAAGTGGGGAAAGGAATAGTGGGGGGGAAAAAAAGGGAAGAAAGAAAATATAAGCCAACTCACAGATTTATCAATAAAAATCTGTGATAATGTACCAGCCATAGAGATGTTATCTTCAAGGAACTCTCTAATGGTAAATAAATTGTTCTGGAAAATATAGAGAGAGAGCATATTAAGTTTGGCCTGTTCTGATTTTGGTCATACCCTTCACTTTTAGCAAACTTTTATGTTTGCTATGTTGTTATATTGTTAATTTTTGCATTTGTTACAGCTAAAACGTATTAGGTGAAATCACAGGATTTAATGAGGTTTTTTGGGCTTGTTTTTAAATTATTGTGCACCAGATATAATTTCTCGTCACCATATCTTATGTGTTTGTCTAGCAGATGAGCCTTTTTTATTAGAAGTCATTTTTCTTCTCTAGGAATTTCTACACTATTATCAAGTTATTATAAACTTCTGAATAAATGAAATAGGCTAAGCTCATTTAGTTGTGCTAATCAGGAAGAATTATAAATTTATTTTAAATCAGTAAATCTAATTTACTAAAGAGTTTAATTTGTTTTTTTGTGGAAAGATTATACATCCCCACAATAAAAAAAATAAAAGAAAATTCACTTTCTTGACAGGAATTTTCCTTCGCTACATTACTGCTATTTGGGGCTTTGAAACAGAGTTGTTTTTTTTTTTCTTAAACAAACATGCTAAAAGAAAGTAATTATGAAGAACTTTCTCTGCTTCTTGACTTAACTTACCTTAGTTCATTGTTTATCATGACACTTTAAATCTTTTCATCCTAAGGATTTGGATCACATATAACATTAGGCTTTTCTTCTGGCTGTGAAAACTTTAATTTTGGATTTTCCATGAATGAAATTAGAAGTGACTGATAAAAATTATAGTAATAAATACCAATGAGTAGTCTGACATTAAATACTTCAAATTTAAACCTTCTTTTCAGAAAAAAAAATTATTGTCTATTTCAGTTTTGCAGCAGATTTCCCTTTCAGATGAAACATGTATAAAGGAATCCAACACAAAAAGCCTTTTTGCAGAGTTCGCAAATATAATTTGTTACAGTAATAGTTTGGTGGCAAATTGAGAATGCCTTAGAGAGCTTCAAAGTAAGTTCATTTACTGCCTTTGATTGCATTCCCCTAGAGTTTCAATGTGGAATAGATTAGGGGAACAGTTTGGAAGAAATCCACATGGACACAAAATAGGTAATTATTACCCAGTGTTTCTATTCATATTCCTAGATAAATTCAAGGGCATCACAAAATGACCAAAGACACTTAAAAGCCTCAGACTATTTAATTATATAATTTTATTACTTAGTCAAGGTAAGATCTCTCAGCTATGCCAGTGTTTTATTTGTTTTTGCTTTTAAAGTGACTTTTTGTTTTCCTTACCTCTCTTCAGCTCTCTTAAATGATTTTTAAATGTTAAGTGAATTAAATGACAATTATTTTGTGATATTTCACACCTCTGTAATGCAGGTCAGCTGACATTATAAGCAGCTATAAGCAGAATATCTACAGCACACGGGACTTCAGGTCATATTGCCTTTACTTAGAGACAGAAAAATGAACTTATCGGAACTGCTACTGAGGTTTTAATATCCTTAGGGATCCTGACTATGCAGTGGAATTCTCTCAAAGGTGCAGTTCATTTCCTTCCAGCATTGTACTATGGAAGAGCTGCTGCAAAGCAGCTGAACTGAGTCCCAGATTTGTATCTCCTTAACTTCAAAGGAGAAGCCATTATAACACAACCATTTCCTTTTGCAATGATGCTTCAAATGCATATTAAAAGGAAATTATACTTGCCCCAAGCCCCACTTCAATCTCATTTTAATTGATAGTCATTGTTTGCATTAGAGAAATGTACCCAGATAATGAAGTTACAGACATGAATGTCCCTTATGGAGATATGTTAAGACATAAAATGGGACTCCATTTAACCATCAGGGTCTTTTAATTTGTCTGGAGAACTAATAAATATTGTCTTCAAAGGTGAATTGAATCCATCTCAGATAAAATTGCACAGGGATTTGGTATGTGTTGAAATGTGTCTCAGAGAAGTATTCTGAGTACTGAGAAGAGTCTTAGGCAAGGAATAAAAAGATTTTTGGGTTTATTATTGTGATTTTAGGCAAGAATGGGATGCAGATTTCTAACTGTAAATCTCTATTGCAAGGGAACACTATCATGTAGCCAAGAGGAAGGGACTATCAGTGCAAACAACGGAGAAGATTTGGACTGAGCAATAGCAAAAGTGCAACCAAGCACAAGCACAGACAAAAAAACCTCAATGCACTTTCGTCACTCATTTCCTACCTCTGTCTTCATGTTTTTCTTCTCTCAAGCTTTTTTGATGAGTGTACATCAAAGTGTCATTTTTAAAGAACCCTTTTGTTCTTCAAACAGTTTTGAGTTCCAAGTGGCTGACATTAAAATTAAAAATTGAAGTGGTGACTAAAATATTTGGAATTTGTCTTTGTTTTTATACATCTGCTTAGTATGATACAGCTTTAAAGAAATTAGCTATGAGTTGTTTTCACAGACAACCTTAATTGACACTTTGGATATTTTTGTTTGAAACCTTACCACTTGAAATTATAGGTTGTTGTATTAAAGAACAATGTTTATGAAAATATAACATACATTATTTTCTTTGTTCAGAACACCACCAAACAAAACCTTAGCACAAAGAAATCATAAAACCACAATCATTGCTGTCCATGTAATTTTAGAGTCAAGAAAATCAAATATTCACAATCTTCAAGAAAAAGGCAGAGACTACTATTATCCAAAAGGATTTTCTGTAGTGCAGATGCTTTTGGTTTCTTGGGATATCCTATCTGTTTACTGACACGAAAGGATTTTGGAACTCAGCAGTAAGTAAAATGAAAGTTGTGCAAAGACATGTTTTAGAATGATTAGGAAATATAAACAATGAGAAGTTTCGGAGTATTTAAAGATATCTTTTTTGTCAAAGAACATTTTTGCATTCCTTTGTGTTTGATTTGAGAGAAAATGTCTAAGTTCCTTATCTTTAGTTTCAAGACTGCTTTACTTTCCATTTCTTACACATACTAGCAATTGCATATCACTATTTTAAATGCTAACAGAGGAAAATCTATTACCAATAATACTAATAATAAAAATAATGGTAGTAGTAATTGTTCTGTAAAATTCCAGAGAGATATCCTAGAGTTCTGGATCACATTTTTCTTCCTGTAAGAACAGCACTAACACAACTGGATTCAACACTGCATTAGGAGTTCCATGGCAACGCATGGACGGCTGCAGAGTTGACTTCAGTGAGAAGTGACCAGGGCTGCCCCATACCAGAGAGAAGTAGTTCTGCAATGGACATCAAGCTCAGAGAAGAAGCAGGGGAAGTTAGAGATCCACGTGGCAGAACAGGTATTCCCCGCAGTCCATGGTGCAGCAGTTGGATATTACCTGTCAGGTATCATGACCCACAGAGATCCGTTGCTGGAGGAGACCTTTACCCTGAAGACCTCAAACATATGGGAAGGATCCATCCTGCAGCAGTTATCCTTACCCCTCACCTCCCTGCCTACCATCTTCCCTGTGACATTCTTGGCAGAGGCTGTGACCAGGGAGGAATAAAAAGTTACGAATGAAAGCGTAAACTCGAATGTTGGCAAAAATGGAGGAGAGGTAGGGACCTGTTTCATTGGTTTTTAACATTCCTGCTCTGGTTTTATTTGGTAATAATTTTTTTTCATAAAACTACAGAATGATTGAAGTTGGAAGGGGCCTCTGGAGATTATTTGGTCTACTTCCACCTGCACATGTAGGGCCAGCTGCAGAAGGTAGAACGGTTTGGTTGGAAGGGACATTTAAAAGTCATCTAGTCCAAGCCCAGTGCAATAGGCAAGATTAATCCACTACACAGTTATTTCACTGCATTCTCCTGTTTATGTGCTGATATTCATTGTGCCTCTGTGATAATTTTTTTTGAATGAAAAAAGCTCTAGTTTTGATCGATATCATGTAATAATTTAGATTGGAAAAGACCTCTAAGATAGTCAAGTCTAATTCTTCACCTAGCACCACCAATGATGAAACCAAGATTTTAATCCATGTCTAGGAATCCTATAAATCAGTTTTTGGTCTTCGGACATGAGGCCCTGCACAGTCCCAGCTTGATGTCCATCTTTCTATATTGCACTTAATTGCCATAGGTCTTTACCTTGATATCCTAAATCAGACAGACAGACATCATCAGCCTGTGGATTTGTGGAAGCACAGAGCAGAGAAAAGGCCAAGAAGGAAAGCTACTAATGGAACTCAGTTTTTGAGTACATTTTTGTTAGCAGACTTTCAAATAAAGTTGTAAACTTTAGCATTAAAACTTAGTATTCCTTGTTACTGAGCCTAGAGAAAGGAAGAGTAAAATGTCTATCAATTTCTCCAGTCAATTTGCACTAGCAAGATTGTTCCAATGGTAGCCAAGCTGCAGAACCACAGCGAGAGGAGTATTAATTGAAAACTATTCTATACACACATTTTTTTGGGACAGTTGGTTCAAATGATTCACAAAACTATATTTCTGTTCAAAATTGCACTATAAATGAAACAATGCCTTGCTTTTCTCACATTTTCACTTTTTTTTGGTGGAAAAAGTCCACACTTTTAGAACAACTGACCAGTCATTAATGAGATTTTCTTAATGAGACCAACTGCATTTTCTTTATAGGAAAGTACTTTTAAACTAAGTTTAATACTAAAAGCTTTGAAAAATTATTTACATTTAAATTGAAAAGAATTTGATACAATGAGGGGAAGCCTTTTGAGAAGCAGCTTTGTTTGTTCAGCTTAAAGGAGAGGAGGCTGAGGAAAGACCTCGTTTCAGTCTACAATTTCCTCATGAGGGGAAGTGGGGTTGCAGACACTGATCTTTTCTCTCTGGTGACCAATTTTAGGACCTGAGGGAAGAACATGAAGCTGTTTTAGGGGAGACTTAGGTTGAAGTAGGAAAAGGTTCTTCATGTGATTGGGCACTTGAACAGGCTCCCCAAGGAAGTGGTCACCAAGCCTGCCAGAGCTCAAAAAGCATTGATACAACACTATGATGCACATGTAACTGTGTTTGGACAGGCTGGTTGACCCCTGCATCTATCACTTCCCTTATAACCAGGGACTGCTATCTTAAACAAAGTGTTTTCATTCCAGATAAGGGAAAAGGCTGATAAGAAGCAGATCCTGCAGAGATGGGGTAGTGCTTTTTATCATGCTAATCTCCTCCCTTCAGATAAGACACAACTGCATCTGACAGCATAAACTCCCCTCCATGTGGACATACCAGGGTGTTCCCACACAAGACCAAATGTCAGTAGCTTGACAAACTCTGTGGCATGGCCCCATCCCTGATGGATTAAGTTGCAACCACCACTTTCACACAGACACCAAAATAGGAAAGATCATCAGTGGATCCACAGGAGACAATATCTTTCTGTTCTACCATCTCCTCTTGTACTTCTCTTTCTATCCTTATGTTTTCTCTATGATATTTTTATAGCAAAGAACAAAACCAGATACATACCTCCTTTCTGCTGCAACCAGACTGCTTTAAAATAAACCTGCCTCATATATACACGGGTCATTCAGTGTTTTTTCACTTTAATTCACCCCAAGGGATCCATTAACCAACCTCAGTTACTCTGCCTAAGAGGCAGGTCATAACAACATGGTATGGCTCTTGGGGTTGTCCTGAGCAGGGCCAGGAGTTGCTCTCAATGACCCTTCTGATCTAATAATTATCTTAAAAAAGAGGCCAGTTTATAGTGCATTTAACATTTGCTTTACAGAACTGGTATATTTAGTCCTTATCTTTATTCATGTGGAGGTTAATGAGAATCTGGCATCAATTTAAGAATTAATACCTAATCAAGCAAGACACCTGAGGCTGAGTAACTAGCAGGTGTTTCTTGAATTGGAACCTTAATGGCTCACCAATCAATAGAGTGCCATAAGTGTATTTCTTCTGCAATTCCAGTCAGAGCAGATGTGTTTAAACAGAAACATAAGTGTGCAATAATTAGCTTATTCAGTGTGACTAGCAACAGTTATCAGTTCAAAGGACAGAGAATAAAAAAGTAAGGAAGCTTTAACAGAATACATGGATCCTGATCATTACTCTCAAATTAAATGTTTTCTCTCATGATGAAAATACCTCTAAATACGTGCAAAGGATTTAGCTATTTGCTATGTATATTGTTTTTGATTAATCTTCTCACTGATAAAAACTAATAACTACCCTGTAGTTTAAACTTTATACACAGAAGGCTCTGCGTTGGAAGGGGCCTTAAAGATCATCTCCTTTGAAACCCCTGCCATGGGCAGGAGGCTCAAAGAGACTGCAGGTCACATTTTATGATCTGTCTCTTGAATGCAGTCAAAAAGGCTCTGAAGGTTAGGGGGCAGGATGCTGAATAACAACACTGGGGTTAAAAAGTCATTCTTGTTTTCAGAAATTCTCAAGTACTGCTTATTAGGACAGGAGAGGGTGGTCAAACAGCAGAACAGGTTTCCTAAAAAGATTGTCAATATCCCAGGCTTGCCAGTGTTTAAGAGGCATTTGGGCAACTTTTACTCTGGTCTGAAGTGGCCAGGCAGTTAAACTAGCTGCTCAGTCTTTTAGTGTAAGAGGAAGCCTGAAGAAATGTTAATACTTCTTCTTATCCAGATTGCTGTTAGACAAGAGAGTTCATAGAAAGAGTATTTTAGGACTAGATGAAATAGAACAAGAATATAATTTCTAAACCAAACAACTACCTGAATCAATAACATAGTTTAGAAAGAAAAAAAGGTGTATTTTTAAGGGAATTACATGGATAAAGATTGCTTACATTTCTAAATACTTCAGAAAGAAGAACTGGAATTCTGAGTACTCCATGTATATATAATAAGTGAATAAAAATACACAAAATACTGAATAAAAGAATTCTGTTGCTTAAAGACAAGCTCTGAGTTTCAGCTGAGATGCCTTGAGATTTTAGCCATCCTCACTGTTCTCTCAGACATGACACAGGACCTGTGTGAAACCCATATACTTCTACAGTGGCATCTGATGGTAAGGTGGGAGAGCATTTTTTCATTTTTTTGGGGACCAAAGCCCACCTATTCTGACAGTAGGGATGGCTTGATAGACTGATCAATATAATAAAAGGTTTTTTTTGTTTTCTTAAACAAAAAAAAAATTAAAAATACATTTTTCTAATGTAATTGCAAAAACTGAAATCTGCTTCGGTCTTTTACCATTAAAAAAATTAATTCAACAAAAATTATTCTTTTGTCTAAAATAGTTTCAGTTACTGTACTTAAAACTGGGAAATCAGTAACCTTTTTCTATGGATCTTTCAAAGTTCAGACTTCATGAGGTGTTTTAATTTAGTAAGCAAAAGACTGACTCAAGCATTCTATTCTATTAAGTCTGGGTAAGACTGCTTTAAGAATTATCTAAACTGAAACTGTTAAAGTTAAGAGGTAGAAGCAAGAAAAAAGTGTAGTCTTATCAGCCATTGTGAGCCTGCTTAATTTGTATTAATTGTCTTTAATGAAAGAGTATGCTTGTTTTCTTCTTTTACACTACTAGCATGAGACAATTGAACAAAAAGAAAACAAAAATTATTGACTTCAGAGAAGACATTAGGGTATTTTAATGGATAATCTCAAAAGGAATTAAGTTAGAAATTAATGCTTAAAACCTCAGAGAAGGTATTTTTTATGGACTATATAACTCCTAATAGAGAAAAATGTATACTGCCATAGAGTAGAAATTAAAACATTAGAATGCACTTTACTGACAGCTGGCAAACCTTTTTTTCTGCAGTCTGGCCAATTTGTCAGCCATCCCAGGGAAGGTTCACAAAGACAGAGATTTTTATCTACCTAAACTGTTCTACTATCCAGGGAACTTAAGGCACCAATTTCCAATGGGATGTAAACCAGGAATTAGACACTTAAAAGTGGATGGAGCACCCCTGCTATGAAGAAAGGCTGACACAGTTGGAGTTGTTCATCCTGGAGAAGGACCCAGAAAGGCCTCTTAGACTTCCAGTTCCTGATGGGGAACTGTGAGAAAGCTGGAGAGGAAACATTTGCAAGGGTGTGTAGAGATAAGACAAGGAATTAAGCCTTTAATTGAGCAGGGCTGGGTTTAGATTAGATATCATGAAGAAATTCTTTACTCTGAGGGTGGTGAGACACTCGAAGAGTTTGCCCAGAAAAGTTGTGAATGTGCCATCCCTGGAGTACTTAAAATATATCATTCCTTCTCTAAAAAAACTATACTCTGCTTAGGAAAGCAGATCAAATTACATAATGGGAGTGAAGTTGAAATAACATGTAAGAAAAACAGAAATGATCTTCATGGAGGTAGAATGTCAACCAAAATTTGATTTGAACTGTTTAGGTAATTTCATGTGTCACTTGAAAATTTTCTTGATATATGCATACTTGAGGTCAGCAAAACCTACCCATTAGTTTAATTACAAAATAAAGTGCATTTCTTGGCAAAGTGATTATGTATAGCAGAAAGAATAAATTAGACTGCTAGAGTTAGTTAATAAAGGGTTTGTGATAAAGATACTGATACTTCTTAAATTAGAAGCCACAAAATCTGAAAAAAAAAAATTCTGCAATGTTGATGGTATTTCATCACAGAGTTTTAAATGGTTAAAACCCCACATATTTAGTATATTTGGCAAGTGAATAAAGATTAATTCAGAAGAATAAAAAAACTATTTTCACAATATTTTCATTTAGGGGAATTTGTTTTATTTGTTTAGGACAAAAAAAGGGATCAACATTCTCCTCATATAAAATATTTTGAGTTATTTCCAGTTTTCAAAATACAAGTACACAGAATTTCAAAGAGAGGAAAGCTGTGAAACACATCTATGTCTCAAATGCCATTTACATGAGTCAAAATGTTCCTCCTCAATTTTTATACAAAACTAAATTCACTATAAAAATATCATTATAATTGTACTGAAATAATGATCAAGTGTTTCCGCTTGCACAGGTAATTTGCCTCCATTAATCACTTATTAAAAATAAGCGAATTTTGATTTGGCATTTGTTAAGCATTTAAACAAATCAGTGCTCGAAGTTCATTTTCCATAATTTTGTGAGATGCTAAACTAATGATTTTTTATTTCTTGGTAAAGGTACCTAGTATTTAGATTTTGACACTTTTTAACAATATGGTGGTCCTTTTAATAAATCTTTAGACTCCATTGAGTGCCTTTGAATACCAAAAAGTCCTCCCCCTCAAAAATGTTAGTAATTTTTGATTTTATTTATTTAGTCAAATATACAGAGAATTTGAAGGGACATACAAAAATTAAATGAAAGGAGTATTTAAAGATCCATTAAAAACTTGGTATTTTCTCCTTCATAGTCTGGTTCTTTTTTGAGAATTTTTAGAAGAACTATGTCATGGAAGAATATAATATAGAGACTATCCACCAGAGCCTTTCAATTTTTGATGGCTCTGTCACAGAACACAACAGATGAAAGAAGAAGAGACCAGAGGGACTGAAATACACTGAGAAAATATTTTTTGAGACCTTGTTCCTGAGAAATCCTTTTATAATGTAGGACTTTGAATAGTGAGAGGAAAAAATGGAACTGTTTCAATACACTGAATGAATTGTAAGCATTCTTGAAGGGTAAAAAAAATGAAGGCCAAATCATGCTGTACTTCTATCAATTCAAAGCCCATCTCTGATGTTTCTTGTCTCTTTTACATATATGTTCCATAGCTGTACCTTGAGTACTTTTTCCTGTTGTAAATGCTGTACTGAAATAGACAGAAAATTGTCCTTTGCTACAATTGTTTTGGAAAGCCAACAAATTCTACTACAATGTCCTATGAACTACACAAGACTGAGAAGAAATAATTGATTATTGCAGAATTAATTTGATCAGTAATTCTCATTTTCTTAAGAAAGTAACACTTCACAGCAACATATTTATTTTTAAAACAGTGAAAACACTGAAATTAATTGTTTTATATCCTTGCTTCATTTAAATATGCAGTTTAAACTTTTTCTTTTGTTGTAATAGACTATTACATCAAAGTAATGCATTTCTACATTAATCTCATATGAATGAAACATCAAATGAAGACAGAATTGGCAAGCATTTTCCTGTGATTTCAAAAGGAACTATTAGAATGTGTCTAATATTGTTTCTTTATAAAAACTTAGGGTATGAAAAGAAAAAAGAAAAAAATTGCATTTTCTTCCAATTTAGAGTTTAAAATGTCAAATTTATTACTCCTCCACTGCAGAAAAATATTGAAAAATATGGAGTTTTTGGGATGAATTTCTAAACTATATCACTAATGCCATAGATCTGGAGATTCAGCAAAGATGAAGTACTGCTATTAGGTTGTTTCCAACTCTTCTCATGTTTGCTATAATATAAGCATTAACATATTCAGTCTAATATACCCATAATGCATTACAGCTGTGAGATAATCTTTAGTGGTATGACTGGTACTTGTTATTCAACAGAAAATCATAATTGTGGTTTTGTGGTATGCAGGGAAATGTTTCTGTAAAACCAAACAAAACCCCAAACAAATAATAAACAAAACCAAAAAAATCCCCACCAAAAACATAATATAAGATTGATTTTTCCTTCGGTTCTTTTTGGCTTTGTGCTAATTTTAAAACTCATCAAGGAAATTAAACCTACTCAAACTACCCCCTTTCAACAGGGGAGGAAAAATACAAAGAGAGATTATAAATTTGCAGTAATAAATTTACAATTTATGACTGAAGAAATCACAGAAATCACAACAATATTAATAAAACATTGTACAAAAGAGAAATAAATATCCAAAAAAAGGGTATTCACCACCAAAAGATGTTGTCTGATCCCCTAGAACAAAGGCAGGATGGTGGCCATTCCTGCCCTCTGTGCCTCTTGGGAGCAAAGCCAAAATGGCATTGGGATCTTACATGGGATCACATGGCTCAAGAAAAAAAGCAAACAATGTGACGAAAGAGTTTCTGTGCTTAAAGCCCTCACCCAGCAGAAGACAATGGAAAAAGGGCACAGCAAAACCTGGAAGGTTATTTTGTTCAGAAGGAGCTCTGCTACTAAGCTGCTCAGTCCATGCTTTCTCTGGCAACGTGAAGCCAGGCAGAGGCTGGAGACTTGTGGGAGACTCCCTCTCCATAGTGAGCCCAGCATTTCCACCTGCAATTTTTAAAGGGCACAAAACCAATCCCTTCTCAAGGGAGTAAGATAAAAAGTCCCTCTTCTGGAGCTCAGTGTTCCCTGACAAAGACTGTCCCCACCATGGTGAGGTGTGTGGTGTGAAACAAACAGCTCTAAACCTCTACCAGTTACCCCTGAACCTGGGGTAGCTTTATGAGAAGTTCTTCATATTTCATGTAGGGGACCTAAAGCTCTTGTAAGATCAGTTCATACAAAAGGAAAAACCATCCTACCAAAACCTCCAAACCCCCTTTAAACACACACAAGTCTATTAGATATCAATAGTTAGAATGTGTTCATTCACTGAGTTACCAAACAAGAAAATGCTGAGGGAGAAGAGAAACCACAAACTGAAGTACAACAGTATTTATAAACAAAAAAATAAATAGCTGCAGTAATTGTGTGACACCAGCTTTCAAAAAAAAAAAAAAAAAGCCTCTTTAAGACAGCTGCAAAAATTCGCAATTATGAAGAAAAAAAGAAATTCATTATGATTTTAAAAACTTCTATTTTATGGAAGGTAACACAATATTCTCTTATATTTCAATTTTATAATGGCTATGTATTTAGTTAATAATAATCATTATGTGAAGTCTATGAGGATTCCTTACAGAATACCTTTAAAAATTGCTTAAAATAAGTCAAAATATGGATCTCAATCTGGTACATTTCCAATATCCTCGTGAACAGCAATAATTTTTACCTTATTACAAATATTTATAATGATTCAGTGTAATATAATTTTATGAGAAAATGGATGTCCTTCTCATTTCTGAATAATAATATTGTCCCATTTAAACAGTTGAATAAAGCAGTTCAAAATACAAATTACTCTTCTTTATTCCTTTAGATTTATGCCAAATATTACCATTAAAAAATTTATAAAGAAAAGCTTTTATATGCTGCAAAAGTTTATAAAGAAAAGCCAGTGTAATCAATTATCAGTATTTTGCATGTTCTTAGCTGGTTTTCTTATTATGAAAGTACAGGGAAGTTACATTGTCTTTGTGCCTTATGTGCTATATATTTTGTTCCTATTGGATTTGCTATTTGTCAAATCTATGATTAAATAAATAAAATATCAAACCCATGATACTTTAAAGAGCCATCTTACACTTTCAGGAAGCTATTATTTTTCTTAAAAATTTATCATTTTTTTTTCAGTTTTAACTGCATCTACCTAATATGTGATAGGGCTTGCTCTTCATGCCTTTAAATTTAGTGTATTTTTATAGTGTTATTTTTATATATGGGGGACACAGAATTTGATCAGTATGAAAATGAAAATAAGCTAATATTAACTGTGCTAGAATCTTGGACTAGGTTGATCACAAAAGAAAAATTTTCCAATTAGGTTTTAAAGCTTAATTTATATTACTTGAAAATAATATGATATTAGAGTACTTGTTAGGTACTGTCAGTATGTTTTTCTTGAAGATTTTTGGAATTGCATTCATCATATCCACAATCTTGGCTTGAAATATGCAAAAACAGAAAAAGGAAAAAAATGCCTTAGAGGAGGAGTTTCATCTATTTTGATTATGGAAATATGTGTGAAAGAAGCCCTATGGTGCTTCTTTCATAACCCTTCAGAGAAGTCATTTCCTACTTTCTGTTTCCTGTGGAATGACGTGAGTGCTTCATTCCAGAATCACCACAGAATATCCTTTCTTGCTGCTTCATAGAGAAAACAGCAAATAAGTGCAATATGGTAATTATAATAAGAATTGTCAAGAATATTACAATGATTTATGTCTGTGAATAAAAATTTAGCCTTCTTTCCACAAAGATCTTATGATTGTCTCTGTTCAGAAAACACTTTACTATCTTGATCACTTTGCGAATCCAATTGACCCCCCCTGTTAATACTTCATATCTTAAAAATCTTTCAAGGCTCTGCCTCCTTGGCCTTCATTGTCCTTCCTTGACCTGGATTAACGTGATACCCAGAAACACTTCCTTCATGCATGCTGAATGCCTAATGACATTCATCTTTCAGTAATTTATTCCAGTGCAACACTCTCTTTTACAATATGCCTTCACAAAACATATCAGACAGTATAATTTAATCATCAGTAAAACTTAGCAGAATGCATTGAAATTATTAAAAAAGATTATGCTTATTCAGCTTCTGTCTTCTATCAAGTGTGACTACTGTGTCACAAGGGAATGCAAATGACTTAATTTAAAAAGTTTTACATAAATGATTTTTATGAATAGCTTTTAATTTCAACAAATAAGAGAACAGGTGGATATTTCCTTAGAATACTGATTATGAAATGAAACCATAGTGTCTTAGCCACTTAGGCATATTTTAGGTATTTGTAATAGATGTGAGGCTGAAACAATATTTTTGCTAAGGGATGTTACAAGGTCTCAGACTCTGGCAGGCTCTGGGGCCCAGGTGTTTCTCTGTCCTGGCTGCTGGAGCTCAGCCTGGTGCCCTGGAGGCCTGGGAGTTGTTTTCCCAAGCTGATGCATGCAGCTGCTGCTTTCCCATTTGGAGGCAGTGAGTGTATTCCAGAGACCCACTCCTGCCCACCCCGGGAACACTGACATGGCTGGCTGCAGTGGGGACTCTGGACAGGGCACTGCCATTAACAATCCCCAAATATGGCACCACCAGGACTCACAGAAAACACAAGTACAGATAAAGAAGTCCCTAAAACATAAGAACAAATAGCCAAGTACCTTTCCTCCACTCCAGTTGATGAGTACTGGGGGTCACTAATGAAAATAGACACACACTCCCACTCATTCTCTAGGTTTGCAAGCATGTTCACATGCTCAGGTATCCCTAAAGTAGCACAGTTCCTCTTTCCAATACCTTTGCCTGGATCTTGAGCCCTCTTACTCACTCCATAGGTGTCCTACTCACTGTCTGATCTAGCCTGATGTTCACTAGCAAACACCTGCACACTCATTTCAAAAGTACCCCACATTTGTGGATCTTTCCATGAGCCCCTTCCCTGCCTGAAACCTCTGCCTGGACCTGGATCCTCCTATGCCCTGTGGGACAGATTGAAGCTTGCTTGTAAATTCGATGCACTCCCACCTCTCACCTCCCAGGTTTGAGAGAAATGCACCTTCCTCTCCTCACAGCTCCTGACCCCCAGGAAGACAGGCTGTGAGCCACTGTCCCAGTCCAGTGGCTTGCACCATGGACACAGACCCTGCCAGACCTGTCACTCCAGTTCAAGCTCTGAGTTCACCAACAGCCTCTCCAGTTGCCGTCTGAGCACTCACACATGGGACAAATGGTGAGATTACAAAGACAGTTTAGAAAATATCTGGTAAGAAGACAGGACAGACAGTGATAATTAGGCATAGGGCTTGGTCAGACCAATTTACTGATGACTTGCATACACACAGCTGGCTCCTTTTATTCCTCCTCTTATCATGCCACCCCTTTTCTAAGTCTCTGGTCCCCTCTTTTTCTCTCCTTTTGAGCTTTCCTAAACATCCCTTAGAAAGTCTTGAGAGTGCCTCAGCCTGCCTTGAATATCCCTATACTTTCATCCTCCCGCCTCCCTGTTTTTGACAGCTACGGACTCCAGACTGACAGTCTCCAAAGTTAACCCAGGAGTTTCTTAATGGGCCATCAATTACCATTTTAAGAGCTTCAGTCTTCAGTCCCCCTGTCACTTGTCTGTCAGATTGGTGTCTCTGTCTGTTTCATTCAGCACTTTGACTCCTGTTGAACTGGAAAGAGATCTTGATCTGATAACCTAAAGGAAGCAGATGTTCTCACATTCCACATTCCATCACAGTCTATTAATGGGAAATTTAGTACATAGTTTTAATAACATCTGTTAATAGGTATGTCTGCAAAAGTGATGTGCTTGCATTTACAGTCAGTTGCTGAATTTGCTGAACAGATGTATATTTAAAAAACTATGAAATTTCCAGCAAAACTGAAGGAGTAACAAATAACCAATTTTATTAAACAATGAAATTTTAGATGCAAAATGATAAACATTATTAAATCTTAAAATTTTATGTGCTGTGTTCTTTTCAAACGTCAGAATATTCTCACAATATTAAGGGAAATAAAATATTGTAAATGGTCTTTGAACTGAATACAATTAAAATCCTTAATATTTTCTAATATCTAATATAATTTTATATTAGAATCACAATATGTGCCTCATGGTTAGTTGCTTACTGTCCTTTTTTCTTACATTTTTCTTAAAGGAGGATGGGTTATGACAAGCACAAAAAAAGGCTAAATGGAACTGTGTGAGTCGTCATTTTAAGTTTTTTCACTTCAATATAGCAATATATGGATGATGGTGGTTTTACTGGTTTTTTGTGCTGTGAGCTGGAACTTTATTTTCAGGTTTTGAACCTTCTATCAGAATTCAAGAAGTAAGATTATTGCTTTGTATTTTGTTGAATACTTTACGGCTTTTTTTAACTTAAAGCTGTGTAAAGGGCTTCTGAAAAAAAAAAGCTAGATTATATTGAGTGTTAAATGTAAAATTAGAAACAAACAAACAAAATAACCCACAAAAAGAAAAAATGCCCAAACAAATCAACCAAAAGACTTAGATGCAATATAAAATTCTCTTCAATAAAATAGTATTATACAATGCCATTTAGTCATACTGTAAATATACATTATTTATGGCAAAGCTGAAGGGAAGTATCTGACAAATCATACATGAACTTCCTGAAAGAATGTTTGTCAGAATGTGTTCAAATACTACAGCAAGTTTTGCACACTTTCTCGGTGGGAGATACAGTCCAGTTAAGCAAGCTGAAGAGAAGAATTCACCACTCTCTTTCAGTTCTGATTTTATAAAAGTACAGTTTAATTTTCTTTTTTAAAAAAAACTTTCAATTAAATTGTCCAACTTTCTACTTCACCTTGGATATAAACCCTAATGTCAGTTTGGTTGTTCCTATAACGTAACTCTTATGTAACCATGACAAATATTTCACGAGGTGATTCAAGCATAAAACTGGGCAATCATGATTTTCATATATTTTTCTCAGACTAATTTGAATCTCTTATTTACACTAGTATTTTCATAACAAAAGTAACCCACAAAAAAAAAAAAAGTAAAAAAAAAAGATCAGATATGACATTACAGCAGTGAACTTTACTAGTAAAAAATATAGATTATGTCCTGAAGGAAGATACAGAAATAAGAACTACTGAAATGATACCCATTTGTGATTTAAAGAAAATATTTTTTACATAAACCGTACTTGATGTTAACATCTTACTGCAAATATGAAGTGAGAGGTAATAGGATAGTTATTAAAAGGTGTTTAAGAATAAACTCAAAAAATAGAATAATTTTGAGTGTGCATGTCAAGGTGATTTTATATATTTTCTTGCTAAAATTCTCATTGCCTGATAATTACTATACATTTTCATTCATAAATTTATTGTTCTATTTGAGAAAAATAATATCATTTTACAGATGAAGAGCTAAAATATGCCATTAGTCTCTCCAAAATATCCTTCTGATCTTGTAAATACATGCTGGACAAAAATTTTTTCTCTTGATAAATACTGGTATTGCTTAAACACAAACCAAACCAACCAACCAAAGAAAAAAACCCAAAACAAACAAAAACCCCAAAAGAAGTTAAACTGAAAAATGAGACACATCTACCTCAACTTAAGTCATGTAAAAGTTCAGTCTGGACCTTCATACAAGAATAATTTTTCCTGTTCTAGGTCATTCATTATTAGAGGGACTATTGTCTCCTGCATCTGTTGTCCACTGTGTCCTTTGGTTGAATTTACTAGTCTAAAGTAAACTGAGATAAGCCTTATGTAAAGAAAATTACTGAAAATCACAAAGTATGTCTGTAAATAATGAGAACACGTGTCTAGCTCAGGGTCTTACCCCTTATCCTCCATACTTGATAGAATATTAAAAATATTTAAGTTAAAGATTGTTAAAGAGAAAAAAGTATAAAGAAATCAAATGAATGATGTCTTTCAGTCAATGAGGGGAATGCAAAGGAGACAAGTGTTTCCCCACGTGTCATTAATTAGCAACTTGAATAAAAACAAACCAAAATTATGATCACAGGATATTTTTCTCTGATTCAATGGGACAAATCTATGAATCTGCAATATTTTTAGGAAAAAAAAAGTGTCAGTAAAAAAAGATTGTAAGGACTAGTAAATCTTTTCAAAACAAAGAAAGCTTTTCTCCATAATCACTTCTGAAGAATTTTACAAACAAATATTGAATGAAGGAATATGTTTATTGATAAAGGGAAGAGAAAAAATTTGTCTAACATCCCTATATCATCTATATACCATACTCAGATCTAGTATCATCTAATACCATAGAGATGGTATTACATTACTCATGGAGCAGCTGGGAGGGACACCATGAATCTTGGGTACATCTTTTGTAGCCCTGCTCTGTCACTTGAGTGTGCTCTTTGATAAACAAGCATCACTGTTTCCTTAGTACAGAGAAGAAGTATAGCATAGTCTTAAAGTTTTAATTCTTGGGTTACAGGGACATAAATACAGTTCTGTGAATCTTATTCTCTCTGACACACATTTATTATAATGTTCTTATAGTCATATACCTGAAAATGCCATAATTGACTTTTAGTTCCTCACTGTTAATTTATAGCATCTGATGATGATACTTTTAATGTCTACTTTTTTAGAGAGAGAGTTACAGGAAAATTAGACTTTGTAATAGACCATATGCTTTAACCCTTTTTTCTAATGCTAAACCATTAAGACTTCATATATACACTTCAAACAAATATCCCTCGTTAGAGAAGTTAGCAAAGATTTTATTTTTCTGGAAGAAAATATAGCCAAAATTAAGTAAATCATCCTTTTCAGCAGGAAATATTCTACTTCAGTAGAGATTAAACTACAGTAAAAAACAATCTAAGCTATCTAATTTGTATTCTCAGAAGACAGCCTAAAAGGTCATGTTGATTCTTCCTTGCATTAAAAAGGAACAGCTTTAGAAAAGGTTAGTATAATTTGGGTTCTCTAGGTTTTATTGTTGTTGTTTTTAGAGGTGCTCAAAAAAACCCCTTCCAGCCCAACATTTGGACCAAAGGAAAATCACATTATTGAACTATTAGGTAATTTCAACTCATAATTGCCCATCTTGTTAAATTGATAACATAAAAATATATATTACTTGTCACAGTGTAGGCTTGAATTAAATATGTTTGCTTGCATTGTTAGGTTTTTTTTTTAATTGTATTGCATTGGTTAGAAATACACTATAATTTAGATTGGGAAATTATTTGGAGACTAATTATCTGCAATATAATATCAATACTACTGAGGAATAGAGTATTGATTAATAATAGCCAAACATGGCCAGGCAGCCACATTGAGACCCTGTTAAGGAGAAGAGAATGAATAGTCATATTGAACATAATAATAATAATAGTTGCTTGGATTTAATAATGAATATCATATGTTTGTATATGTGTGTATACATGAGTGCATATATATATCCATGTGTCTACAGATATATATGTAGATTGGTATTAGTATTCATTCATTAATACAAGTTACATCTATGATCTTGAGATTTGCCCTCCCTTAAAAATATGCTTTCTAAAAACATCAGAGTCACTGCAAGGACAAGAAAATTACTCAAAGTCATTCAATGATTCCATAGAAGTGAAAAAAAAAGGAGAATTCGGTTGCTAACTTTGTGGCCAGCATAGCTAGATACTGTTGTCTCTAGCAACAGAGGATGGAACTGCCATGTATATGTTAAACATTAGGAGAAAGGATAAAAATGTCAGTCTAAAAACTTTTTCAACTTCCCTTTCCAAAATCACCAAAGCTAGAAATGGAATTAAAAATGCTGGTGAACAGCTGTTGTGGTGAGGGATGTGTTGAAGGAGCTGTCAGACAGCTAAAGGAAAGGGGGCAAAGTAAACTGCTTTCTCCTTACAGTACTCCCAAAGGTATGATAGTCAGAATATGCAAGCAGAAAAAAAATTAAAAATTGAAAGGAGCTACTGTGGGATCATAACTATTTTAGCTACATGTGATTTTCATCCAAAGGAGTTTTGACCTTTGATATGCCCCTGTTTTATAACAGCAAATATTTCTCAACTGACTGAAACACTACCTCTTATGGCTCAGTTCATGGATTTTGACCTTCTCTGTGTGGTATTTTTTTTCAGTATTGTTGTTTGGTCAAGTAAAAAAAGACTAATAATTCAGAGGTCAGAAAGAAAATGATGAAGGGTTAGAGGGAAAGCAATGAAGGACCAGTGACAGTGAAGTAAATCTTCATTGACATGGCCTGACATGAGAGAGAAATCTGGATGCTTAGTCCATCATTTTTCTTATTTTTTTTTTTCTCCCTCTAAGAAAAATTTGCTTTGTAACATAGGAAAAATCTTCATTGACTCTTTCTTCTTGCTAAAGTATATCAAATTTGAATAACATATGAACATTACAAACTGTGAATGTTTTAATTGCATAAGCAAATTAATCTTGCAGGTGCAAAGAAGAATTCCATCCCTTTTCTGCAACTGTGTATTTTGAAGAATGCTTTGTAAATAAGAACATTCAGCTCTATTCAAAAATATTGTCTTGAAGGACACTACAGTAAAAGCAAACTTACTTTATCTTCTTAGGCTTTTCAAAACAGGATTTTCTAAGCAAGGAGTAATTCTCCATGTGTACTGAAAAGATTTAATGAAGCTCCTGTGGGGGGAAAAAGGCCTCAGGCTCTCAGCCAACAAGTATTTCACCATTTGAATAGTTCTTGTAATATGAAAGTAATATGTGCAGATAGTTAAAACACTGACCAAACAATGATTTCAATTCATCACAGTTTAAAACTAATAAGAACCACTAAATCTACCTCACCTATATTTCACAAGGCATTGCCTTTCTCCTAGTTCTTTCTAGAGTCAGACCAATACCTTAATTTTGATGTCATCATAGCTATTTCATTTGGGTTTTTCCTGAAGTAAATCTCCATGTTTGTTTTTGGCATGTTTTGTTTCACTAGATAAAACTAACACCTCTAGTAATTGACATATTCTCCTTTGAAATGAACTTTTCACTGTAGTAATTTCACCTTATTATGTTTTGTACAGCTTGCCACCATTTATTACTCATCCCAATCCAAAAGAAACTGAACTGTCTAAAAAATATAAGGATATTTTCACCATATATTTAATAACCATGATTTTTGAGGACTTACAGTAGCAATCAAATATAGGAATGCCCATGGACACATACATCCAAAAGGTGAAATGCTGGATTATGCACATGGATCACAAGAACCCAATGCATCACTACAGGCTTGGGGAAGAGCGGTAGAAGGCTTCTTGTTGGAAAAGGATCTCAGGGTGCTGGTCAACAGCCACCATGAGCCAGCATGTGCCTAGATGCCCAAGAATGTCAATATCAGCCTGTATCAGAAGTGGTGTGGTCAGCAGGACCAGGGGAGTTATCATCTCCCTGTAACCAGCATTGATGGGGATACACCTCAAGCACTGTGGTCAGTTTTGGGCTTTTCAGTGCAAGAAAGACACTGAGGTGCTGGACCAAAGCTAAAGAAGAGCAACGGGAATAGTGGAGGGTCAGGAACACAAGTTCTATGAGGAACTGCTGGGGGAACTGGGTTTTACCCTTAAGAGAAAAAAACTCAGTGGACACCCTACAGCCACCTGAAAGAAGGCTGTAACGGGATGGGAATCTCTTCTCCCAGACAATTAGCAATAGGACAAGGGTAAACGACCTTAAGTCGCATCAGGGGAGGTTCAGGTTGAATACTAGGAAAAACGTTTTCACTGAAAGAGGGATAAGAACTGGAAGAGGCTCCCCAGGGAAGTAATGGAGCCACCATCCCTGGAAAGTTTAAATAAACAAGTTAACTTGGAATTTCAAAAATGGTTTAGTGGGCATGGTGATATTGATTTTCCAACCTTAATGATTCCATGATATAAATATATTTTCCATTTACTATTTTTCTTTAGTTGTACTTATCAAAATTATTTAGGCATATATCTTCTCAAATCATGCAAGCATTAATTTTGCTGTTCTCAAGGTGTTTTAATTTTTCTTCTAAAATATTCCAACACTAAACCAGAACTTGAAATGTGAAACCTTGAAAAAATTTAAAATACTCCTTTTTCTAGGTGAACATTTATGGACAGAGTTTGCACCATAAAATATAATTGGAACAACACTAAAGGAAACCAATACTTCTTCCTTTGACAATAGTTTACAGAGATAATTAAACCCTTATTTGGGCAATGCAGTACACAAAACCTCCCATAAAAACTAATATACAAATTTAATCACTTATTTATTTTCTGATTCTGAATAAAAACCCCATATTTTATGTTGCCTTTTCTTCACTGCCGTCTTATTGTCTAAGTTATTCTTTTGCTGAGTGCACTTACAAGTCTCTTTCTTCAGTAGCTTTAGTCTTGATTGAAAGTTCAGTCAAGGGTTTATGGACAGCTAGCTAAAAATCATAAAAGATTTATTAAAGATGTTTTGCTAGTGCCTAAGAGGTTTACATATTGCTTTCTGGTTCTTAGAAATCTCTTCGCAAACTTTTTTTTTCTCATTTTAACTTCACAGACCCTACTGACTGATGTTCAGCTTGCTGCTTCTTTATTTTTGTGAACAGGCAAAACAGAAATACAATTTTGTGATATCTACTTTAAAAGAGCAGTCTATATATGTAAGAAATGTGCCAACAGTTTAGCTTAAGCAGCCATGAAAGTAGTGTGAGAAAAGTATGGCAAAGATGCTGAAATTTTCAAAGGCAGTAAAGCAGATTAAGAATAAATAAATAAATATACTCACAAAAGTAAGCATTAAATATCACTTTGTCTTCTTCATTCTTCTTTGTCAGAATATTACAGTACTGATATTTTGACCTAATTGTTTTTTTCTTTTTCCTCCTAGGACAAATTTTAAAAAAGTGTAAGAAATATAGAGTAGTGTGCATGGCTTTTCCTCATATTGTTATTGATTAATCATAGGAGCCTCCTCACTATCAGCATTTAATAGCTCAATTGATCTAAAGTAGTTTTTCTGATTTCATGGTATCAATTATGCAAGAATATGATAACACTTTTACTATAACAAATTCATATTAGGAATTCGGTTTGTGTCTACTTTTACTGATAATCTAATCTAAAATGCCATGTAGACCTAATTGTATTACCAGTTCAGATATATTGTCTTTTCTAGAGCCTACTAGAGAATAGATTATTGAAATATTCATACAACTATTCCATAACAAATAAACAATTTATCTTTCAGTTTAGTATTTATAATTCAGTAATGTCAGGGACAATCTATGTTATACTCATCTCATATAGAGATCTCATAGAAACAAACATAATGAAATACAGATATTTTATGCACGCTGTACATCAATGTGAATTTCAGATTAAACTATTCCCAAGTCTGCTGCATTTTAATTGTTATTATCTTGGGAGCTATTTAATCAAAATTGTTCTACTTAATTGTGCCACAAGAGGAAACATTAAAAAAAACCTTCAGATGTTCAGAGAGACTACATAGTAGGCATTTATTGTTACATAGAGGAATAAAGAGGTATCTGTAATTTCTTCCAGTATGACATTTTTTCAAATTGAGGTGAAATACCATAAACCAAAATTGTTTTCTATTTTCAAAAAAAGGTTATTAGAGAATAATAAAATAATCTTTTGTGCCATTTCTAATAAATTTGCCATTTTCAATGCACACATTTTTGTAAGAGCTATTAGGACAGATAAAATAACACTGGTACTTGGTAGAAAGAAGTGGTCCTCTCATGGTTGAAAGTTATTGATTGTGAATATCCAGAAATAAATTAATGCTTGATTTCTCTCTAATCAGATGAATTCGGGAAAATGTAACTACGTGAGAAAAATCCTTTCACTCTTCATTACTTACCTACTGCTGCCCACTCATAGATTTGAAGGCAAGGCACAGTAATCTTTGTCTCTCAGCCAGTTTCAGTGTAATAAATCTTTTATTTTCAGTACTAAGAAAAAAAAAGAAAAAAAAAATCATCATCTTATTTTGAAACAAGTCCCAAAACCTGCCTCTTCTCATCCCTATCCAGAAAAAGGGAGTGTATTTGATTAATATCTATTGTGCTAATATTTTATTTGCTGTTTAATTATTTTTATGACATGTAAGGTCAATGTGCATCTGTTGACCAAGTCTTCTATTCCATTTTGAAAATCTCTTTGCAAGACTTGCACCTAGTTTTTTGCATCACTATGGTGGTAAGCTAGAAACTGAAAGAGAAGACAACTAAAAAGTATCATTAATACTGAATAAAATACAAATCTTCAAATAGCATGAATCTTGGAAGAACACAAAACTCTTATTCCTTAGCTTACTAGAAGGTTTTCCAACCATGAACATAAAATAAACATTATTTATACAAAATCATAATTGATAATTTAAAAATATTTGTGGACAAATCTTCACTGACCTCACAAGTCTTCCAAGACAACAGAGACTAAGTATAGAGTACTTTAAAACCAAACCAAGTACATTTAAATTATTTTATTTATATTGAACTGGAAACTGTAATTGAAAGTCTTGGCTACTTTCTTCTTGCAAAAAATAATCTGAGTCTTAAGGTTTTTTATTTTTTTCTTTTTTATATTAAACCTACTGTTTCTCAGGTTTTCCTCCTGTGGTCTAAATTCCATGACTGATGCATAATCAGTGCCACCTAAAAGTGCTGTACTCAGTAGGATGTTGATATCTGGAAAAGGACAGAAGGATGAACGTGCTTTGTTTTTTCCTGACACTTTGGGTAGAAAAGTTCTTGATGTTGTACACAAAATAAATGAAGCAGATTGTTTAAAATATCAAGACTGTAATATCAAAGCACTCAATAGAAAAAATTGATGTTAGCAACTTGAATGAACACAGACACAAAAATTGTTGAAAAAAGAGTTTGTCCACGACAAGTAAGTGCCACATAGTTGTCTGAGCTGCCATAATTCTTTCCCATGAAAGCACACTGAAAAAACAAAAGTTTATTTCAGGATTATAAAATCACAGAATCATAGAATACTTTGGGATGAAAGGTACCATAAATATTATCTAATTCCAAGTTCTACTACCACCAACCACCCACCCATGGGCAGGGAAACCTACCACTAGACCAGGTTACTCAAAGCCCCATCCAGCATGGCCTTAGACACTTCCACGCCTGGAGCATTCACAGTTTCTCTGGGCAATTTAGTCCAGTGTTTTGGCACCCTCACAGGAAAAAATGTCTTGCTAATATTCAGTCTAAACCTACTCTCAGTTTGAAGCCATTCCCCTTTGTCTTATCACTACGCATAAAGTATATTTGCAGAAAGTCTCTTTCCCTAGTTGTTGTAGGTCCCCTTTAAGTCCTAAAAACTTCAGTTAGGTGGCCCTGGAGCCTTTTCTTATCCAGGCTGAACAATATGAACTCTCTCAGCTTCTATTTGCAGAAGTGCTCCATTCCCATCATAATCTGTGTTGCCTCTGCTGGACCCACTCCAGCAGGTCCACGTCCTTCTTATATTGGACTCCCCAGAGCTCCAGGTCAGCTCTCATGAGAGAGTGTAAAGGGGGAGAATCGCCTTCCTGGACTTGCTGGTCACACTTCCTCTGATGCAGGCCATTTGGCTTTCTGGGCTGCAAGTGCACACTGCAGGGCCTTGTCAATCTCTTGTCAATCTCCTTGTGGAGATGCATTGATAGAAAGCACAACCTTCCTGTGGACAATGTGAATTCCCTAAGAAATAGAAAGGTGTACTTAAGGATTTAAATCTGTTTGTGTCCCTGTCCCAAAATATTTATGTAAAGCAGGTATAAGGGTTACTGCTGTGAAGTGGTGATTATAAATGCAGGTTGTATAATACACTAATCTGTCTATAATAGAACATCTTTGATTAAGAAAAACAGTATTTTGTGTTTCATACAGAGATTAATATTGTCACTGATAGATAAGTACTTAATGTTTTCGCTACAGTTTGTCATTAATGACCCACCTCATGCCACTCCTGTGGATTCTGAAAACTGTTTTCTTCTTAAAATTATAATTACCTCTTAGAAATTACGCAGCTTTTTTGGTTGAATGTACTTTGTTCACTGAGGGTAACTTTTGTACAAATTCAAAGCAGCTGAAATCACTGCTTCCTCACAATCAACCTAGTCATCTATGCAGAAGATTTTCTATACAGAAGTCTCATGAAAGGAAACATTTTTAATACTTGAGAATCTTTCTTTAGAAACTTAGAGAAGGGAAGATTGTATCCATGTAAAATATTTGCTTTCAGGATAAATTCTTATCTGCCTATTCACACAGAGTGAGAATATTACTGTTTATATCAGGTTTGCTTTTGATCCTTCACAGAAAGTTGCTTACCATTCTTTTTTTCTGTTCAATTTTTGTGCATTTTTCGAAATAGAATTGCACCATTTCAATAATTTTACCTTTACCTGTGTCAGGTGTCATAGTGAATGTAATCCTTTGGGACCCAGTAGTTACTACTGTTAGAGTAATTCTGGATCTCTACTGTAGAACTCTAAGTATTTAAGGATAAACACATGCCACTAGAAAAACCCAAAAAAACAAAACAAAATAAGGTAAAATCAGCAATGGTTGTATGTTACATTGTAGACATCCAGCGGAGTGTAATGATATGTTTTACCTTTTTTTCTCTGAGGTCATGGAATCATAGGCTGATTTGCATTTGAAAGGACCTTAAAGATCATCCAATTTCATCCCCCTTTCACTAGACCTGGTTGCTCAAAGCTGATCCAATCCGGCCTTGAACACTTCCAGTAATGATGCATCCACACCTTCAGTGCTTCACCACCCTCACAATGAAAATTATTTTCATAGTATCTCATCTATATCTACCCTATCACTACATGCCCTTGTACAAGGTCCTTCACCTTTCTTGTAGGCCCTGCTTAGGTCCTTCTCTTCACTGCTTGGATTAACTCACTTGACTAGATAATTTACAATATTATGAAACAATAAAACCAAGAGGTACGTGTAAGAAGAACTTCAACATAATGTTTAAATTGAGTATGCCTGTTTATCTAAAAAGAACACTATTTTACATTTTTAGATAAAATTTATGTCTTTAAAATTGACTTTTATTCCATGAAATTTATTCATCTATGTTTTGGTGCCAGAATACTTTTTACTTTCTGGATAAGTTAATTTTGTTTCAATAACCCCTCAAATACAGCTTTGCTGTCAGCTTTTAGGTGATAGCAGAGTTTTGCTTTGTGAACTGCTGACTGAGTGCTTGCATCTCCCCAGTAATAAGAAAAATACAATACCAATTCAGTACAAGCAAAAAAGACAGTCTATATTTACTCAGATAGCAGGGGCTTCATAAAATGGAGAGCTGCCTTGCAGGTTAATTTCCACCCACTGTTTCACTGGTTCCTAAGAATCTTCTCTTATATCTGTAGGTAACCACGGGTTTCATAGTGGAAAGAGTGGATTCTGTAAGTGTATGTGGAGTGTCATAATATTTATTTCAGTAGGATTACCTGATGACGTCCTTGTTGAAATGGGAAGACAATTTTAAAAAAATTGCAGAAATGCAGACCTGAAAAACAGCAATGGATAGAATGACAAGAAACCAATGATATCAATGACAATAATTGTTGGTCTATCAAGAAACTGCAGGGGTACCCTGAAAAAGGGCCTTAGAAAGTGTTGGGGATGTGGATCTGAGAGTCACAGGTATGGGGGCATGTGGACCAGCTCGGAGCTACGTAAACTGATGGCACATTGTGTAGTGCAAGGGGATTGGGAAGAGGCAATATAGGAATAGACAGAAAGGGGCATAAAAGGAGCTGATCATGTGTAAAATAAGGCTAGTTTGTCCAACTGAGCCCTGTGCCTGATTTCAGTTGGTCCTGTCTTTTTATCCTTAACTATCTGCCTTTGTAATCTCAATCCCTGTCTCGTTTGTGTGTGGAGGGGTGCTGCAGGGACTAAGTGCTAACTACAGGGAAGAACAGTGAGGGTAAAGTTGAGGCCAGCAGCTGAAGTGAGGCCAGGGGTGTGGAGATCACTATTAGCTAATTACTCAGATTAAAGTATTAATTCATAAATAAAATTTTATATTAATGCAAACTGAAGTTGCATATTCTACAATAAAAGCAAAGAGTGCATCATTGATTTCCCTAATTTTTTGGGGCTGGAAGCCTATGGAATATAAAAAAAAAAAATTGCATGCAATTGGCACAGCAGCTTGAGCACACACAGAGGGCAATCATACAATCAACACTACAAAAATTTTCTGTCTGCTGTTGACAATCAATGATCCTTTTTTCTCTAAATTGCTGCACCTCATCAATAAAATAAATTTGTGTAAACTTTATGTGAAAGAAGATAAAGGGTGTCAGGTGTCTGTTTAAAATAAACCATACAAATAAGTTTTTTATGTATTTGGATCTGAGATGAAGGAAACTGATATTTTTTCAGATGGCTCTTTTAACTGAAAAACTAAAAATACAAGTGAATAAGAATGACCATTAAACCTAATAAGAGCATATTTAAAATGTTAAAACAGTACAGTTTGCAGGCATCATTTGCAAATTATAGTATTAAAATTCTAGTCAAAGGTTTCAGTGCCAATTATTTTAATGAGAAATGAAAGTGACAGAACTGGAAAGCCTCTAGTGACAATATTCTTAAATGAAGGGAAAAAAGTTGGAAATTTAATCTGATCTCATGGCTATGTCTCTTGGCCATATTTTTTGGGGTTTGTTTTCCTGTATGCTCTCCTTATAACTGAATCTTGAGTTCCTAATTTATTTTTTTATTCATCTTATTTTTATACATTAGAGCTGACCAGTATTCATTCACATTACACCAGTGTCTCCTGGCTTTATAATCTTAATAGTCTAGATATGTGCCCACAGTAGTACTGAATATGCTATACTTGTTTTCCAGACAGTCTAGTATTTAACATGAAATGTTCGTGCCAGCAAAACTCTCTGTTTGATTTCTTTCAGTGTGACATGCTTTCAGGGCTTGGAACCATTTTGCACAGTTGAATGATACTCTAACTAAAAATTTCTTCAGGTTCAGTAGATAATGGATTACAACAGTGTGCCTTAGGTATATTATCCATTTCCATAAGACACAAGACTTGCAGGCATAAACTGACTTGATTGTTAAAGTACAGTCATTCTAAGAGTATTCTATTAAACCATATTAAAATTTGCAGCAGTTACAGATTTTACAATGTGCACACAGACATAGACAAACTAATGTTTCCCTATCAGTCAAAGCAGAGGTGGAATTCACATAGTGAGAGATATTTAGAAACAGCTAGGCTATGACTAGTAAGAAACATTTGCAATAATTGTGGATAAAGACTAAAACCTCTACAGCTTTAATTATGTGGAGCAAAATTCTCATTTCAATGTAAGGAAAAAGTACATAATTTTCTACAGAAATGTCTGACTACCTGCCCAGTCTCCTTGTATGTACCTATAGATACACCTACTTATGGCACTGTTTTGTTATGGCTGGAGAACACCCTTCTGAGGAGCAGCTCTTTGCCTGTCAGCTGCTGACTAAGGTGTGCTCACACACGTTATTAGCTCCCCTAATGTAAATCAATTTTTTCTGGGCTAGATACAGTGGGGAAAGGAAGGGTTGTCTGATGCCAGTGACAATCACTTCCCAGGAGAGCCCACAGTAATAAAAGTAATGGTTTGCAGGTCCAAGGCCATAAGAATAAGGGAAAAAAAGCTGCCACAGTGGATGTGGAAAACAAAGTGTCACAGCAGTGAAAGTGAAAGGCAGGCTACTGAGGTATAAATGAAGGTCTCTCAGCAACACAAAAATCTAATGATTTGTAAGGCACTGTGCAACATTCTTGTATGGTACTATTAAATATTTATCAAATACCTTCTACTATTTGTATGGACCTCTTTTTTTCCTGATATTTTCATTTTCCATCAAATATTGAAGTTTATCCTATGGGATATTTAATAGGAACACAGCTGAAATCCTGCTTTTAGGATTTACCAGTAAAAGAGACATCATTTATATAAACACGCTACACTGTTTTTTTCTTTGACATTCTAATACAGTCTTCACAGGAACAAATATTGTATCAAATACTGCATCCTTGAAGCATTCAATATTTCATTATGACTTTTTAATAAAATACTTTCCACAAGACTGCTCTTTTTATAAAGACTGATATCAGCCTAGTGCATTAGCTTATGTGAGAGATAATTTCCTTTAACAAGCTTGAAGTCAACATTAGGGTAAAGTATTAGATTATTTATTATATTTTCTTGTGTCCTATCTAGTTTAAGAATTTTTGATATTTCATGTGAGAACTTTACCATGGTATACCTCTCAGTGTTTAAAAGATGATTTAATATTTCACAATTTTTGTAACTGTTAATTTTAATTCTCACCTTGTTTTTTGTTATGTTTTAGTCTTCCTCAAGGAATTAATCAAAATTTTGCATAACAAAATACATCAGATATATATTCTGTACAAATTGAAAAGTAAAATAAACCAAATATATAAAAATCAAAATTTTCCTTTTCCAAATGCTAATTTCTGGAAAGAAATCATTTAATCCATAGAAAATTCCTGACCAATTCTTCTCAGGCTTTTGAAAACCTAATAATTTTGAGATCTGAACAGATTTGTCCTGAAAATGTAATAGGAATTACCTAGCCTATGTCAGTTCATATAATATTCTGATTTTAATGAATAGAGAGAAAATTAGCCTATTTTTACAACTTAATTAAGAGACTGAATTTTTTGACTGAGTATCTTTTCCTACTTCCCAGTACATTTGTTTTCATTCATTGAAAATGTAGCATAGAGATGCAGTTATATATTATCGCATAAGGTACTATGTGACAAACTTTAAGTATTGCTTTGGAGTTTTTACACCATTCAGGTCTGTTTTCAAAATGTGAACTTTGCAGTAATTTTTTCCACATTTGTTTGGATAAATGTTTAAGGTGGCATACCTTCTGCCTTCTAGCAGAGGCGTGGTATTTGCATCTTACCTCTCCTGGAAGACCTTATGCATTAAAAGAAAAGTATTGAGTGGCAAATATAGAAGATAGATTAGACATAATATACTCCATCCAATTGAAGCTTGTTTGCAAGCTGTATTGCACCTTCTTTATTTTTAAAAACATTTTATCCGCAATTCTTTTTTATCAATATCAAATCCCCATTAATGGAGAAACTGTGTTATGTATAACAAGATCTGCTAATGTTAATGCTGCTGTTTATGAGGCATTATAGCAATTGACTTCCTTTGTAGGGTGAAATAATTTTGTGAAGGTCAGATGGAGAACACATTTTGGGGGGTGGTGCTTAAATCAGTATCAGTAAAGCTTACCTGATTTTGAAACAAATCTGCAAAGACCACTAGTTTTGAGTTTGAGAAACTTCTCCAACAAAGAAGTGGCCATTCTGTAGATAAAAGATTATATATCAATTCATTTTTCTCAATAAAATAATTAACATCATCTTTGCTAAAATTATTTATATAGTTGCTAAAAAGTATTCTCACCACAAAGGAAAATCTCTGGAAATTCCGCATTAGCTTAATAATGTTAGTGTTTTTATTATAATATGCCTAATCAGTAAATGACATCTATAAAGCTCTAAGAGAGACATTATTAATCTTGGGTTTTTTTTTTAATATCAATCAATTGCATTTATCTTATTGATATGTAATAAAGGTGATTTTAAAGGTGATATGCAGTGAATTTAGCTTGTGTTAAGAGTATCTCTGTAGTCATTTGATTCAATTAAAGAAAAATTACTAAGCTGATAAAATGTTGAGTATACACCAGGCAAAGAACTCCAGAAAATAGAAAATTAAAGAAAAATTATTATGTGGATAAATCACTAAACATACACAAGAGACAAAATAGAAAATAGCAAATAGGGTGGGTGAGAGCTCTCAGCTTGTAACCACCAGGCAAAATTTCAAAGTATATACCTACAAGCTATATTATATTCAAGCAATATTTTGTTCTTCATCCAAAATCTAATGGCATCAGGTTTTAAATTACCATTGTGCTTTAATGCCCTACATTTTGTCTTCCACTTTATGACAAACCTCCTGGAAAGCCCCTATCCTCCCCAGTTTAATAGCTTCCAAAATGATCCTAAGTTACAGAAAATTTAAAACTATGCAGAGATGCAGCCTTTTTCCATATTCCTTCCAACACTTTCATCCACAAATAGTTTTTCTATAGCTGAAAATGGTCCAGTGACATTTTTTTACATATCCTTGATGGATGTTTTGCATTATAAAGTCATCTTTATTTGTGAATAATGGTTCAACATTTCTCTACACTGTGTATTTGTTTCTCATAAACTAAAAATTTCCTATATCTGTGACCTTCCTCTCTGTATTTTTATTTAGAAAATAACCCTTTGAAGGCTTGTGAGTGTTAATATTTTTAAAGGAGCTAGGCCAATAACTCTTGCTTAGTTTCAACTAATTTATAAATTATTTTAATTTTTTATTTTATATATACACAGAGAAATAAACTTTCTTAGGATCTCTTTTACCCTATCTTAAACCAAGTAGTTAAAATTATGTTAGATAAATGTTTGCAAGTTTAATAATACTCCCAGTCAAATATGTCATATAATATTGCAGCCACAATAGGCTTCCCTAAAATGTAGAGCTAACTTAAGATCTCAGCATAAATTTTTATTTTTGTATTTTTCCATTATTGATGAATTAATAAGGGATAGCAACACATAATAATTTATAACCATGTAGGCAAGTCTTCCTAAAATTTTTCATGTTTCTCCTGTTTTCTACTTCCTTTCACAAAATAACGCATATATCAACCATTCAAAATATGATTTGGAACACTAGACAGACCGTTACAAACTATATACATTGTCAATGGCCTACAGAGTATCAGAATGTACTTTCTTTCAAAGAAAAATTAAATTAAAACACCAGAGTTCCTGTATGTCTATCAGACTAATGATTTTTTTTTTTTAATATGTTCTGAACTTTACTGAAAGTGATATTCTGGTATTTGTTGCTGGACAAAAGATGCATGAAACAATTTCAGGAAAAAAAATTGTTATTTTTTCCACAAATTTGTGACCTATCTATATATACCTTAACTTCAAAATTCAAAACTATGTCAGGAAATGCTATCGATGGATAATGAGATGATTGGCTCTCGCAATTAAGGGATAACTATTGTGTGAATATTAAGAAAAGTTTTAGTGATGTACAGTTATGTTATAGTAGTTTAGATGTCCTCTGCTCTCCCCTTTTCCCCCCGTGTTGTTGCCATCAGACAGCCTGGGCTGTCTAGAACAGGTAAAAGAGAAGGTGGCACATGTGCCCCTTACCTGGGGCAGCTGGGAATGGAAAAGCTCAGGGGGTGCTCAGGGGATGCGGCTTGGCAACACCTGACCCCCAATCAAGCTACAAGAAAGCAGTTTCCACTGATAAATGGCAAAGAAGAGCTGACTGACAGACTTTGGGAGGGGCCAGGGCTAGTGAGGCAACCCCCAGTGGTATAAAACACTGAGCATCCATCTTGAAGATGAACTGGACCTGTGGTGTGCACAAGGGGCAGTTCCCAGCACTGCAGCTTTTTCCTTATGTCGTTTTTGTTGTATTTTTGTTAAGGTTCAATAAACCTTTTTAAATTTTCAAAGTGAGCAGGTTTTTTTCACAGGAAACATGTTTTAGTATACATATACATCTTAATTCAGTAGTCCTGCGTATATTATTGAATATTATTGAAATTTTCAGCAATATCCATCTAAAACTTCTTCTGGCATTTAGGAAACAAAAAAAAATAAAGCCTCAGTTAAAAAAATAATATCCCATTCTGTCAATAAAGGCTTCACTTTCCAGCACAGCCAGAGATTTGGTACATTTTGCTTTGTCTATATGTTTAAGTGCTCTGAGAGCTATTTACAAAAGAATACGTTAGGACTAAAGAGGAGACACAAATCTTTAGCAACAAATTGGTTTTACAGAGGGTTCCTCTCCAGAAAATGTGGCAACCAGAAACTAAAAAACAGCTGATTTGAAACAAAGATGTGAATCATTATGTTCAAGGTTAATGCAGCTGCCCTTTGCTCTCTTTCTGTATAAATGGTCTCACTCTGAATCCTTTCCTCGTTTTACAGACACCAAGATATGAATTAGTCAGGAGACTTCATAAAAGTCTGCTCGTGCCCAGAGCTGCCGATCTTCACTTTCTGCAGTTCAGTGGCATTTAATTTTAATTGCTCCCCAAGCTTAGGCCAATTCTGGATGGCAAAAGCAGGGCAAGAATCATTCACTACTCCTTTGAAGTCTGAAAAGCCTGTATTCAGATCGCCTCAGGCTCTCATTCTTACATTTATGTGAAAATGTAAGCTGCTGAGTACTGCTGTTGAACATCTACAACACTGAGTTAACAGGAAATGTCTTGTAAAGTGCAGCTTGATTTTCTTTTTCCTGTGGATTTTGTGTCAAAGATTTAATAAAAATAATTGAAAAGGTGTAATAAAAATTCAGGAAAATCCACGCTAACGAGTTTGGATAGGCATAGTTCTCAGATCATATTGCATAATCCCTTCGTTAACCTCCTTTGGGAGGGTTCTGACATCTGTGTATAGCTCCAAGTGCATACTACAACTAAATCACAACTATACCTTCTCAGTACCCAAAAGTTTGTCACAAAACAAAAGAAATAAATATTGTCCTGATGATGGTTTTGTAAATAGATGGGAGAAATAATTTTTGTCCTGTCTTTTCATTCCTCTTTCTTCCCTTGACAATAGCAAAATTCAGGCCTCATGTAGGAAATTACTTCAAGCTCTGAGAAAATTGAAAGAGTGAGTCACTACAGGAGATAAGCTGGAGCTGATGATAGTACAGAGAATAACATATTCCCTTGTGGGTGTTTCTTCATGGAGTTCTTTGCAATAGGAAAAAAGAAGCAGGCTTCACTACCAAAAGGTATGTCCTCTTGGAAGAAGAAGTAAGAAATACATTAAAAAATTTTTTTTTTCCATCCAGTGGCACTAGATGTAAAGTCAACAAGATAGTAAGTCTAAAGATGTGGCAATACTAAGGTGTGACAATACTAAGCTAAATCTTCGGTGAAATTAATATAATTATGTGGCTTAAAGACAAAATTACATTTTAAAATGAAATGTGACAATGTGGCTTTTCTTCACACGTAATTGTATGGTATCTGTCTGAGCTGACCAGACAAAAGTACAAATAAAAGAAAAGGGTTGGGGAGAGAGAGCAGAAAATTATTTGTAAACATTTGTGGGCCTTAAAGACTGTTTATCAGAGTTATTGCAGAAACTTTAATTTAAAAAAACAACCCAAGAAACCCCTCAAAACCAACAATCAAAAACCCCCAAAACCAACCCTGAACAAACAGAGAATACAAACGCTAGGTTCCAGGAAACCATGTTCTAATACAACACACTTACATTGTCCTGGTTCCACATTTCTTCATTCCTTTCATTTCTTTCACAAAATTTCTGTTCAGGTTTTCCCCTCACACTGTGACTAAAAGGACAAAGTCCCCTTATCAGAAGTGCTTTGTGTTTGGGAGGGTACTCATCTGCTCTTTTGAAGTTTGTCTCTCTAGTTGTTTTCCCAGCATGACATTCTCCAAAAGAAGCCTTTAAAATGATAGCTGCAGCTGCAAATAGCCCCTTAACATCAGATTAAAAAAAAAGCAAATACAGCAACTGCACTGTCTTGCCCGGGGTTTCTTTTGTTTACTCCTGAAAATCAACATTTCTCTGATTGTCTTCAAAATAAAAATAGCAAGTACATTCAGGGGCTTTCACTAACAGAGTGTAAAAATTCTATGTTAATTGAACTGCTTGATTTCATTCTTCAGCATTATTCTTGTATTAAAATTACTATATTTAGCAAGAACAGAAGGTATTGCTTTTAAAACAACTTCATTTTACTATTAAGTTATATATGTTCTAGTAATTATAAGTTCAAAAATGGAATGTTTTGCTGATTTTGAACCAGTTTTTATTCTATTTTAATGATTTTAAAAACAATGTAGCTATTTATTAAAAAATACCCCTTCAGTATTGCCTAACTTAAAAATTCATTAGCAACACAAATCTACAGAGTTTTTAAGAGTTAATATTACACCAATCCTTTCTGCATTATGTGTGGACTGTTCCAGAATATAGGAAGCACCCCAATTCTTTTGCTAAGAGCTACCTGGCATCTTAAGTGGCCATTCTATGGAAGTACTTAACTATTTATGTTTTAACATAAGTTGAAATATAACCTTAAGCAGACAGTCACCAAACTCCTAAAATTACCTGAAATTTCACAATGAAATAGAAATTTATATTAAATAATCTGAAACGCAGATTCAGAATATTTGTAAACTGGTTAAGTTTATATTTGAAATTACAAGCCAGTTACTGTGTTTCTGAATGCCTGCAGGCACAAGAAATGAGCCCCTGAAAATATTCCACATTCTTCAAAAAAGCATATTTTTTGAGAAAAACCTTGCTCATCATTATCTGAGAAACACAAGTTCAGTACTTACACATAACAGTTTTAGAAATCATGTAAATAAGTGATCCAATATAAAAGTAAGGAAAAATTAGATAGGGTTTTGTAGGGGGAAGCTATTCTGGTTTGGGGTTAGAGTTTCTTTTCTCATTTAAATAATAATTAAATTATTACATATATTGTTCATCAAGTTGGCTTATAAGTATTTCTGAGCCTTAGGAGATGCCAAAGTGTTTCTCGAGGTTTACTCTGCTGCTGAAGAAATTTTTGGGGCTTATAATTTTTGGTTATTTTTTCAGTAGGAGTAGAATCATGTCTGCACTTTCATAAGAAAACAACTGTTTTATATTTAGAATACTGGATTAGAATCGGGAGAGTTCTATTAGTAGGTTGCTTTCCAGTGGCATATTTTTAATTTCTTCCTCATTTATCCCTCTGAATTTATTTGTGGAGTTTTGCAGTGTTCAAGAAAAGGAGTATTTGCTTTCCTTATTTCCCTCCCTTACTTTTTTATTTAAAAAAGAAAAGAAAAAATACTTCTGACTATATTATATTATGTTATGTGTTTAATTGTTTGCCACCTGCTGGGGCTTCACTTCAAATTATGCTGAGACTTGGTCATTAGTCCATGCAGTTATTTCACGCATGAGAATTATCATTTTTAATTTGGCAGAAGTGAACTAGTATCCCAGCATGTGTCCGCAACATCCACCTCAGAAGAGCAGTAAAATGAGTCAACTAAGTTGATTAAGACAATAAAGCTATATCAGGATAGCTTTGGGGCTAACAAAAATGCTTACTTAATCCCATTTAGTGTTTATAATTGTTTGTGTTTTCTTCATTTTTTTTTCTAATGTCACTAATGTGGACTACTAATTCAAGCAGTAGATTAAAATGTCCATACAGTGGTAATGCATCCTATAAATTTATGAAATCACTTGTTAGAATTCTAATTATGGATATATTTCTGTGTAGAATGGAATATATGGAACTGCATTTATTGAGGTAAAGTCAACATTTTAATTATGTAGAAAGCCTTCCCAAGTCCTACAGGAATGAAAATCTAATTAGGTTACCCACAAAATACAAACAACATTGTAACAGATTCTTTGTTTTCCACTCATCGCTTCCATGGAATATTAAAACTTGAAAATATTCTCTTTAAAGTATAAAATTGATTTTTCTTTTTTTTTTTTTTGCACTCTAACCTTGTGAAAGTGAAATGGAGATTTACAGGATTAAAATTTCTTATGGAACTGCTAAGATCTTATTCTTTTCCACTATAACCGATATGCACTACATTATAGATCTATTATGTTTTTGTCACCAATCCGCAGTTTTTCATGAATGTTATAAAGTCTGAGAGTCATTAAAAGTAAGTTGACAAATTTTTATGTACTGGTAAAGATCACAAATAGTGCATCTATCTCTGGAAAACGTTATGCAAGTAGAATACTAAGAAGATTCATAGAAGAAATTCTGAAACTTAAATAGGCAAAGAGTTAAAAAATAAAATGCTTAGCATCTAATGCTACTGTTTCAAAGTATACAGACTTCTTTCCTTTCCTCTCAGTGAAGATGAGGCACAAATAATGACAGTTAGTTTTAGCATGAGATGATCTTTTGTTCCCTTAAATTCTTTATTTCCTTCAATGGTCATGCTTTCTGACCTCATACTGAGCCTTTCCTCCATTTCTCTATGTATTATTTTTAGACAGATGCCAAATGTAGGACACAGTACTCACTGAGGCCTTACAAATATAATTACTGAAAAACTCTTGTGCAGAACTTCTATTATTAAATCACAAATGAGAATCTCCTTTTTACTTCAGTGGCACTATACTGAGCTGGTGTGGTGTGGTGACCTCGGCTGGCTGCCAGGTGCCCACCAAGCCACTCTGTCACTCCCCCTCCATCAGCATAACAGGAGGAGCCTTAAAAAGCTTCTAGGTAGAGACAGAAGCACCAAGATTTTTCAATTACTGTCAGGGACTAAACAGAATCTATTTGGGGAAATTAATTCAATTTATTTCTAGTTAAACAAAGCACTACCCCACCATCCTGAACAGCACAAGGAAATGGGGAATGAAGGTAACAGCTCCCAGCTCCATTCCTGCTCGCCTTTTTCCTCACACTTTTTCTCTATTCCAGTGTGGGGTCCCTGCCACAGGAGACAGTACTCCACAGAATCCTGCAGTGTGGGCCCTTCCCATGGGCTGCAGCCCTTCAAGAACTGCTCCAGCATGTGTCCCTTACATGGGGCATGTTCTGTCAAGAACAGACAGCTCCAGCATTGGTCCCCTATGGCATCACATGTTCTGTCAGAAAACCTACTCTGTTATGGTTTCCTTTCTCCCTAGGGCCACAGATCCTGACAGATGCCAGCTCTACCAAGGTGATTCCACAGGGGCACAGCTTCCTTTGGGGCACATACACCTTCCCTGGCACTGGATCCTTCACAGACAGCAGAGTGCATATCTGCTCTACCATGGACCTCCATTGATTGCATGGGGCCAACTTGCTTCACCATGGTCTTCTCCACAGGGTGCAGTATCCCTGATTGACTCAGTCTCACCAGTGACAGGTCCATCTGGGAGTCAGCTAGAACTGGTTCTGTGGGACCTGGGGGCAGCTTTTGGTGTCTTCTCACAAAAGCCCCCTTGACTATTAAAACCTTACCATGTAAATTGAGTACAGCTGGAATTTAATTAATAATTCATTAACCTTCCTGCCTTTTTCTAAGGACAGTTTTGATATGACATCATCAATTCTATACTTCATATAGCTATAATTTTTCCTTTCATAAATTCAATATCTTACAGATTGTCATAGAATTCTGCAGTGCCATGTTTGGAATATTTGTCCAATTTAACAAAGGGTGACAATGTCTATTTCTATTCTGTAAGTTTTGGCAATTCCTTACACCTCAGTGGTACTTTCAAACTTAAAAATTTCTATATCTTTGTATATATAATGTTATAGATGTAAGGGCTACATAGGTATTTATAGTCTTTCTGCATCGCCACATTATAATGAAGAGGACTTGTGACTTTTCTTCTTTTGGTAGAAAAATCTCTTAATTTGCCAGAGAACTTTTGAATGTGTGAAGTGCTTTTTTAACCATGATAAACAGAGATCATGGTTTTATATACAAACATATTTTCCTGTATTTCAAGGGAGTAAGGAAATCTTACAAGTCTATTTATACAAAATCTGCAGTTCCCCTTGTTTTCCCAGATATTATGGTTAAATCCTAAAATGAAACTAATTTCCTCTCTCCCCTTCTTCACTCTCAGAACCAGTCTTAAAGGTGCAAAACTTATTTCTGGGCTAAACAGATGAATGAAGATACAATTCAGCATCATAAAGTCAACCTAGGACACCTGCCTAGTGGATGAAGGGGTGGCAGTGGATATAGTTTTTCTGGGTTTTAGTAAGGCTTTTGATACTGTGCCTCAGAGCATCCATCTGGAAAAGGTGCCCAGCTGTGGGCTGAGCAGGTTCCTGGTGCACTGGGCAGAGTTGAAGGGCAGAGCTCAAAGGGTTGTGGGGATGGGGCTACATCTATCGAGTGACCAGTCACCAGTGACTTTCCTCATGTTTTGGTTCTAGGGCCAGTTCAGCTTGACAAATTCATCAATGATGCAGATGCAAGAGTTGAATGGCCCCTTAGCAAGTTTGCTGATCATACCAAACTGGGAAGGGATGCTGAGTTACCTCAAAGAAGGATCTAGACAACTCAGAGCACTGGGCAATGATTAACATGATGAAATTCAGCAAGTTCTGGATTCTGCACCAAGGACAGAATAAGACTAGGCAGAAGTACAAATTGGCAGAGGACTGCTTGGAGAGCAGCCCTGAAGAAAGTATCTGGGACTCCTGATCAGCAGCAGCTCAGTGTGAGCCAGCAGGGTGCCCTGGCAGCCCAGAGAGCAAACCCATGCTGGGGTGCATCAAGCGCAGCATCACCAGCCGGTCAGAAGTGATTATCCCACTGCATTCAGCCTTGGTGCTGCCTCAGCAATAGCTTAAATTCAGAGTCCACTCCAAGAGGACATCATGTCCACTTAGAGTGGACTCTGAATTTAAACTATTAAACATGCTATTTTTAAAAAAACTTGGATAGTGAGTTAGATATATCTAGACTATTCTAGTATTCTGGTTCTAATTAAACCCAGGAAAAGTTATTCTGATTTTAGTGAGTGGTCTTAAAATTGCAGTTCTTGCCAAGTACAAAGTAAATTCCTTCTAACAAAATCTGAAATGAGTGGCACAGTTGCAAGGGCATATACATGAATACAAAGGTATATGAGCACATAGAAATTATACCAATGATGTATATTTCTACTTAGCACTTAATTTGCTGCAAGGTTTTCTCTGACAAATTGTTAGACATTTCACAACAACCAGTTTAAACATGCAATCCTACATCTTCAGTTTGCTTTCTCGGAATAGGAATTAGCATTGTAAATCTAGTCAGTCCTGTTCCTTGGAAACTATTCATATGCAAAATTCTCCTCAGTTTTTAACTCCTTCAGGAAAAGCCCTGGTATCCCTTTCATCAGACCACAGACCAATCCCTCCAAGTTTAAAATTGTGACAAAATGTTTTGAATATTACATCTGGAAATCTCAGTGCATAATTGAATGCAATACCAAATTCAAATTAGATTACTGCTGTATATGCAGTTTAGGAAAGAGTAGCAGTGGGAAAAGGGAGGAGAGACAAATCAAGGACTTACTGCATTACAAAATAAGAAGAGTGGCTGGGCCAAGTAGAAAGGAGAAAATAATAAAAATACCATCCTCAAGAGGGACAAAGACTATACATGACAATCATATCATGAATTTACTGCTAAAGGGGAATTTAAGTACTGCATTTATTTGTGGAAAAAAGCATTTATTTGTGGAAAAAAAACACATGAAGACATAAATATAGACTAAAGTTCAATGCCACATGATGCTGAAGAAGAGGATTTCTGAACTGGAAATTTGAAATTAGGAATTCGTAGAATATCAGTTGATTTAAAATGTGACAAATAAACTGCTAAGAAAAAAGCTAAGAAGCAGGGTCTGTAGGCCAAGAGTTAATGAAGAGCTACAACTCTATTATGGTAGGATGAGGACCTGTTGACCGTAAAACAAGTATAACATTCAGAAATATTTAAAAAGAACTGCATTCTTAGTGTCTCCTATTGATTAAAGAGGATTCATATTTGGGCTACAGATAAGATAACTTTGCAATTAAAATTGAGACCTCAGATTCACTGTAATTAGTAGCAAAGTACAAAGTGTATAGAAAACCAGTTAAAATAATGTAAAAGAAAAAGATCACCAGAATTCTTTGAACCTGGATTTCTGCAAGCTGTTTTTTTCTAACAGACCAAGCAATGTGTGCTATTCTTTCATGATCAAGAAGTAAATTACTAACCCAAATGATGGTTGTGACCAGCTTGTCCCTAGAGTGCCCACCACGGCAGTAGTATGACTTGGAGTGATGGTTTGTGATGAGAATTGCAGTACACAGTGCAGAAACAGATGCTTCAGTCAGTTGGGATCAGGAAGTTGCACAGTCAGTCGAAATTTATGAACTACCAGCTGTGCCTCTGTAAGCAGAGAGACACATATTCAGATACAGAAATCTGTAGGAGATCATCAAGCAGGTTCTTGGAGTCTGTTGCAGCCAACATTGAACACAGAAGCTGAAGACAAATCTAAACTGTTTTATCTTTGTTTCTGATCAACAAGTGCAAAATGACTGAGAACATGAAATTAAAATGTAAATTGGGTGAGAAAGATCATTGTAAATGCTGAAATTTATTTATTAATACAGGAAAATGTGCATATTAAAATTCATAGATTCAAATAAGTGGATCTGATTGTTTCCTCAAAGGAAAAAAATAGTGAATTCACACAATGAATCAACAGTTTCATAAAAGGACATTACAGCTATACAAGCACACTAATGGAAGAAAAATATAAGTATTACAGAGATACCTGCTTGGAAAAATCAGGACTTCAGCAATGAAATTAAAGGAAACAGGTAAAAGCCCACAAAATAAAAGAAATAGAGAATTTATCAAATTACTAATTGTTATATAAATTTAAAAGGCAAACTTAAGAGTAACAAAAAAATTCAGAATAAACTATCAAGAAATATAGATGGTTAAAAGAAGTAATAATAATAAAAATAATAATGTCATTTAGTAGTAGTTGAAGTAGTAATAGTATGTACTTTATTACTGTCTAGGGACAAAAATACATAAGTATTTTATATTGCCATTCTTACCTCACTCTGGCTTGATAAAGTGTATGTTCTCCACTCTATCCACAATTTTTCCCTCTGTGGTTAGTTTTTGGGTAGATTGACAAAAAAAATAACTGAATACTTTTTTGGAAGAACATATGTAGAAAGTATTTGACTGGCCAAAGAGAAGACACCATGACTAAACTTCTAACCCAGAAGTCCTGGATCTAAGTGCTTGAAATTATATGGAATGAAGTGGGAACATAGTGGAAGCTCTTCAAAATACAGAAAACAAAATAAAATCCTGCGGCATCATGAAACATTTTTCATTTAGGAGTCCTCAATTCCAGAAGTCCAGTAAATAATTAAATAATTTGTGAGTGCTTAGGAGAAAAAAATGTTGATAAAGAGATCTTCCCTCCAGGCTTGGAAAGAAAGAACATAAAAAGCCAAATATATATATTTATTTTCTCTCTGCTTTTTTTCACAATTAGAAATAGCTTTGCCCTAAAAACCACTTTGAAACACAGCTGTGTAAATAAAATTCATCAAAGCATCTACTTAGTGAAAAATTATAGAAAGCTATTCTGTTAAAATGTGTGAACCTTTTCTGAAAGAAAACTGATCTAATTTGGCATTAAAAAATCAGAAAATTGTTTTACAAATGCAGTTCCTACAGTCTAAATCTACAAGCTGCATATATGTTCTATTTATTTTACTGATTAATTGCTTGAAGGTTTTACTGCTTGTTATTGACTATATTAATTTAGAAATGATGCCAACAAAAAGGAAACATTTAAAATGCAGTCGTTGCAAAGAAAATGCCATATAACAGTTGGGTATCCACTAAGTAGTTCTTTAGAAGAAAAAAATCAGAAAAGAAAAGAACAACACAGAAGAAAAAATAGCAAATTATATGCACATATATACAAAAAATGTTACATTGCTTATTGTATTTAATAATATTTACATATATTTCTGTTGCTTGCAAGTATCTACATATATTGAAGAATATTTGCTTTTCTATGATTTTTTTTCCAGATAAACAAATGTTGCTGTGTGCATTTGTGTGAGTGCACATGTGCACAGGTAGGGTATGTGGAGATCTGTATAACTACAATCATATTGATTAATGTGTGTCTAGTGAATAATTACATCCAGAAATACACCTGATTACTTATTTGAAATTTATTGTCTCCCTACAAGCATGCAGAATATAAAACTGAAATCAATGGCTGAATTTACAGTACAGATTTAGCACACATTTAATTAAAAACTGAAAAGAGAAAATAATTTCATATCTAAGAAATGGATTCAGACCATGATACAGAAAAAAAGCTTAAACTGGAAAAGAAAACATAAGAGCAGGATTATTTGAAATGCTATTGTCTTCCAAGACAGGTTAGCAACATGAAAACTTAATTAATTATCCTTTTGAGTCTAAAATTGTGATTTGCAACTGATTCCTGCACTTCAGTACATGTTTTATATGGGAAGTGGTCAGAATTTTTATCTGTTTCCTTGTCTGTATCCTTTGTTTTATCACTTGTTGAGCTTGGAAAAAGAAAGAAAAACTGGGAAAGCAGTAGACAAATTAATTCCCTGCTTTTTGCTTTTCTGGAAAGCAATTCTAGAAAGCTGAAACAGAATAATCTGATCTGATATCTGATGTTGTGAAACTTCTAAGTTTCAAGTGTTGCAAAAAGAGAAAAAAGAGAATAAGAAACTAAATGACAACATTAGCTAGTAAGAGAATAAAATTAATCTGGTGTAGGAACACAATGGGAAGAGATGAACCCCACTCTGGTAGTGCTGTATTTGGATACTTCATGTTTATAAAAAAACGATGTCTACTAAGAAAAAGAAAAAGAAAAAGAAAAAGAAAAAGAAAAAGAAAAAGAAAAAGAAAAAGAAAAAGAAAAAGAAAAAGAAAAAGAAAAAAAGAATCTCTGAGTGTTTAGCAGATGCACGGTTCTGCCCTGGATTTAGAAATAATTGCTCTAGCAGAACTTCTGGATTTCTTTATGGATAGAAACCTATTTTTTCTTCCCTTGGCCACTTGTTCTTGCCTGAAGATAGCTTGGCTACATCATGATTCCGGATTGCTGCAGTGGAGACAATGGAGTTGGGTTGACTCCACTTTATTGTTTGCTTAGGACATTGCCTTGATGTAATCCAGTAATTGCACAAGATATGATTTGGCCATATTTTGAATAAGCAAGTAAACTCAAGGTTGCCAGTGTGACATTTTTAGACATGATAAAGCTAATATTATTCTAAATATTATTATTTTCTCTTTATTGCTGATGGTAAAATTTCAAACATGTTAATTCATTCTGAGAGCTGCTGTTAAAGCTTGCATCATACACTATATAATGATCCTGACATTTCGTTTCAAGTCTACAAATATTTTCCATATTTTCGTTTTAAGTACTCTTTTCATTATAGAGTTTTTCAATAAATAAAAGGACTCTAATGGAATTTCTAAACTTCTTTTAAGTTGTCAATATCAATTGTCTGTCTCATTCATTAGTTCATGGAGATAGTATTTCATTTTATAGTGTTATCATGATCAACAAGGTAGCACAGAGCAGTGTAACCACGCTAGATTTGTTTGTGGCTTTTTATTTTTTCCCTTGGATTTCTTGTTTGTTTGGTTTGGTTTTGGAGGGAGGGGTTGTTTGGTTTGGGGAGGGTTATTTTTTGAGGGATTTTTTACTTGTTTTGGTTTTTAATTTTTGTGGGGTGTGTGTTTATCTGTTCCCTTGGTACAAGCTAATATATTTCTGTAGATGTACACTAATATGTCTTAGGAGAGGAATGTGCATTTTCCAGAGTTACAGAGTGAAACATTTATAACCTGGGGTGTAAAAGATAGTAAGTAGCAACTTGAATAGAGGTCTTAGAGAAAAACTTTACTCTGTTGTACACTTTAAGCCAGTAATCTTTCATGATAAATTTCAAACTTGAAATAGAAGCAGGAGCTTTTTTTAATGAATAATTAAGCCAAAAATCTGTGCTTATAAATCTGTGTTTATAACCATCTGGGAAGTTTTCAAAAGTACATTTTCTTGTGGTTTCAGTGAAATCAATTGCTTCCTTAGAAATATCCTAGAATGAGTAGAACTTCGAGTGCAATATATAGCTCTATTTTCCTGAATCACATAGTGAGAGTTCATGCCCAGTTCACACCCAGTTCACACCCTGCTCTGTCTTACCCAAAGCCTTGATTCAGTGCCTTTCATGTCAGGAATACATAGGATATTGATCCTTCTGCTATTGACCTCTTCCTCACTTAACACTGCCGGGGGAATGGAAAGAAAGCTAAAACCCCACAAGGAACAACAAAGTTAAAAGTATTCCAGTAGTCCTGACATGAAACACAAATAATTTTAAAATGTTGCTTTGTTTTTTGTAAGATAAAATTTCAATATTTCCTCAATATCAGTTTGGTTGTTTTTTTTTTTTTTTTCACAGTTACACCCAACACTGACATCTGAAAAGACATTTGGGAAAAAAAAATGCTATTCATCAACATTTTGGCTACATTTATTATGTCAATGTAATACCAAGAATGACAGGTTGCCTATTAATTTCAGTGAGAATAAAACTGAATTTGTAATATTAGAATGATAAGCAGAAGTACAGAGAACTAAATAGTACATAAACAGAATATACAATTATTCAAGTAGGATCTTTAGAATTGTGTACAACTTAGTCAGAACATAATAGCATTTACTTTCATAACAAATACCACCATGAGAATAAAAATTATTCACTCCCTCTAAATATTGCATTCCTTTCGTTTTTCATGTTTTATACTGAACCTGTGCACACTTGATATCACCTCCTTGTTATCGTTGAATATTGCTTTTCATTTAAGACTATTCTAGATTCTCTGATGATGTGGAATTTTTATTTGGTTTGGTGTGCTTTTTTAGGATTTGTGCAGTTTCTATTTCTTGGAATATTGCAGTAAATTTCAAAGTCATGTAGTTTGTTAAGTGTTTCAGAAGTCATTTATTAATATGATGCTGACATTCATAGATCAGTCTGTGAGCCCTGCATGTGACCACATAAGGGAGATTTTACTCCCATAAGCAGGGCCATTGATTATTTCTCAGAATGATGGGTAAGAGCATAATGGTCTGACCTTAGATGATTTTAATACTTTTTAAATTAAAAATCTGTTTAAAAGAAAGGTCCTGCTCGTGTATGCTTATAAGCAAACAGAAACTTCCTTCTGTGTTGCATTGTCACTGGAAAAGATAAAACTTATTCCTTTGTTCACTCTGAAAAAAGACTGACATAACTTCTAGATATTTATTAGACCTAGGGAGATAGATGCTGTCTAGATGAAATTTAGATTCCACTGTGATAAAGACGTGTGAGACAGTGATAAAGATGACAACAACTAAAATGTTAGCAATAGAAAGTCTAAAAAGTAGTCTTTGGACAAGATTGCTCAGTTGCATTTGCAACTTGTATTTAAAAATCATTGTTTCAACAGTCTATATTTATTCCCCATGCCTCCAATTTTTTCAATTTAGTAACAGAAAAAATAGCTTTCATTTCTTCAGTATCTGAGGGCTGTCAGTAGAAGTGTGTTATAAATTGAAAATATTACGAAGTTTGGACATTGTTAAAAATTTAGGTATGTATGTAGTTGGGTATAAAGTAGGTGACAGAAAAGTATTGTGTGCTGCTAATTAAGTTATATATTTTGAAAAGTGGCAGTGTACTGTACAGTAATCCATTCCCAGTGTTCTAGTTATGTAATTTCTATACCTGTGAGTTTCAATGTTTTCTTTTTCCCTTTTAAAAAAAACACTGGATTAGATGTGGATAAGTTTGAATCAGCTCAGGAGGCACTATGTAGTTAATGCCTAAAGAAGGTACTTAAGTTAGATCAGATAAGACTGCACCCAGCCTCTGTTTTGCTGAATCAGCTGATGCATGACTACTTCTGCATATACAGGATCTATCCCTATGGCTGATGTGAAAACACATACAAAACATCACCCAACTATGTAAATTATAATGAAGCACTGTCCTACATGATTATGTCTGCATTTCCAAGAACAGTTTCCACTTCCTATAAACACCCTATCCACACATGATGTGATCAATTTTGCAGCAAGAAGCATGTGAAAAACTTCTGAAAGCACCAGATTTCTTCTCCCAGAGTGGTCAACACACTGAAACCAACAAATCTGTGCAGGCACAGCAAGAGATGACTGGCGTCTTCAGGACTCTAAAATGCCTCCCTAAAGAGCTCCTTCATCAATGAATCAAATACTTAATTGAGCAGGTGGATATAATTTTAATTACATTGTTTCAATTCCTTTCACTGTTTAAGATTAGTCCATTAATTCATCTGTGCAGATGACTAGATGTGGAGTACCTGGCCCATCCAGCTAATTATTACTCATACAGGAATGCATAGATTGGCCCTGCTCTGATACTCAGTGGCATTACAGTAGGACAAACTCAAGTACACGTGTTTTTCCATGCCTACAGTGAGAGCACCAGAGGAAATAGCCTTAAGCTAAGACAGAGGAAATTCAAATTCGATATTGGAAACATTTTTTGCTCTGTTAGGGCTATCAGGAATTGGAACAGGTTGCCCAGGGTGGTGGAGTCACTATCCCTGAAGGTCTTCAAGAGGTATCTGGGTCTAATATTGGGTGATGATTTTTTTCAGTAGTTTAGGGGTTAAAGTGGAAGTGCTGAGTTGACAGTTGGCCTTGATGATGCAAAAGGTCTGTGGCAACATTGATGATTCTATACCTATAATTGAGGTTGCCTTGCCACAATCCATGAGCCAAGAAGGTGTGAGATATCTTTTTTCAGTCTTTCTTTCATGGAAAAATCTGTTATTTCACCATGATGTGTAGGAATTGTACTGTTACTTAATCATTCAGTACCTGAAACGTACTTAGGAACTTTTCTATTTCTTCCCAATATTTTCATAGTACAAAATGAGGTATAGTGAAGAAAATCAGTTAAATGTGAATTGTTTCCATAAAAAACTTGCTCAGAAGGGAACTGTCCAAAACAAAAAATATCAATGCTATGCATTATATCTTGTGTGTGTTTGCTAAATTCACAGCTTTAAATCTCTTCTGAAGTTGGAAACAGAATTTTTCTTATCAGAACTTGAAAGAAGTTAATTTCTTGGGTTTGGGTCTTGGTTTTTTTTTTTTTGTTTTGTTTTGTTACTTGAGACAGTGGGAGTAGAAAGTCTTGCAATTTGAGGACTAAACATTAGCATTGGAATACATTGTGGAAATGAGGATCTGAAATCTGAGATTTAGGTTCAGTTCTATTCATGAAGCATCACTACCAGGCATGAAGTGTGCATGGCAAAGTGCAGGTATAATGCTAGTTAACATCTCAGGATAACTCTAACCTATGCCACTGTGTAGTTTTGCCTTTTTTTTTCTCTCAGCTGAGAAAAACCTAATATTGCTATAATAGTTTTTGTTCTAGAACTATCTTACTAAATAAAAAAATCTCTACAGTTCAGGTTCTAGACATGTTTCTCAGAGCTAGCTACAGTATCTGTGATTTGTGCATCACTGCATTATGTATATATTGCTGATGAAAAGCATTTGCAAAGTAATTGTGCTGTGCTTCAGCTCCCTATCTGTAAGTGGGAGATAGCAGCATTCCTTTTGTCTTTCTCATGTCTTTAGACAGTTCTAAGACTCCAAGACTTTTTTATTATTGTTTGTTCAGTGGTTAAATCAATATTATAATTGCATTGAAACAAATAATTGCTAAAAATGGATGGAAATACTTAGCTAGCTAAAGACAGAAATATAATTTGTATTTACAATTGAAATTACAGGCAAGTTACAGGAGGTAACCTGTGTGATACAAATTTATCCCTGGTGGATCATTCTTAATCTCTATATTGCAATATGGGAAGAAATCCAATTTTTCACAGCAAATATTTCACTTTAGTTAGACTGTTTGGGGAAAATATGCCCCAAGTGTTTTGCTGCAGAGATATTTACAACTAGCTGATAAAGCTTATGCTGAGTTCATCACAGTTACTCCCCTCCAAACCTCAGGCTAAGCTCCAACTGTGGATTTTGACAAGAGCAGACAGACTTCTAACATTTCTTCAACAATTTGCAGACATGAATTCTGAAAAATATCAACTTCAGAGACCCATGATCTAGCAGCTTTGTTTTCAATGACAGAATGCAGATTTCTCATCTGGCCTTGAACTGTCATATTTTTTGTATGGTTTCTTCTTTGTGTTTTAACTTCCTAACCTGTAAAAAAAGTAAGATTTTATTGGTGTGCTGACCATGCATCCTCTACACTGTATTTTCTGCTCAAGGGGAAAAATGTTCCCTTGCAAAACTGGAACTTGATTTCACGCTTCTTGGAGAAATTCCACATACCTCAATTTACAGCTAACACAAGAAAGTTTGATGTGTGAGACACAGTGCTCTGGAAGTAAGGAAGACTGAGAAGGATCCAAACATGTTCCTGCCTTAAATGCACGTTTTGTTCTACAATTAGAAGAAATCACTTTACAGAGGATGGATATTTACAATTAATAACATGATGGCATAACAAATGAAATAGACTCGGGATCACCAAATTGCAGTAAATCATTATGAATACATTGTTCTTTTAACTATTTTTACCATTTCTGTGGAATAAAATGTTTTAACAGATCAGAGACATTTTAAATACTATAGATTAATTATTGGACTTGAATTTTCAGATCAGAAATAACCAGAATTTATTCTCAAGGCCTGAATTTCTTGTATTTTTCTTGTATATTTCAAAATCTTGCATTCTGAAAATAATCTTTAATTCAATTCCAGTTTTAATTTATACATCATATCCATTATCACAGCATCTGTTATCATCTACTAATGTACAGGGGACATAAACATTAATATGGGTGTTTCAGTACTTAACAAGTTATCTTCATTTGATAGACATCAGTTCACAGATGAAAACACACCTACATTGTACCCACTGTGATTAAACTTTCTATTATCAAAGACACAACATTAAACAGGAATGTCAGGGTAGAAGTGCCTGCTGCAACCAACTAAGCAACTAAAAGTCCAGATAAAAGGACATGTAAAAACCAACTATGTAGCTGATATGTCAAAAAGTTTGTCTCATTTTTTTCAAAAATACTGCAAGGAACTCCTGTTTGTTCACACACATATTACTTAGCCATGCTTTCTGTCTCTTTTCCCTTTGGATATCAGACCAAAAAGAAGAAATTTAATGAAATTGTGAAACATTTAAGTGAAGGAATTAACTAGATCCTACAATATTCATGCTAGGCTGCAAAAGGGAAAGCATAGCTGCAGGTCAAAGACAGTAATTATTCCACTCTACTTGACACTTTTTCAATTTAATCTGGAATATGCTGTCCAAACTAGACTATTCCATACAAGAGTGCCACAAACTAGAGGAAATTTAGCAGTAGTCAATCACAGTGGTCATAAAACATGAGATAATGAAAAGTAGGACAGTTTTGGGTTTATTCACCCTAAAGAGAAGACAAAGGATGTCCTAAGCTTCCTAATGAAAGTTTAAATTGAAGGGACACACTTCTCATACTTGCACAGTTGAAAGGCAGTGAACAGCAATCATACCAGATACGGTATAGGGAAAAACACTGCAAGATAAGAATGGTGTAATACTGGAGAAGGTTTCTTAGAGAGGTTGTGGAATATTCACCTTAGGAGCTGTTCCTGATTGTCCAGGAAAAATCTTCAGCAGCCTGATGTATCTCTATAGATTATTGACAACTAAAATGTTTTTATGTTTTCATAATAGTGAACAAGAAAGCAGTCCCAATATAAATAAGCTAACAGGGTGACTAACAGTCACCTGAGCCTGAATAAAAGTGTACTGAAACAGTGCAACTAACAGCAATTTATAAGGATTTTGTAGCACTGTGATATCATAATCAGAGTTTTACATAATTATGTATGCAATATGATCACCAAAGAAACTGGGTGTGCTTGCATGTAGGAAGTGGAAGTAAGAAGTTGCCAGAGAACAAGAAAAAGAAAGCATAACATTGCAAAATGGCAGCTCCTCAAGCATACAGAGACTAGCAAAATAACAGAAAAAAAAAAAAAACAGTTTAAGAAGCAAAGGATGGAGGCAAAGGCATAAAAACCATCAGGCAAAACTAAACAAAACAAATGAAAACTGGAAAGAAAGAACAATCCCACCTATCCCTGATTAGGAGTTTTCAAGGTGGGACATGCACATCTTGGTCTCTAAAAACTACCAAGAACTGCAGATGGACCCACCACACTGCATCACCCCCATTGTATGCGAAATTCACAGCCAGTTTAGAAGTGTTATGAACTAAGATTTTTGCATTTGTTATGAAAATAGTCAAGACTGTGCAAGAAATAACCATCACTAATAAGCACCTGCTCAATGAGTGTAATCAGTAAAGTCCAGTTTTAAAATTTAAAACTGACCTGACTGAGCAGTCTTCTAAACACTTTATCACAGTAATTTATAGCTCTCTGTTGTTTTTGTATAAATATTAAAAAGCCCTTCTGTGAATATATATATATATATATGTATGTGTGTATATACATATCTATCTTTTCAGTTGCTACAACTGAAAGGGAAACACCCTTTTGACAGTGACTGATTCAGGGATCTCAGTTTCAAATTAGAATTGCATCTATTTTAAAGGAAAAGGATGTCTTGTTATAACAAGTAAGGCAGCATGTTAACATTTTTTTTCTTAGAATAGGCTATTTAATCTTGTTTTGCTTTCACTTTATCTATAACTGCTTTTCATTTTCTGTCTTTTTATGACCTTCTGCTCTGATTGTAGTAAAAGGCAGTCACAGATCAACATCCAACACTTCAAAATACATATTCACATTAGTGCACACATATGAAAAGAACAAATTATTATTGATAATAACAACATAATAATAAATGACACTGTTTAACCTTTAGCTAAAGAAACCAAGGCACTTTGAAAAGTATATAAGTGTGTTATATATTCTTGACTGAAGCATCAGCTCATTTATCACTGAAAGTCAGATAGTTCTTAGCTGGAAAGTAACAGCCTTTTCAAATGCACTGTGTCCTTGCAGGAAATTTGAGATAAAAGATAAATCCAGTTCAAATTATATTACCTCCTTGTGAAGGAAACAATTGAAAATGGCCAAGAAAAAACATGTAGCTTTTCTTTCTTCTAAGTCTCATGATGTTACAATGAGCTGGTGGGAAAAGAATGTCCAAGAGGAAACTAGCATTCAATAAAATTGGAGAGATGATTCATATTGATACAGACTAAATTATCCCTGAACCATCTACAGTAGCTCTTTCAAAATAGAAGACATACAATTATGAAAAACTTAACACAGAAAAACCGTAAGAGAAGGAGTGGCTTTTGAAATACTGAACAAGAAGAAAGAATGTAAAACAATTTGTATACAACTTCTGTAATTTAAGAAAACGGCTATAAAGTTTCTGCCTTTTGAATTCCTGAGCTGAAGTTCAAACTATTTTCTTCATTATTATGCTTTTTCATTTTTCCTCTCTGTTTTCTGTGGAATTTGAAAGTTGACATAGCTTCTATTTAATTATTGGTAGAATCCAACCCACATATCTGCTTAGTGTCCATGGCCCTACTGATGCAGGAACGACATTAGTTAATTTCCCTTATGACTCTTGAAACATAAATTGTGTAGGACTTCAAAAGTTCTTTAAAACATTACTTTCTCAAAATAACACTATAAAGTTACACTTTACAAAACATATCAAACGAAAATCTAGACAAAATGGACTTTGGAACGTAGAGCAGGTTCTGAAAATTCAGATGGAGTTAAAAACTGGACCTATAGAGTTTTATCAGCAGCAGTTTTTATGCTTTTTATATAGTAAGATCAAAACCACATAAAATCATTATTTTCTTTATTCTTGGATTATATGTGCATTGTACATGTTTTCATTTAAATGAGTTATACATGATGGAATTATCTAATGAGCCTTAATAGCAATCATCACATTTTAATGCAGAGTGGAAGAAGTAGATATTCAAAATAGCTTTGTCCCTGTTAATCACAGTATGCACCTCTAAAAAATTCCCATCAATTTCAAGATGCTAAAATATGCTTAAAATGAGCATACTGTTTTTTTCAGAAAGATCACTAGAGATTGATTTCATACTACATTGAATTGAATAAAGTTATAATAAAAACCACACACAAAAGAATTTCTAGGGAAAAAAAAGGAAGCAGGTTGCACCTGGCATTTGAAATTAAGTTCTACATCTCATACATATTTAATTTTTGTCTCTGCAGCTTACCTAGGGCATTAGTTGTTGTCCACCTACTATACCAATACAATAACTATTAACTTTTTGGAAAAAAGAAAGATTATTCCAGAGTAGAGAAAATTAAATGGGATTAGTGAAGGTGTTTAAAACTGTAAAAAAACAAAAAGAAAGAGAGAAGGAAGCTGCTTTTGGAGTATAAAAATGGAGAGATTACCTATGTGTAAGATAGATTATTAAAATAAACTACTAGGAAAGAGACATGACATTCAATGATAACCAGGAAACTGATTTCTTGAACAGTAACAAGAAACAGTTAAGTTTCATCTGATTCATTTGTTTTTTAAATTATTTCTGAAAGGGAAATTCTAACAAACTTGAGGTCTAGCTATTGCTATGCCAGCAGCTATATTATCAGAGGACATGCAATGAAGAGGCAAGCTTCTAAATACAGAGGGGTTAAAACCAAAATTTACTTTCAAGACCATCTCGTCTGATCTCTTGAGCTAAATATAATCTACAATTTTAGTCAAGTTAAACACGATAGTAGTGCTTGTGAGTTTGAATTTCAATTCATGTTAAAAACAAGATTTCAATGACCTCTTATTTTTGCTCATTTGAATAAATGCTAAAAATGCAGACGTCTAAACAACATTTTGACATTTTCTCAAAATTTTATTCTGAGCCCTCTAGATAAAAATGCCACACCTTATTACTCTCAGACCTGTTAACAGGCAGAAAGGAAAGACATTAAATATAAAGAACAAAAATTAGTGTTAATATTCTACATTGCCTTTGCATGGCAAATTTCTGGCAGCAGAGAGGGAGGAGCTCTGCAGGGCTGGCCCCTGGCAAAGGAAAGCAGGAGCTACCAGCATGTTAGACAAAGACAGTTCAAGATGGTTCCAAGATGGACCTGGCCAAATTTAAGTTACTGGCCAAAATTAAGCCCATCAGAGATGCTGTGGTGCAGTAGTTCCTGAAGTACTGCAGCCTATGGGAAGGACTCATGTTGGAACCTTTTGTGGGTTGTATGCTGTCAGAGGGACCTCAAGCTTGAGCAGAGATACAGTGGGAGGAATAAGGAACAGCAGACATCAAGTGTTTCATAACATGATCACAGTCACATTCCCCCATCTTATTCTTCCCACAGTCAGCATAGTTGGGAGCAAAAGAAGTAAAGATGAACCTGAGAAGGTGTTCTTATTGTTTCTGCTTTTTACTATCTTAATCTGTTTTTAATTGGAAATTTGTCTTCCACAAGTTGAATCTCTTCTCTGATGGCCATGATGACAATTGGTGAGATATCTTCACGTAGCATAAAAATTTTGAAGTGCACAAGATTTGTAGTACCTACCCCTTTTGCTGGTGTTATGCTTATCCTTATCCTTCCATTGCTCTTTTGACTCTAGAGCTCCATGTAATCAGTCTGATGGTGGCTTCAGGGTGACAACATTCAACACACAAAAGGAAGAATAGGATGTTTAGTTTATTTTCCTTCTTTAATCTAGGATCTTCTTGGGGTTATTTTAATATATTTGCTTTTATACTTCTGGGTATTTTCAATTAACCTGCAAGTTATATCTGATATTACCATGTAAGTACTTTCTATGTGTGTTAAATGACATGTTTGTGCTCTGCTTCTGACCTCTAAAAAGTTTAGTCCACCTTCAGATCTGATTTCTTTGGCTGATCATTTTAGAGCTGTTCATAGATGTCAAGTCTCTTTATCCATTACACAGTGTAAAAATCACTTGATCATAGCTGAAGAATAATTAAAAATCAAAGTGAATTTTAAATAGAATTTTAATCAGCACTTATGCAACTGTTGAAAACCAGAGATTTCAGAACTGCAACATAGAAAACTAAAATATTTGTAAGCTTTTCTCTCGGCTTACTTGCACTTATATTTCTGCAGTGTTCAAAAATATCCTCAGGAAGGTCTGTCAGGTATTAACTGCTGACAACATTTGTACTGCAATAAATGTGCTTTGCTTCATGCTATCTAAATTTGCTGTCATACATTAGCAACAGCTGACAACATCAGAATGGGGAAATATCATGAAGAAACACACCAGAATATAGCTCAGCCTGCCTCTTCAAACATACAAAGAAACCAGGTATTTCTAGACTGATATCTACTATAAATTGTGATGGCAAACGTGATCCAAGTTTAGTAAAGTAGATGACTGTAGGTGAAGAGAAGAGATCCTAATTGCTAGGAACCCTACCAACAAGGGGATGTCACCATTTCTCAGGCAGATATACATTTCACATGTCACTAATTACTTTTGGGGTGTAGGAGGAATGGAGATAAAAAGAAAAAAAAAAGCCAAATGCTCTTTAAAGACATGCAAAGGAATATTTTTCTATTTTTTTAACTATGTCTCTCAGGGAAAGGAAATCTACACGCAGTAAGAGTTAAGAAAAGGAAAACCTACAAACAGTATAGTTCTAAAAGTCAAGCCTCTTATCCTGTCCTAATAGGGAAAATCCATCTAATTAACTATTTAATTGAGTTTAACAAGACTGTTTGTAGTTAATCCTAAATGCACTAATAGGAAACCTAGGACCTACATTCAATGCTTTTTTGCTCCCTTTGGATGTTGCTCATAATTACAGTTTGCTAGTTAATTATTATTCTTCATGTATTCAATTTATGATTAATAACAAAAGCTTGCCCTGGAGGCTGAAAGTGCTGAGGTGGACACTGGTGATTCAGTGGAGAACAGCTCCTTCAGCAATGTGCATCTACTCAGAAGCAGGCAAAAATGAGCTTTCCTCTCAAATCATGGCACTCAGAGCTCAAGACAAGGGAATATACTCCAGCAAGAGAACAACCTCTGGTAACTCTCTAGGGAAAGGATATTAAAGAAATAAATCTATACCTCTCAAACAAACCCTTCTTTACTTTTATTGAAGAAAAGTGTGTTGTGTTGGTAATTAGAACAGTTTTATCTATCTATTGCATGCAATATGCAGTCACAGAGTACCCAATTTTTGTTTCTTCTCTTCTGCTATTATGTTTTCCCCTACTTAGATGTATTATACAATACTGCAAATCTGAATGCCCACTCTTTTTAGTTTCTATGAAGAGTGGATTAAAAATGAAAATTATTTGAAAATGTGCTCAGGGAACGAGATTAGAGTGTTATTAGCCTCTTCTGCATTTTGATGCAGAATATGAAGGAACTATGTATGGTATATATTTCTGATACAGAAACATGTTGTTTCTGCACAGCACTGCCTTTCATATCAAGAACTGCAAGACTGATCACACCTGCTGTTTTGAATTTTTTCTTGAAAACATTCCTAATGGTCTTCTGGGTTGGGAATGTGGACAAACAGCTCTAGGAGTCCTAGTGCTAAGAAGGATCTATTAAGCACAAAAGGATCACTTAACCACAGAGTAGTGCAGGGCCATACAGCTGAGCATCTCCACATTAGCCAGGTCTTAATAGCAGACTAGCCTAGAGAAAAATACATATTCTTGCTTTTCAAAAAATAATTAATTTTGAAAGGTATGAAATCTTATTTCCTGCTAAAAGTTGCTGAAAAGGACCTATGTCCATTTGGAATTCATGGGCTGATATTCATTGAAAGGTATACACAGGCAATAGTCACAAGCAAGCCTCGCATAACTTTTCCATATATCTTGACATCACAATTAGTGAAAAATATTTGGGGCACAATTCTGAAGGCTCCAAAGTTTCACCCTCCCTCCTATGTTTCTAATTATTAGCCTAACCATTATTCCTATGTAACTCTCCATTTTCTGAAAACTGAGGTGTCTTGTCTTTATCCTCCAGAGAGAAAATGCTAACAGGAATTGGCTAGGGTACAGACTAAGAAATTCCTTAAAAAATTATGTTTTTTTTTTTTTTTTTTTCACTTAGACAATTCTAGGATAGAATTCTAAAAGTACATGTAATACAGGATGTCATTCTGTAAAAATACCGATTCTAGAGTTTTTTATCTTTTTCATACATTTGTTAAATAACCTTAAAATATCATCTGCATATTTCCCTATGAATTTATAAGGATCCATGTTACATCACATTAGATTCCAAACATTGATTGAAATATCCTAAGTAAAATTTTGAAGGCACTTATATGAATGAATTTTCTGATTCGTATCAAGAGGCCCTATTGGACACTAACGGAATGTCTATAAGCAGCATATATATACATATATGCATTAAACTTTATTTCAAATGTAACAGCTGAGATGAAGTGTGAAACAGAGAGATAAGACTGAGGATACATGATAGATAGATAGATAGATAGATAGATAGATAGATAGATAGATAGATAGATAGATAGATAGAATTATTCCTCTGAGACTCTCCATGCAGAAATCTACAGCAGAACTACTTGATGCTTGTCACAGAACTCTAAACACTATTCTTTCTGAACACTTAAGGAGAGCAACGACCTGATGAAATTATATGTGACAACATTCCCAGCACATAGGAAAGCCTAAATCCAGAATTACTGCACGACATGAAGCCAGTTAAGTCTGCCAGTTTAAGAGTTTAGGTTGATATCAGCTGTAAGTCACCTTTTAATTCATCAGAATCATCTCCCTCTAAGTCTTCAAAGAGATAACATTTAAGAATAATTCTTTTTCTACAACTGGATATGAAAATCCATATATTGGGTAACAAATAAAAGAGCCATGCTTTTAAAAATGGAAGCACATTGCATATGTAGAGTCAAAAATAATTTTTTTTTCCTTTTTTTTCTGCCCCATATATTTTCTTCACTTCTAGGATTTGTGTGTGAATTCAGTAGTTTATTGCTTCCTCAAGAATTCTTTCAAACCAAATGTCTGTCACTGCTGAAACTGGACGCTCAACGTGCTGCCATTAAGCCACAAGAACCAATTTTCATAGAGAGCTATTTAAGTATTCTAGAAGAGCATTTTTGTATCAGACAGACTGTAGGGTATTTGTGATTTGTATAGTTTTAAATGGAAGGAGGAAAGAAAGTGTAACTGATAGCATAGATATTTCTCATTGTTGATATCAGAAATATGAGACTTGTCATCCAGTACTGGATATATTTTAGGGAGGAACTCTGTTTTCTTTAGTTCACACTGAGCCACCAGTTAAAGGAATCCATATAAAACTGCTCCCAAGGTGGGAATATTTCTCAGAGGGAACGGTTATGAAATGTAGCTTTTCATAAAGTGCTATGAAATTTAAGCTCAGCTGTGGCTCCCCTTTGTCCTATTTGTCAATATTGAACTCAAACAGTGAATCAATTTCTTTTCTATGCTAATTAACTTATAATTTTTTCAGTACTCAGTAAGTTCTTTTTTTTTTTTTTCCCTTGTGTTATTATCCTAGAGGGAAGGTGGGCCTCCAAATCATTTTGTCTCATAGTAAATATTTCTTCTGCTACCAAAAGGTAATATACTATGAAACATCTCTCTGTAACAGATGAAGCAAAAGCATGGGGAAATCTGTGTCTCCAGAATTACTACTCAGTCCTGATTTGGAGAGACAGATTCTATGAGTTTAGAAAATAGAGATTTATTTGGCAAACATTTGGTCTTTGGGCCAGCTGGATAATGACATTCTGTATGAACTTGTACTGGCTTGTAAGGCAGACTGTAACACTCACTGGGACACTGAAGGATTTTCTCTGTGTGACCCAAAAATTAGCTTTAAGAATAGCATATGGATCATATGCATCTCTAAAATATTTATAACTTATGATACTGGTTTAAGAACGATGCTTAGGATTGACTTGCAGCAATCCTAAATGGCGAATGAAATAAAAATTCTGGGAAATAAGGGTTGCAAAATAAGAAACCTTTTTTGCACTTATATCTTCATTATTCTTTCTGCTATTATAAATTATTTTCAGAAATGGGAAAAACTTTAAATTTTTTTAATATAAATAAAATTTATGTCTCCCAGAAGCAGAGACACCTAAAAATCTCAGGTAACATCATGTCATACAATATGCTAAATAATCAGAATGAAGAAAGGAATTTGTAAGCAGTATTTTAATGTAAATGTTTGGTTTTTTGTTTTTTTTTTTTTTTTTCTAAATTATCAATATCAGACTTTTGTTCTCAGACATGCAAAGTTCATAGTATGGAAAATCAGCTTAAAAGCAAACTGGGGAAAGTTAAGGACAAAAAATTATAGGCCCCTATGCTTAGAATATTCCATTACATCCAGGGAATAATAACACCTAAGCATTTAAGTGCTTTAATAATTAATTCTTATTTAAGTTAGTGGGTTTCATTTGTCTTTTCTATACAGAATAAAACTTTCAGGTGTTTGAAGAGGAAAGAGGTATAGTTTTGCTGAAGGGAATATAAGCATTTGTATTTTCAGCCAGAATAAAATCATTGGGCATGACTGTCTATGTTCTGAAAGAAAATAGAAGAAAAGACCAGAAGAGGCATGCAAAACTTCCGATTTTTTTTTCTTTTCAATTATTTCAGGTGTTTGCATTATGTTTATTCACCAGCCAAACTTATATTTCTCTTCTTTGCAGCTTTATTTTTAGAAAGGTTTACTATATTGTAATGCTTGTTATAAACAAGGTGAAATTTCTCATGCTTTTCTTCCTTATGACTCAGCTTTGTCTCAGTCTCTTCTACATATAATTTAAAAAGTTAAAATACAGGGATTAACATGCAAGATAAACACATATGAATGACAAGAAAAAATCCAAAACATATTATAAATATCCTGTCTTTGCAATATAAACAATTAAGGATTCATTAGGATTCAAAAACGTAGCTAATAGAATATCTGTCATTTTAATCTGTTAATACACCTGAAACAATTTGAAAATGAGCATATTGAAAAACAAAAATGGAAAATTAAAATGCAAAATTCACATTTTAGAAAAATATAATGAAAAATATGCAGAGGATAATAGAATATCCACAGGGTTCTGTTGGCAACACTGAGAAGTCTATAAGCCATAATAAAAGTCTAATATTTGGCATACTGAGGCACCGTACAAAAATTTTTTGCATGTAAGACTTCTATTTATAAATTGCATGTCCTTTTTAGTACAGAAATCTTCTGAAAGTCATTTGTTGCTGAAATTGTTTACAGTATAAAGAAAATCTTAACCTTAGACATTCTTTCTAAACACACACTAGTAAAAATTTTAAGGACTTGTAATTTCCTTCTGTACAGCAGCATTTTGGGAGGGTTGATGAAGTGGTACAGTATTTCTTAATGGTGAGGAATCACTTTATTGGCTACTGTAATACAGCTCTTCCCAATTCCAGAAGAAGGTATTTATGGGAGTAGTTGTAAGGGTCAGATGAGAGATGTTTCCTCGAGTGCTCCACAGCAAATCTGGAAACCTGAGGCATGTGTTTGGGAAGGGAAAGGCAATTTTGCAGTAAAAGGAGGCTAATGATGAAGTCAGGCTGAGAGAGTTGGAGTTGTTTAGCAGGGAGAAGAGACAGCTTCTGTGAGACCTTGGATGAGCCTTCTAGTAACTAGAGTAGGGTGAGGAGGGACTGTTTGTCAGGGCCTATAATAAGGGGTAATGGCATTGAATGGAAAGAAGACAGGTTTAGATGAGATATTAGAAGGAAATTCTTCACTTTTGAGGGTGATGAGGCACAGGAGCATGTTGTCCAGAGAATCTGTGCATACACAACACCTGGGCATGTTCAAGGCCAGGCTGAATGGCATTTTGAACCACCTGGTCTGGTGGAAGGTGTCTCTGCCCACAGCAGGGGGGTTGGAACTAGACGATGTTTCAGTTCTCTTCCAAGCCAATACATACGTAACTCTTTGACCCTATGATTTCTCATACTTGACAATTAAATGAAAAGTATAGGAGGAGTTTTCTTTTTTAAGGATTTTATTATCTTATTTCTTTGTTTTGACCACTTAGAAATGAAGTAATTGTTTCAAGAAATAAGGTATTTAGCTATTAAAATAATTTTTTTTTCCTTCAGACAAAAATAAACATGTGACAGATTTGAAGATATTTTTATTCCTTCAAGGCCTATACATTCATTTAATTAAAAAAAAATGCACTTTAATTTTCTTAAGAATTTCAGAAATGCTGGTGAGACTTATGAAGTGAAAGAAATTACATGAGACAATACTTACAAGATAAGACTGGTCAATTTTGCTAGGAAAAAAAAATCTTTGAGTATGTTAAACTGGTATTATGTTCCAGCCAACAACAACAACAAAAAAAAAACCCAAAATGAAAAACCCAAACAAAAAAGGAAAATCCATGAAATGTGGTAAGGTTTTCATCTGGAGAGAATATATTATGCCATGCACATAAAAGACTTCCATTTTTAATATAATGGCTTACTTATTGAAAATTACTAGGCATGAAATCAGTAGTTTATACTGCTTCTAGTTTCCTTGTTTTACTGTGTTTACTAATTTTTTCAAAAGTTAAGACTTTTCTGAAAAGGAGGTAAAGCTTTTGAAGATTGTAATACTGTGATAATTTTACAGAAATAAATAATATAAACTATTTAGTTGTGTCAATGAAAACATCGTTTTACTTGTTCATAAGAGTTAGGAAATTAGATCTTGTAGTTTGACTATCTTAATTATGAACAAGCTTATTACAAAAATAATAGACCATATTAGGTAAGAACATGAAATGATTTTAAAAAACTAAGGAACAATTCAAGTTTGAGAATTGTTTCATTCTAAAGATATGCACAGGGAGGGGAGTGAGATACTAAAATGTAGATTTTTTAAGTATATACTATAAAGATGAATACCAATAATAAAAATGGTTAAAGGAAATATAGTTATTGCCAGCTAAAGGAGTGCTATAAGGTCCTTCCTCCAAATGGCATAAACCTTTACATTTTTATAATGAATTTTTTAAAACTGGTGACTACATGTTCAATTCAGGCTTAAAATTATGCGCTTTCATTTTCCCTGGAAGATGCTAGGGGCATTCTACTGGAACTGAAGGAGAATCAATTGGGATGGAGTGACACAAGACCAGATGCAACTGCTGAGCTCTCGGATGTGGCCTGAATATTTTCTTGGAAACAAAGGGAAATGGAGGAAAGATTTTATTTGGCAACTGGTTGGCTAGTTTTATGTGCTTCTAGTTTAAGTGCTTAAGAACATTTTCTTTAAGAAAAAACATTTTTGCCTGTAGTTGTTGGTTTTGTGTAATCCAAACAGGAAAGTTACAGTTTTAAACTTTAAACTCGATACTGAGTGTGTATGTTCATTTTATAATATAAAATCTGCTTCGTCTGACCATGAACTTTCCCTCAAAGCAACACAGGGACATTTTTTGTATTTTATGTAGGAAATTAAAGGAAAACTCAAATCACCCTAGTGTTTGTGGTCAAAACAGGTAACAAGGCAGAAGCTAGACCATACTGTGTTACAGGAATATAGGATAAGAATTATTTTTTATGACTTCAGGAATTATGAAATTATTCTAATTTTCACAAAGGGAGAAGGTAGTATCCTAGGAACTCCTTACCTACAGGAATCTTCTGTTCCTCAGAAAATGGAACAGTGGGCAAAGAATGGCTGTATGGGGTCAAAAAAGATTATATCAGGTATTGAAGTTCTGATCAAATAAATGAGATTTGTCAAGATAGGTAAAAAAATTCTTAATATAATTCTACAAAACAAGAGAAGAATCCTAAAAGACAAAGTCATTCCATATTCCTGCCTTCTCTTTTATATTATTTCGGTTAAAACATCTGAATGACATGAAACAAGAAAAAGATATTGTGAAATTTTAACTAAATACTAAATTTGCTTTTAGTATTTCTAATCACATTGTGATCCTTTTCAGCTTCTCACATTATTTCCTTGACTCTTCCCAGAAATTCTTAAGTGAAAGCTAATTTTAGGTTTGTTCACATCCAAGGTAAGTGTGGTGATTAACAAAGCACTGATTGCTCTGTAATAACTGTTTGAGTGTACTCTTCTCTTTTATCTTGCTTGAGAGTCATGATCAAAGAGAGTTTCTTTCCTTTTTTTTTTTTTTTTTAACTGCCTGAATACAATGAATCAAAACAATGTGTAGTCCAAGATTATCAAGCTGGCTAAATATTAGTCAGTTTAATAAGTGGTGTAATTCAAACTATCATCATCTTATTGAAATGAAAAACTCACAAACCACCTACATTTCATGAAAAATGCATGGAAAATGCTCATTAAGAATAACATGTATTTTAGAACAGGAAATAAATGCAGGGAGTGTCTGTCATTTCTGGGTTGTTTCTCCCCTTACCTTTTCTTATTAACTTGCATATATAATCATCATACTACAGGGATTGGTTGCTACTGCTTTCATATTAAGCAACTGAAAAATTCCTATAAATACTTTTATCTAGATTTGCCAGATACTATATGATTTCAGAATTTTTCAAAAAAAGAAACCATATTCCCCTTGCAGTTATAGGTGTGGGGTTTTTTTGTTTTGTTTCTGTTTTGGTTTTTTGGAGTTTTTTTAATCTTTTATCTGAAAGGGTAAAGAAATTATATTTTGTTTAAAGTTTTAAGAATCAGTATCCTGATGATGTGTTCATTTGATGATTAAATCCCATACGATTTTTTTATTTGATTATATGTGACTTTTTAATGCACTGACAAGTCATCTTCAGAGTTCATAAGTGTTATTAACCTATTTTACAAGTATAGATAATACAGAGATTGACACTGCCTCCCTGGGCAAACAAATAGAGCAATCAGGCAGTATTTTAATTTCAAATCCCTTGATACTATTGATAAATTTAAATGCCATTAAAATAACATGAAAGAATTGGGGGCATGGACAATGCACAAAAAGAATCTTTGAAAGCAACTAGCAAAAATGAAATTTCTAGAAAACTTCCTTATTTTGGGAAAATTTTAAGAACATTTAATGAAAATCTTAATAAGTTAACACAGTAGCTTCATTCAAAGATTGTTTCCCTGGTGGATAAAATTCATAAAAATTATCCCCCAAAGGAAATGTAAGATTCATAAAAATTATCCCCTTTCAGGGTTTTTTTTTTTTTTTTTTTTTTGTTCCTGTATTTTCAGGCATGAAACAACCATACTTTTTTCAAGCTATAGTTATAGTTACATGTAAAAATCACAAGAACGTATGTTTTAGCTATAAAGAACCATATCTCATGTTGCTTTTCTCAAGAGAGCTAGTACAGATTTCAACAGAGTAGTTCCCAGCAACAGAATAGCCAAATTTAATCCTGATTGAATTATCTTTTAATCAAGATTTAATCACATTTTCATAATGATTTAAATGCTGAAGATTTCCCGTATTCTGATAGGCATGCAACTACTACTGGTTTCTGAGACCTTAAAGAATTTGTTAATCTTTTAGATTTAGAGTTTTTCAAATTCTGGAGAATATTTTTGTTGCTGTTTTTAAATGAATTGACTGAAACAGATAGATTGCTCTTCAAAGAATACATAAGGAAACTGGAAAATTATTTTTCTTAGGTAAACTCCTAAAGGCTATTCTATTCATTGAGTAAGCAAGTTGAAAGATTTTTGTCAGAGAAGTATTCTTGTATTGCATATGAAATTTCAAAAACTTTTTCTGATTTCTGCAAAGTTCTTAATTTTAAGATATTAACCCAAAAAGTAGTCAAGAACTGTTATTCAATGCCACAATTTTACCAGGACACAGATATTTTGAAATCTTTTATTTCAAGTATTATTAGGCTATTAAAATAAAAATAAACTTAATGTCTACATATTTTTCTCAATTTTTTAGGTGTTTCAAGGAACTTTAGTATTTCTGTCCCCAGAGGAAAAAAAAAAAACATAAACCAATTACTAGGTTCAATCATATTTTCCAATAGTAAATTATATTTTTAGTTAGAATCATACACAGGAGGAAGTAGGTATCAACCAAAGCCAAAGAAACCACACACACAAGCCAAAATCCCAGTTTACAAAGGAACAAAATAAAACAAACAACTACAAAATACCACAACCACAAAAAAAAATTTTCTGCTTGAGAGCAGCCTGAAAGTTAAGTAACCGTGCCTAAAGCTCTGTTGGGAAATCTAGAATATGAAGAAAGATTTTTATTAAAATATTCAGTCTAAATACACATTGTAAAGTATCACAACAATACCCATACATTTTAAAATAGTAACTCCAGTGGGTTTTCCCCATTATCCAAGTCTTTTCCAAATACTTCATTTACCTCTACTAAAAGAGCACTTTTCTGGCCTCTTTTGAAGAGCTAAACCAGGACGTGGTGGACAATGTGTTTGCTAACATGATTCAAAAAAATGTTTCTCAGCTACAAAAGGGAAAATTGTAATACTTTAAAACCACGTCTGTTACTTAGGCTCAATGCTAAAAATCTTGGGAAAGTAGCATTTAGAACATCTCCAAAAATTTTATCATCTTTGAATATAAGGTTAAGCTAGTAACATTAGACAGTCAGGCATACTTCTCATGAACATAGATGGCAAGTGTGGTAGTCTATTCTTCTTGTGCCCATTCAGAGAACAAAGAAATGGAGGAAAGAAGGGCACAGCATTAAAAAAACCCAAACAGCTGCAGAATTAGCAGTGGTTCAGTAACTTTCAGAGGTTGCTTTTTCTGTTGGGAGTAGCAGGTTTTCTAGTGACAGACTATACCCTGAAATCTTTAAATACGGCACAAATGTAAATTAAGAACTGAACAAATATTATTCAGAAATCAGGAGAGCTGATACCTCTTTTCCCCTTTCAATCTGAGAAAGGGTATTCTGAAGCATGTTGTTTAGGTGCAAACTTAAACCTTAGCATTGGTGTGGGATTCACCCTTTATGACTAAAAAAACTATTCCATCTTGAAAAGAAAGTAAATAATAATAATTATAAGAAAGCAAATCAAAACCTCAAAAGCTTATCCCATGAAACAAAGAAAGCTGGCATGGGAAATAATGTAGGATAAACCATTAAATAATGTTCTGATGAAATGATTTATCATTACTTAATTAAGATGGATCGTTTTCTTCTTGAAAACATCAGGTTGAAAATACAATTTTTAGTGAAGCACACAGAGAGACAGTTGTAGAGAAGAAAACAGAAGACAGAAATGCAAAGTGACAGAATAATGACAAAAATAATAACGATAGCAATAATGACAGTAATAATAGCAATAATAATCATGACTTAGGCCATGGGCTTGAACACAGATTGCTAAAAGCCAAATCAAGGGCAGCAATATTATTTTGGATGTGGCTCTAATTTTTTGTGAACATTTTCATATCTTGGATCCATGTCAGTGCAGAACAGGAGCTTCTGTCATGTCTGCAAGATGAGATTACTTTCTTGCCCAGGTTTAAGCTAGAGAGTAAGAAATGTGAGCCAAACTAGATTTACTGAATTCTCCAGAAAAGAAGATATTTACTTTCTGCTCAGACTCACCAGAAGTAAGCTTCTTGATTCTGAAAATATTGATAATTTGTTGCAATTAGCTTTTGCATGTTACTGGTATATGGAATGCAACTTAGTCAAATATTAGGAAATTATTAACAAAGTTCGTGCTAGAAAAAATTAGGACAGCTGAAGGAAAAAGAAATTTTGTTATGTCTTTTGAAAAAAGTAAATGTTTTAGTCAGTTCAAGTCTACAAAAAAATGAAATAAAATACAGAAAAATTTTCTCTAAAACTGTGATTTATCTGAAATAGTAACTCACTTAATCTTTGTTATATAACATTTCTTTGTACAATGCTTATTCATCTTTAAAATTTGGTTTTAAAAAAAGGATTCAAATAGCATTTCTCCTAGACCCTGTAGAGCAAATAAAAGATTAAACTCAAGTAAAATCTTGTTAGTGATAAGTATTAGCCTGTAATCATGTAAAAATCTGAATATTTTTATTGTGTAGTTCTCTCTATTCTACATATCTAGGCTAACTAGTGTAAATGTCAAGTTTTGTGTTCTCAAATAAAAAACATATTGATGTAACACTTCATGTAATCTTGTTTCAATTTCCACTTTTAAAGAAACATTTTTTTCAAATGCCAGTAATGACAGTGGCGCTGTTGCATTCTTGCTGCTGCTTGTATGGGGAAAAAAAAGCATGTTGGAAGGAGACAACTTATTTAGAAGGGTTCACACAAGATATGTCATTTTTGTCAGTATTTTGAAATGTCAACTGTCATGCAAACAAGCCTGAAGCAGTATTTTAGCACTTGTTTATTAGATGAGCAGTAAAATAGACACACTCACTGTTGAAAAAGTAGACCTTGCTGCATGCCTACAGATATGATAGAGTTATGTAATTCAGCATGTCATATATGACAAAGTTACCCTACCTGCCACTCCAGTATACAATATTTTGAATATTTATTTATTGCAGTTGCACAAACACATTTCTGAATACAATTTTCATTAACTGACATTTTATTGGCCATGAACATTGGCAATAGGACCTAAGTCTTGAAGCCAAATGGGCGCTTATTACCAAACTAATCAAGCACAAACTGAGTAAGGTATATTTAAGGCTTGTATTTTGTATTTGCCTAATCCACTCTGAATATCACATCAAACTCAACCATCAGACAACTACTGAAAAATCATTGGAAAAAAATTAAATCTTTCTAAGTTTTTTTTCATCACATATGACTTTGGTAGCAATGAAAAACGCAGAGTCTAAAAGCAAAATACTCTGTCCTATACAGATTGAGTTAGAAAAACTTCTTTAAGGAAAATCTCACCTCTAAAGACTTACCATAAGGTCAGAAAACACTGGAAAGTCAAACAGGGAAATGGGACCCTTGGGCTCAGAAGGAGAATACAGAGTACATGAAGGGGTATGGTCTTCTCCTTGCACATTACATCACCATACCAAGTGATTCATTTTGCTTTTAGAATTTGTCAAGATAGCAGAACACTGAAGAAAGGACTCTTAAATGATCCAAAGCACAGAAAGCAAGAGTCACATTGGGAGCCTCAATAAACTCAGTCTAATCAGTTTATTGAAAAGAACTTTGACAGAGTACCTGATTATTTGATTCAGAGATATAAAAAAATGTAAAACCTTTGAATAGGTTGAAATTCCACCTTGTATGTAGTTACATTCTTTAACATACCAGTAATTAACTCTATTACTCTAAAAATAAGGGTAATTAAGCACTAAAAGATTACACCAGTAAAAAACCAATAGCCTCAGAGTCCCAAAAAACAGATATCTTTTTGCCTATCCCATACCACTAAGGGAAAAATATGATGAGCAGTTTTTTTGCATTCACCCATTATTATGCATAACTATTCTAAATGAAAGGATTAGGTGAAAAATATCATAGCTCCCAAGATTTTGAATGTAATTTCTTATTATTGCCTATGTCTGTCACTAGAATACAGGTAAAACCAGTAAGAATAATATATACATGTAAAGTCAGAGTCACATCAAAGCACAGGGCATTACCAGTAACCATTCTATGCAGTGGTATCAGCACACCTGCACCTCCTTATTGTTCTTTTTTTTTGTATATAACTCACATTACAGAAAATAAAGATAGGATTTGAGGAAAAAATTAACTCGAATTTAGATCCTGATTTTGCAGGCCTAATGGACAATCCTGGAAGATATGTATGACTTATAATGTCATGAAATCATTAGATGATAAATTTTAGAGAGGAGATCTGAAAAACTGTAGGTACTTTCAGCTACCTACTTATCTGTTCCCAAAACTAGGTGCTAAAGAAAGACACTTGACTAACTTAGTAATAGTAGCATTAGTTCAATAATCAGTTCTCACAAAAAAAGACCCCCAAACCAAATCAACTTGAATAATTATTGCTAAGGAAAACGCAAGATGAAACCAGAAGTCCTTCCAGTCTTTAAACCACACTGCATCTACACACAGAATTTGGCATAATTCATAATTAACAATGATACAAGAAGTCAGTCCCTCTAATAGTCATAAAACCACAGAACAGATTGGGTAAGAAGAGACAGAAAGATCATCTACTTCCAAACGAATTGCCATGGGCAGGAACAATGACTTGTTTCAAACTAGGAGGGAAAAAACCCAGAAAATAGTGTCACAGCATATGTCACAGCACACATCACAGTCAAGACAGCCACAATACATGGAGTACCCATGCAGTACCAGAAGGCTTAAAAGCATTCACCCATACAGCATAACATCTTCAAAACACTTCAAGCATCTGCCCTTCCTGTTCTTTAGCCCAAATTTTGATACCCCCATGTCCATGCATTGCACCTGTGTGCCCTCTGCTCCCTTTGGTGATGGGTCAGTGCCCCTGGGCACTCCATGGCTCATTGCCTTCAATGCTGCTCACCTGCGCCTCACAGCTGTACCCACCGGGGGTGAGGCTCAGCCACAGCCCCATTCCCAATTACCACAAACTGTGTACCTACAAAATAGTGTAGAGATAACATAAATACTGTTGAGGACATCAGTCAAAATAGCTTTTTCTCTGTATTGCATTATCAAAATAACTGTTTACTTCTGTGAGCAATACAACTTTGCAGAAATTAACCTTAAATTTTTTGTTTTAAAACAGGAAAACTAGTCTAGGGCTACATTGCTAAATATGACACAAGAAAAACCCTCTAGCAGATAATGCTGTTTCTTCTGTACTTTTTTAGGCAGTAAGTCCAGTCTTGTTCACAAAATACAATGAAAAACTGTATCTAAAAAAAATCTGTCACTTCCTGTGCTTACTGTTTTACCTGCATTAGCATTCAGTCTCATATAACTGATGTCTAATAACATTAAGACTTGACTATTTTTGGTGTATTTTAGGATATCAATGAAATTTGAAACCAATATCAATTAAAAAATCGAAGTCTAGCCTTCATGAATTGTTCTGCCTTTGGTAATAACGCATAAAAATATTTAAATAACTCTGCTAGAGACACTGCTTTTGTTTTTAACGTAATGCTTTTTGGCTCAGTTCATACTAGGTCCCACTCAGCCGACTCCTAAATTATTCCAGCTTAAATAATTGGCAATGCCATTCATTGTCTATAATTATAATGAAGGTTTCATACACAATTCTTCAAGCCATATAATAGTGGAAAACACAAGAGCCAAATATATCATCTTGACTGAAGTGAAGGAATTTCTGCTTCTGTCAGTGAGTCATGCTTAAACTTGGTCATACAGAGATCCACTGATACTTCTTCATTGCTATATTCATTTTAGGTTTATCAGCAATGAGTTTATTGGCTCCTTAATACAATGGTGCATTTTAAATTTTAAAATCAGGCAAGTATATTAGATCTAGATTTAATTAGGGGTTTTGAAAATTAATTATATATAGCTATGCAAGGAAAAAGCAATTAGATGAATGAACAGACAGATTCTGATGTCTTCATAAAAGCTGGTGGTTTTTTACACATATGTCTTGTAATCAGCATAAATATAAGTTATTCATTAAGATTTTCAGATGAGGATGAGTAGTTAAGATATTTCTAAATGTCACCACAGGAGCCAATCCACAGTGGGTTGGACATTAGGTATTGTTGCAGCAGACATATCTGGTGTCATCTTATCATTTAGGTAAGACATGACACTGACTTCCACACTGTTTAAAGTTATTATGACAGTGACACACTGCAAGACTGTATTAGTTTGTTCAGGTTCTCTGCTATCTGTTGAGTATGAATGGAGCTCTTAAATGAGACCAAAAAAGAGAATAGAAGCTGTGACTAAGCCAACTATGGAACAAAAAGTACGATAGCTGAATCAACTAAGCGAGGAAGGATTTGAAATCTCAGGTATGACATCATGCTACACTCTTTGAATAGCAACAGTCTGTCATGAACTGTTTTTGTCACAGGAACTGAAACACTTCACTGAAAAGTAGAGATCAGAGTTAGGTCTGTAGTCTATGCAATGAAAAGATAATTTGAAATAAGTTGTGCAAGGTTTCAGGTAAAAGAGCATGAGAACGTTTGATCCTTTATGTGTTGTTTTGAGTATTGGCCATGAGATAATTAGACAGAGGAGAACTCTCATGGCAATTGATTGTTTTCCTTTGGTTCCCTAAAAAAGTATTTGTCAGAAAGCACTAGAAACAGGCCACAACTTACAAGTAATACTGAAACTAGTAGCAGTAGTAACTACTAAATTAGTAGTAGTAAGCCAGATTTTTTTTCCTTTCTCAACGCCATAAGAAGGAATTTAACTGCAAAACTAGTGATGTGAAAATATGCTTGACTCAGATTGCTGCATGCATTCTGTGCTCATTGAAGGACATCAATACTCCCAGAAATCAAAGCTAGCCTAGGTCTGCATACATGTTACAAGTAAAAAAAAAAGCAAAATGGATTTAAATCTCCATGCAGTAGAACAGCATTGAGAAGACAGAAAATTTAACTTTGAACTAATTTTACTTTGGCAACTTGAACACGATAACCAATGGCAATCAGAGAACATTCAGTGTAATTCTGGGGAGTATCTTTCTAAGTAATTTGATTCAAAAGGAAGAAACCAAGTAATAATGATTTGAAATCATATGGGAATCAGAGCAGAAACAACAAGTCAATTCAAAAGCACACTTTTCAATAAAACAAAACTGAAACACTAATGTAGATGGTCCTGGCTACCTCAAGGCTGTGTCTGCCCCTGGTTCCCCTCCCCAGGCTTGACTCTGATCCTCACTCACAGGGTGATGTTCTGACCCAGCTCCAGCCCATCCCTGGAAGGTGCCCCACCGTGCCCAAGGCTGCCCCAGGCCTGCCCTGGTCCCTGGCTGCAATGGCAGGGTGGGCTCTGGCTGTGAGGCAATGCCCTGTCTGGATTGCCCCTCACCACTAATCCCTGGTGGATTGCCCATCACTCCCCACATCTGGTACCCAGGGAGCCATGGCCCCCACTGTGCCCTAGCACTGGGAATGATATACCAGTTCTCCCCTACCATTTCTGCCCTTACCTGGACACCCCTTTAATGACTCCTGTGCAAAAAGTGTAAGCATAAAGACCTGTTCTATAATTTTAGTTACAGGGGAGATCAGATTCTTTACTATAACTGAGGGATTTGGAAGTGTCTGAAAGACAAGTGTAAACAACCATAGGCTTCCTTGGTGATAAAATCTCCCTAATCTTGCAGCAATTTCTGCTTCTAATACCTGTCAGAAAGATTAATAAATAATCTACTTCAGAAATCTCTGGGATGGGAGAACATTGAAATCTCCATGAAGACATTATCAAGCAGCAGATGAATTAGGCATATCCCAAGCTTTTACTAAAGAAAATACTAAAGAGTTCATATTAATGTACAGCTTTAAAGACTGTTATATTTCGTAAAATATTTTTCTGAATCTACTTGTCTTTTTTTACTCACTTAAAATTTAAAAGTTTACCCCAACTTAAAATACACAAATTTTCACTGCACTAGAGATTGCATCAGTAATCTCTCCTGGCTACCCATCCAATAACTGCAGTTTCCATGTCTCACCACTGTCAACATGCCACTCTGGGCTCTGTCAGCGTGGCTGTGTCATGACACTGCTTTCTGATCCCATGCATGTTTTGGTAAAATAATAAAAGGTCTAAACAAGCTGAAAAATCTGTCTCTGTTTTTTTTATACAAACTTAAATAAATCAGGAAAACCACGACAAATTAAAATTATCTTTCCACTAAAAGGAATATTGCTGTTGCAATGCAGCAATTGGGTGGATCCAGAGATTAGGGAGAGATATGCACTTGCTACCAAACAGTATGTCTGAAAACCCTTACCTGAAGAGATGGAATTTTTAAAAGAATTAGAAAGAAGTTGTTTATTTAGCATAAAGTTTAAAATTCACACCACACTTGGTAAATATACATATCATAAGTAAAATTAGCCCACATTTGATAGTTTCTGGTGAGAGATTATTTGTTTACTGATGAGCATTGCATATTGTAGGCTTGATTCTTCTTTAATTGATACTGGACAATCAGGAGGTAACTCTTTATGTTTTACTTAACATAGAACAAAAGTCCAGCCCACTGGATAACCCAAGACAAGCCTGTGAGTATTTGATAGTATCCATAAGGTCTCTGTGATAAGAGCCTTCCAATTTAGGCAAATAAAACCACTTGTAAACTATTTTCCTTTCCATTTGCAAGCTGTTCCATTCATCTTCATGCATGAAACAAAATTTTATGTCTTGCCTAGGGATGAGAAAGGGAAAAAAATTAACCTTTATTGGCTCTTAACCATGCGAAGTACCTTCTTTCGGAGAATAAGCTCTTATTTTTTCTTTATGGGCTTTAGTCTGGAAACAGGGTCTTTAAAGTAAAGAAAGTGAAGAGGTAAATAGAGCATACACTGAATCTTTAAAACTCTCTCACACACACTTTTAAAGTCTTGCACTGCATTGCTATTCTTCAGTCCACAATATGAATATTGTGCGCCTGAATGTCTACAGGTCAGAGCAAACAGCACAGCAGTATAATCAGCAGGACTGATTCATTTCATACATCATTCACAACTTGCTGCTGTGATTCGAAATCTGTCCATAACTTTCTCATATTTTAAGAAGGACAAGATGTTGTAATTGGCTTCTAATCCTGAGTAAGTTTTCCAGGTTGTTTACCATTGCTTTTTCTTTCTCCATTGGGAGGATGGATTTTGGAAGTTTGATTGTTTAATAAGAAAGATAAGGAAATGTAAAGTTGGGATCTAGAAACTTTTTAGCATTTAAATGTTTTCATTTGCACAACAAGAGGTCAAATATTTATGAGTTAACTGGGGACACAGTTTAAAATTAACAACTGGATTTTAGAGTATGGGATTGAAGATACACACAAATAGCAGCATAATCTATCCACCATTTTTACCTAGTATTGCTGAAAAAGTATTTAGATATCTACTAGCATCTTGGAAAATTAAATTAGATGGCAAGGTATCAAGCTACCAGCAAAAACAAAACAAAACAAAACACAACAAAACCAAACCAACCCAAAAAACAGACAACTGACGTAGAAAAAATTATGCTAAAGTTACTATTTTAAATCAAATATAAGTTTTGTTTTTTTAGATTAACATTTGCCAAATACAAGTGCTGTTTGATCTTCAAAGAAAACCTCCTCAGGGCACAAGAATAGTCTCTTCTAGTCAGGCAAGTCTGGGAAAAGGTCACCATAGACGAAGACTGAGGTCCTGACTGAGCTCAGCCACAAAACAGAAGTATACTGATGACAGAAGTGGGGACAGGTTACATGGAAGGAATGCAAAGGCATTTCCCTTCTCGTAGGAATGGACAGAGAGAAGCCAAAACTCAGTTTGGGTTGAAATTAGCAAGGGAACTGAAGGGTAGGAAAACAGCTTTCTGTAAATATATTGTCAGGAGAAGAATGGATAGACCTGTTGTGCAGTCAGACAAGGGTTCTAATGATCTGGGTCATGGGAAAGGCTGGCTACTTTCTCTCTTATTTACCACGCAAATAGCACTCAGTTTATAAAACACATTAAGATAGGGGTCAGCATATTTGTATATAAATTAACTGCTACACAGGCATGGTCAAGGTGTTTGCATTTCATTTGGTTTTGGTCACCTAGTTGTCAAAGGCTTTAGAATTCTATCCATGGCTCAAAGCTGAACTTTCGTTTTCCAGAAATCTTCAAATCATTTCAGGGTTGTGTTAAATTAGGATTAGTCTAGTTTCTGTTTTAGAAATAAGCACAAATATTTTCTGGGAATTTGGACCTGGAAACTGAACATTCTTGTAGCTCTAATCCTAGGTGACTTTGTAAAACTCTTTGGATTCCTAGAAATCTATAAAATCAAAGGCCTAATTTGTGGTTAAAGGGGAGCTGTGATAAACAAGGCAATTGTTTATTTTTGTATATTCCAGAATTTAGTCCAGTATTTCATTCTGAAACATGTGCAGTTAACCTTCCAGAAGAGGGCCTCAAGTTCTGGTGAGAAAAGTGGAAAGATGTACTATTTTATTATTACTTGTATTTCAATGAATTTTTTCTCAGTATCTACATATTTTTACAGCAGCACAAAGAGCAGTAATAACAGCAGCATCACATCATGCCTACTGTTGTTTGCATGAGAAGAGATGAAGGAAATAGCTACCTTACTTAGGAACTATTATTGTTAACTCAGGATATGCCACTTTGCCATTGTGTTGAAATGGTAGCTTTCTGATGTAAAGCAGCCTGGAGCAGAATTCAGCACTGATGGTACTTATTAGATAAGTAATAACATAGAGGACATGGGGTTTTGAAGAGCAAGCCCTGCTGTGTGCCTAAGGGCACTCGAGAATTATGAAATTCTACATGGCATATATGGCAGGGGTGGGTGACACCTTTTAATTATGTGTGCTTTTGGATCAAGGCATCACACAGAACCCTTAGTGATAGAAACTGGAGCACGAAACCTGCAGTCCCTCAATAGACTAGGAATTCTGTTAACTCATCAGGATGGTAAATAATCTACTGTAGGTCTACAATGGAAAATAATAAAACCTAAAGAATTTTTCTGCTAGTGTCAATAAGTATTTTTTAAATTACTTCTAACATCACTATTACTTTTAGAAACCTCCAAATGTAATTTCCCATTTAGACAATGTAGTCAAAGCAGGGCCTTCAGACACCTGGATGTTTTAAGATATCCTAATTAAAATTTTAATTACTTTTTGAGTTCGATTTGCTAATATCAGCTTTACTTAAATCCAAGTATGACCAAAATGTTGCAATTATTAACAAAATTTAATAATATTTTTATAGAATATTCAAACACAACACATTAGCATTTTACATAAACATGAGTGTGTGGTTGCACAAGGAAGCAACGAAGACATAAAAAGTTACCAGACAAATGCAAGATAAGCACAAGATACCATGAAGAGGTGAAATATCTTAGACATGCACACCAAAAATCTATGCTGGAATCAGAAAACACACATTTTTCAACCTAGGGGTGGGGAGGCATTAGTCATCATGAATTAAACAAGGAAAATGGGAGAAGAAAGAAAACAAGCCCAGCCTTGCTTTTTCTCAAGGAGCACTCAAGCCTGGTCACCTGGCCCTTGATTGCCAGGCCTGCCCAGGACTCTATCTGTTACTGCTAAATATTTTGCTTGTTTCATGGCATTGTATGGTCACATATAAATAATATGGTTGCCAAAGACAGTTTTGTGTTAGTAGTGATATCAATTTATAATGCGTAAGAATTGGCCATTGTTTTCAAGTGTAAGGTCATTGAATGAATTTGATAAATTTACTTCAGCAAATACCCAAGGAAACACCCTTCATTCTCTGACTCAGTCTGCCTTTAACAATCACTAGGATACTTAGAAGCAATGTAAAGTGTGTCACCAGAATGTAGAGAACTTTTCTCAGAATCATCAGTACAGTTCATGAGGACAGATATAAATTTTATTTACATTGAAACTTATCTTAAAGTTATTACACTATATACTGTTCTGTATATTTTTTCAAAAGTGGTATAATTTTAGTTGTTAAGCAAGTAAGAAGTAGCACAGGAAGTTTATCAAGCTTTTCAAATATAAATTTCACAAAACTTTTTTTTTTTTTTCACAAAATCTTAAATCACTTTGAAGAACTGAATTTAATCCTGTAGCTTTGTTCAAATAGGAACTATTCCACACTACATTTAGAAAAGAAGATTGAAGAGCAAAGCATTTTCTTGATTTTTCTAGCAATATGAGGCTGCAGCTGAAAACCCAAAAATTGAGTTTCTGTGTCCAAGGCTGAAGATCTCTCCTCAGCTTTTAAAATAAATAAACCATAAAAATGGCAAATCTAGTGCTTTCTGGACATGTTTAGTTTTTAGTAGTTTCATTATGTAATCACAGCTGAAAAGAGAGGGTTGTTCTTTGTTTATGGTACTGAAACCCAGAAGGATTTTCAGCACTTTTAATTGTCTTTTCAGTATGCAGAATTGCTTATGTGTGCGAAGGCTGAAATATCAAACTCAGGAGTTTTTCACAGTATAGACAACCTTTTTGGAAATTATGTGCTAATAGTTTTGAAGACTCCATTTTCTTGTACATTGTGTGGTCTGATCAATGAAAACAAAATACATGACATGCAAAACATAAGGTGTATAGTGTATGGATAGTGGGCCAACAAACAAAGCAAATGGGACATTAAAAAAATTGTAACCAGAAATCCATTATTCTGAATTGATGGTGGATTCCACCCGAATAGTACAAACTGCTTCTTCAAGGAATACAGAAAGGCTCACCTATGTGAGAATTTGGAAAAGTGACACCTATAAAAGCACTTAGACACTTGAATGTAAGATTTTTCTGCAGCATATTAAGTATGAAAGGTTGATGTTGACACAGGTTAAGGAAAAAATTTTGCTTTTTAACAGATTTATATATAAGTAATTTCTTTGTTAGTATGCATCAGCCATACATGTTAAACCTATGCTTATACTGGAAAAGTTATAGTAATTTTAGTTCTTTACATACTTTCATTATTAGTATATGTTTATAATAAAATATATTGATATATTTGAGCTGGTTTTTTTTAAAGAAAAATTTTACCATGATAAAATCCTTCATTCTCTATATTATATTAATTGACTTCTGGAAAAGGTAACATTTTTTAAAATAAAATAAAGCCAAAAGCATTTTGTTTCACATTGTTCTTCTGCTACCAATAAATCTCAGCATAGACAATGTTCGAAACTGAAATTTCAAGGCCCCCACAACACCCCAGGAAACAAAAAAATAAAAATATTTCAAATATTTGAATGTTTTCTTGGTTGCTTTGTGGTTATGAGCTCTGCCTTACTTGTTAAGCAGATATACATCAAGAAGTCATAATGTAAGACAGAATGCCTGTTTGCAAAGAAAGACAGCATTGCTGAAAGTGGACTTCTGTCTCTTTATATTTAAGAAGATTACAAAAATTAGACATCCACTCTTTGAAACCACAGCTAATGAATTACTTAATCTCTCTTTCAGCAGCTTCAGTATGCTCCCTTAGTTTCTTCCAATGATCTAATCATATGCTAAAATTCAAAGTCACTGTAAGGAAAGAGTATAAAACCTGCTGTGGTTTATATAAGGCTCATACTTTGTTCTGAAATGGGAAAAGATAAAGACAAATTCTGCTTACATTTTTGTAAAAGAGGTGAATAAACAGGACTTTATGTTTAAACTCGATATTGTTGGAGTAATAAATAAATTGTGGGTTTTTTTCCCACTTATTCCGTCATTTGAAAAACAGAACTGGTTTAAATTTCCACTTCTTCTTATCTTTTAGAAATTGTAAACATGGTAAATATGGAAAAATAAATGAAAAATAATGGAGTAATAATTTCTATGTAGAAACTGTTTACAAAAATGTCACTGAAATTCATCAGATTTTCTATAACATGGTTGAGGGTATTCATGTGTCTGTGCACTTACACTTTTTCTATTTAGAACTTAATGACTAAATAGCTTACAGAAATTTGCCTCCTTGTAAAACACTAATATTAACAATTTGCAGACATTTCTGACTTAACATCTTGAGTTGCTCTTCATACTACCATAAACCAATCTATTTTGTAAACTTTTTGTTCATTTCTTGCCAAATTGTATGGAAAGTTTGCAACAACCCACTGCTAGAAAGGATCTCTTTCCAAGATATATTTCTAACATGGATTGATAAGCACATTTAGGGAATTTTTGAGATTTATGGTTCTACAGTCCTTACTGTTGGATTCTTTGTGTGTGTAGAATGTGAACATCTCAATAATCTTTCAACCTTTGCATCTCTTCTACTATTTTATGAGCTTTTGGTCAAATTAAGTTGAAAAGAAGAAATAAAATAAATTCCAAACCCTCATCCTTTGTCAAGCTAGTATCGAAAATGAACCTTAAAGATCTTCTATTCTGTGCATATAGGGAATGCATTTTAAACCAGGATTAAAAGCCTACCCTCAGAAGAGCAGTACCCATCTCAGCATACATAGCAGGGTGAACAGTGAGCTGACAATAGAGGGCTGATATAAACTGATTAGTTTTCAAGTCAAGGCAATTTTCTGAACACCCAAAAGTTGGTAATGTCTCCTTCCAAGTACTCATATCAATGAGACAGTAGTCAGCTCATTTATCTTTGTCCAAGTTTGTTAGTGTTTTTGTATTTTGTTTTATAATCACACATTTACTCACAGGTAGAAAATCCCCTCCTTTTAGACACCTCAGTCTATTTCTGGACTTGCTCCTAGATATAAAACAATCCATACAATCCAGTTCCTAACTGAAAATGAAATGAAAGAAAAGAGTCTGTTTGAAATCACGTATGGCTGGGATTGCTATCAGTACCCATGCTAACACTAAACTGTCAAGCAATGCTTTATTGATAAAATTTTAAAGTTCCATCATTCTTATTTGACTATAGTTCAAAATCATAAAACTGATCTTTTACATGTTCTTAGGGATCACTGCATTCCTGAGAGCATTCACAAACATAAACCATCCCAGAGAATAATACTATGGAACCTTTATCATACTTCAGTATTAAACAGAAAAGTTATATGCTATTACTGTGTATCTATGAAAATCTAAACAAGTCTATTCTTTACTTCTCTGAAGAACAGTAAAGAGGGCACAGGGTACAAACATATTTCTTCACCTGTCTCATTCTGGCCTACTTTCGATATTCTAGCAGAAACTATTTAAATTTAAGCAGTCTGTTTTCAGTTTAATTTTTTTTTTTTCATACTTTCTAGAAAATCAAGAGTTTGCCTACTGAGGACTTCTAGTTTAAATGTCCTCTGCACCTTGAGGCCTGTCCCCATTTTATGAAATAATGCACATAAAAGCAGTTGTTTTTATCCCTTTGCCAGAGAGTATTCCTCTATTTGGATGTAGGGGTTTAATGTCTCTTTGCACTTAGCAATCAAATAGAAAATAAATGAAATACATCTTGGCAGGCTGAGACAATTCCAGGATTCTAAATACTGCAAAATAATGTCATTTTGACCTTAAAGGACTTATATTGTCATCCTTGTTGGAATGGAACAATTCCATTCTGCTGTAGTATCAAAGTACCGATTTGAGTTGAGTCTGTGAAGAAATATAGGAGCAGAGGTATTTATACCAAAGCAGGTATTTGGCACATGGAACTCCTTTTATTGCTCAGGATGTCGGCAGCAGCTGGGAGGAGCTGATCCATAGATTGCAAGCTCTGTTTTTTCCTGTGTAGTAACAGAAGCAGAAAGCATTGATCTGTAGAATCATAACATTGGCACCTTTACTGAAGTACTTGGAATAGTTGGCACTTTTTCAACTAGTGAAATACACATGAGTGTAAGCATTAAAGTATCTTTGTTGATGGTACATTATCCCTATAATGGTTGCATTTCAAAAGGCATCACAGAGGTTTTGCAAAATATTAGGACTTGGTAGAGGTCCTTGTTTGAGAAAACAACCAGCTCAAATGCATTGCCAAAAAGAAATTGTATAGGAAAGAATAAATAAAACAGAAGTATTTTTAGAGCTTGAGAAGGCAACCTTTGACACTTACATTTTGCTGTAATATTTGTTAGACAAATGCACCATACTAACATAAGAAAATATATCATTATGTTTATATCCTTGTCTGAGATTTAGCTAATGGAAGACTCTGAGAAAATTCTGCAGATGATAAGGGAGCATCACAAACATAGTACAATCTCATAAAAATTACAGAGCACCACAAGGAATGTTTCCATTTCAGAAGTGTTTAAGAGGGAGAAAAGCAACTTCTGGACTGATGTCTGAGCCCATCCTTACCTCCACAGTCCAGCTTGGACATTCCAAGGCTGTGTCTGACCCCAGTTCCATGCAGTGGAACTGATCCTGATCCCCACCCATCAGGAGATATCTCAGTGAAACCTCAGCCCTGCACTGGAGGTGACACTGGCATTCTGCTTCTGGCCCCTGTAGAACTACTGTATCTATTAAATTCTCTGGGATCAGCTCTTTGAAAGTCTCAATCTAAAGATTACTTCAGTCCCTGAAAAAAGGATTGGGGTAAAGTCAGAAGTATTTCAATATTCAATTAATGTGCAGCATAATTTTTTCTTTATCATTTTACATTTGTGTTTTTGACAAGTGATGTTCTTAATTTTATGTAATAAATGATATAGTTTAGTTGTGTAGATAATTTGACGTAATTTAGTATGAAATATCAAAACATGTATAAAAAGCACAGTCAGTAGTGTCACAGAAGTAAGAGCCTTCCTAAAGTGGATCACTATATTTCTTTTATGATCACTGATTATAAAATGTCCCCACAAAGCTAAACCTATACACTCTTAGCATTTATTGCTCTATACTTCTGAAAACCTCCAAAAATAGAACATTCTGGTAGTAGATCTGTTCTTATTTTTGAAAGAAATAAAATTAATGTAAAAAGTTTCCAATAGCAACTTTTAAAAACTGTACTATTGTTGAGATCCTGCAGCATTTATTATTGCACTAAAAGCTATGGATACAAGAAGTTTCTTCCTACAATTGTTACAAATAAATATCTTCTTTTTTACTTATGCATATAAAGAAAAATATATAAAACTTTTTGTTTATTTTGTTTTCATTCTTAACATCCTTTTTTTCTTTTCTGATAACCTGTCTGCAAGTTTTCTGACAATGAAAGGCTACTGGCTTCCCTGAGGTTGGATTTTTCAATACATACCTTTGAATATTCCAGTCTATAATCACATCTCTGATCCAGTCATGGGAAAAGTAAAATAATATTCTATCTCTATATAAAGGAATTTTTTTGCATTTAAATTTACCTGTGTAGCTCAAAAGCAGAAAATCCAACTTTTCTGCCATCAACACTTTCAGTCAGAGAAGTTTACAGCAATTTTTGGCAAATGATTCAAGGAAACAAAACAAACTAAAAGGAGCATGCTGATTTCATTTATCCTATTCTAATGTTTTATAGCATGCACTTTTATTTATGTGACCACCTATCTTTAAATATTACTTAGAAGTAGTATAATAATAATAATAATAATAATAATAATAATAATAATAATAATACATAGTGGTTTTGTTGATATGAACTGCTAATGGTTGTCTCTCATCTGTTTTTAAAAGTAGTGTTTTCAGAAAATGTAGGGTAAAATCTATTCAACTCCATAAAAAATAAGAATATATTACTCACAGCCATGGGAATTCATTACTAAATGAATTCAAAGTTATATTGTTATTACTTTGGGTAATAATAATTGAAATAATTCAATAGACTAATTGAAAAGTATAATTGTCTCTTTTCAGTTTCCACATTGTAAAACTTTGACTGTGAAAATCTCATGTAGTGTTTTAGAGGAAATGACAAAATCAACAAGCAGAAAAAAAAAATCTATCTTGTTTCTGAAAGAAATAAAAACCTCACATATTCTCACAAGAGACTCATCATCTTTGTGATTCATAGCAATTTGCTTTTAAATTTTACTTACTCAGCAAGTACAAGCGTACAAAATTTTTTTCAGTTGACTTTGTTTTTCTTCCTGTATTATAGATGTTTACTCTTCTTATAATGGTGCATTCAGTTAAGCAGTCAGCTAAATTTATATTTTCTCCTAGTTTTAGTCATTGGGGACAGACATGCATGCATAGGTAAAACATATATATGTACAAGTATGTGTTGCTGATTGGTGAATTTAGATGAGAACAATAAGGTATCAAATCCAAATGGAGGATGACATGAGTTTAAATTGTATAACATACAAGATATAATTTGAATTGGCTTGTTTTATTTAATGAGAAAATAGAGTGATTCACCTTCTGAGTCCTGTACCATGGGTCTCATCAACACTGTTCAAAGAAAACCCCCTTCTGGTTTGCCATCTTTAATTTTTGTGAGCCTACATTCTCAATCCAGCTTTGAGAAAGATTAGATCTTTTCTTTCTTCTGCTGGCAAAAAGCATCGGGAGAACAGAGCTTCAATTTGGCAGACACTCAAAAGTTTCAGGGTTTAAAAATGCTTGGATTAATAGGGCAACAATCAAACAGGTTTTACAGTCCAATGAGAAAACAAATACAGAAATGGATAATCAGCATGGGGTCGAAGCAAAAATATGCTGCTGATTTGAAGCATATGCAATAATTGCACTGAAACAAGATTAGAATAAATTCTGCATCTCAAATGAGACTTAGTGAATATTTTAAATCAGTTCATTTTTAAAAATTGCATGACCAAACTCCTACTGGTACCTCTGCCTCAAGCCCAATATTGTCTGAGACGTTTTTCACTTTACCTGAGTCTGGTTAAGAAGGCAGACTGGGAGTCATTTATAATGGGTTATCTCTCAGCTAGCACAATGAATTTGAACAAGAAATCACTAGAACTAAATATACTCTCCTTAGAACCAGAAAGACAAAAGTATTTTGTCTGAAAATCATTTTATTCAAGTCTCAAGATTACTAGACAAAGGAAATTTTAGAATATAAAATGATAAAGCTATCTATTGGTGAATATCAATAGACTTCCTGGAAAATTGTTGAGGATGACATAAATATTCAATACACATGCTGAAAGTAAAATTTCTCTATATGAAGTGGATATTGAGATTGTATTAGCTGTTTCTCAGTCCCTTTCTGAGCTGAGAAATGCTGAAGAAGAAGCTAGTAGCTCTCACAGGTAACTTTTCACTGGAATTTTCTAAGAAATAGAATTATATTGAGCCTACAATGTCAAGAAGCAGAAAAGAAAATAGAAAGAGGTTTGAAATGTAGTATTTCATTGAAATTGTCCTAAGAATTTGAAAAAAATGATAGTGTTAATTCTGGAAACAAGTCCACAGAATCACTTACATAGGTACCAAAATGAATTTTTCAAGAGTGTTGATATTTGCTTTTGAATAAACCCCTTCATTTATGTCACCAATGTCACCAGAACATTACTCTTACTAATTAATTGTCTTCAAAGTACTCTAGACATGAAATAAATGTCAATCATAACATTATTAATTTTATCCATTTTCTTTTTTTACATAAAATGTAGAAATTTTCATTTCTATGAAGCAAATTCTTTTCTTATTTCTGCATTTTGTGAAACAGTTCCTAATGCTTGTTAGAAATATTTAAGAAAGTCTGACTAGTGCTTTTCCTGAGGATTAGGGTACTAACCATGACTTGGGAGAGCTAGTTGCTTGAGGCAAAGCTCTTTAGGAATTAAATTGGGTTGGATTTTAATTTATATTGGGTTTTTTCTTTAATTCATCCACACAGTGAACTCTTATACTTTCCCTGGGAGAAGCTGGAATAGGTAGAACTCCTATACTGGGTATTCATGGAATATTTATAGCAAGCACAGTAGTATGAAAAAGTTTTGTTTTAATCCTTAATATTCTATATGGAATTAAAGTCCTAATATATTATCTCCCTAGTCTTTTCCTGACAAACTTTTATAACATATTAAATAATACCAATATGGAATATTTAGAATGAATATGCTGAGCAATGTAACAAGATTAATAAGAGTGGATTTTTGGACAAAATCACACAGATCATTTGAGAAGATGCCAAAGGATTAACAATTACATTGGTTATTTTAACAAAATTAGAAACCAGTTACTGAAAGTCAGTCCAAAATAATTGTGACAGCAGATTTCCTGTGTAGCAGTAGAGTATCACTCAGATATTCAGAAGTGCAGTAACACAGGAAATAGTACTCAGCAGGAGATAACAAAAAATATTTATAATTTCATTTTTATCTGTAACCGGAAAAATTGTTCAGTTTTGGGGAAGATAAAATAATCTATTGAATGAGGCCAGGTTTCTTTGCCTTCTAAATAAAATTAAAAAGCAAAACAAAAGCAATCATATTTTATAAAAAAATATAACATCAGAAATAAAGCAGGTTGTTTGCATTATAGACTGGAGTAATGAACATGAGATTTTTATGATGCAAAGTTTTTACTACCCATTGCAATTGCCCAATGATCCTGTTTAATGATTCTAGCTTCTGGCCCTTGTCTTGTAAATCCCCACATATTTTCAGAATTGATCTGGATATAGTCTTAAGGAAAACTTAGAAAGTGTCAGAAGTGATTAATTTCCATAACTTTGTGGGAGAAATAGGAACCTGAACTTACATAGTCATCTTTATTTACTTTGAGAGGTAATATTTAGTAGAATGATTTTTTTTTTTTTTTACTACAACAAGTTAACTGTGTCATTAGAAAATGTTCCTTTTGCTTATCTGGAATATTTGAATGAGATCCTTACGTTAATGATCCATCCAAAAGTTTACTTCAAACTATTGTCAAAAATAAAACTAATCACAAAAATAAAACTATTTTGATTTTCAGAAAACAAGAGAGAACACAAGACAGTCCCTATCCTATTGGAAAAATTCTTCAGAGTTTAAAATGGATTAAATCAGTAGGAGACATTAGATATTGGGAGGGGGCAATGTAAATGTGCAGGAATTACTCTAAGTCCCATCAGAAAATAAGGGAAAATATCAGCAGCTCTCTGGAAACCTCATATGTTAGTCACACTAATTGAGTGATATAAGCTAACAAGGATCAACCACCAACTGAGTTGGTAATGTCTTTTCAGTACCCAGAACTATTGAATAGGAACTGGTTAAGTACTCAGAGATGAGAGCAGAAAATGAAATTTGCCCCTTCTTTCCCAGACTAAATTAAATTAAATCCTGCATTTACCATTCACTTACTTTAGAAATTTCTGCTTCCTTATTTTCCTAGAAAAGAAATTAAAAACTACATTATTTTGATTGTCTTTCTTGTGATAATTTAAGACAGCATGCATCTGACCTTTGATTGGTATTGCTTAGCGTATTATCAATTTAATTAGGCATTTTCTACATAGAGAAACTGGATAAACTGTTATCCCATGAGCACAAAAATTTAATTTTGCTAGTAAAACCACACCTGTGAAGAATTCTTGCTTCAGCTGAAAAGTGAATTTTTGGTTTAACATCACACTTCACTTCTGAAATAGGAATTATTACTTGGAGTATTAAAAAAGCTTTAGCTTATATTTTCAGAAAAAAATAATAATTCCCTCTTGAGGGAAATTAATCACTTCTTGAGGAAAATATTCCACAGTGGACAACAATTTCACTGACATAGTCACATATAGCAATGTGGCAATAAAGGTGTTGAGGGAAATGAATAAATAAGGACAAGAAAGGTGTTGAATCCACAAAGGTACAGTAATCAGAGTTTAATTAAACAACACTGGAATTAATAAAACTTTTCATGTCACTGGACTCCAGTCCAAGTCCCTGGCCTTAAGTAAGAATAAGTAGAACAGGGAATGTATGTAATAATTACCAAAAAGATAGAGTAAAATGTTGGATGGTGAATGTCCTTTTGTAATCCTAAGTCAGACATCTATTTAGACCTTTTTGTGTTCATAAGCAGAACAACTACTAAAGTAATAAGAGAAAGAAAAGGAGTCGTTCCTAATTTACATCATACTGAATAAGAAAGAAGGAAGAAAATCAAGGGACATTACAAAAAAAAAAAATTTAAATACCATCATAGTAATTAAAAACTACCCAGTGAAAGAATATTTAAATTATAAATTACCTGATTTCCATTCCTAAACTTGACTTGTAATTTTTTTTTTTTTTTTTCTTATTATGGATTAGGAAGAACATGATGAAATTTTATTGATTGCTTTTTGATGGTGTTTATCGTAGGTTTTAATTTCTGGAACTGTTCTTGAATGTCCTCTTCATCAGGCTTAATATCACATGTAATTTGATTTTTTGAATGAGTGGGTGGCACTTCACCTGAGTTTGAACTGGTCTTTAGTGATCTGGAATTGCAAATTCTTCAGGGCAGATTTTCAACACTGCTCACAACAATAAGTTATTTAGTGTTTGTACCTGATGAGTATTGAGTGCTCCAGGCTCTGGAAATTGGGCTCTGAGTGTTTTTTCCTGGTTTTGTTGTTGTCACACTTCTTAATCAAGAAAATGCAAGAGAGGTACTGCAATAATTATCATAAAAAAATATGTAAAACACCCTAATTTTCCTGATGATAATAAAGCTTTGTCAAAAGTAATGTCCTGTAGACTCTGTCAATGTGTTTGCTTAGAGTTTGCACAAATCTTCGCTATTTTTACACAGTTGGGTGAGCAGGAGATTGGGGACAGTAAAAAGTATATGGGTATAAAAGTAATGTTCATGTTTTCTACTTTTTTGTTATTTCTTGCCTTTCCCTTCAAGGAGATCTCACACGATAATGATTGTCTTCTGAGAATTCAACTTCCTAACGTTGGTCAGTGATCCTAGCTTTGCTATTGGTTAAATCAGGCTAAAAATTTCACAAGAGATTTTCAAGGGATACTATCACCTTTTTTCAACAAAAACTCCAGTTCTGCAGAAAATTACTAATTTCTTGTGTTTTAATGATTTCAGGGAAAACCATTTTTGCAGCTATTTGAATTTTATTAAAATAGTGGTGACTTTCAGTCTACTATTTCTTTTATTAAAGATCCAGTTATTTATGCAAAAATGACATAAAAATTGGCTTTAATCCTGGTGGTATCCCAACCTTATATTACCTTATAATATCCTTGATGTCACCCACTTAGACAGCTGCATTAAAAATAAAATGCCCTTGATTTGTACAATACAATTTAGAAGCTATAAAAGTGAATGATAACATCTCAAAAGAAAGTTAAAAAAGAAGAGGTCAAAGATAATCAGGATAATCAAAGGAAAAGATAATTAAATTAAAAGAAATTTTCCAATAAAAATAGCTGTGAACTAAACAAAGTTTCTTGCACTCTTTTTTGTTCTTATAGGTATTGTGAGTCACCCAGAAAATTGTCTTCAAATTCACTGTAAAAATTATGTTTGCTTTTTTATGGGTACCTGCAATAAGCTAATTTAATACAATTTAAAAGGTAACAAATGAAATTTCACAGCTGGAATGGAATGAGATAACCTAAAGGAGGAAAAAAGAAGAGGAATAAAGGGAATAGATAATATAAAAAATATACATTGAAAATATATTTGCCAGCCTGTACCAACTAGAATAATGGCACAGCACCAGGCATATGTCAGTACACAGACATTTTCAATTTATCTGCACTTGTTTCACCAAATATAAATAAAGATGCATATCCTTGTTTAGAAGGTAGGTGTAATGTAGGCAGACATGTAAAAAATTTCCCTGGACTGGATGCATATGTCATGGATCGCTTATTTTCACCTTCCTGTTTTCCTGACTTTATGTTTACTCTTTCAGCAAAACTGTAATAAATGCCTAATTAAAAAACTATGGTTTACCATGGTTATGAAATTTTGTAATTTTTTGATTGGTTTTCCAGTGGGATTTTTGTTTGTTTGTTTGTTTGTTTGTTTTTGCTTTTTGAGATAGAATTTAGGCAGCTGTCTGTCTAAACCTGAGTTGTAATATAATTCTAGTCTGAAGAACAAGCTACTCAGGAAATACATGGTGCATAGTAACCTTGGAAACTAGAAATCTAAAAGAACTGCCTAATGAATCTGGAAGTTGAGAATTCTGAAAAATAAAACTGATTCCTTTCTTTGGACTTGAAATTAGGTTCAGATGTCTACATCCTGATTAAGTGAACAATAGCCAATTTCTATTTTCTAGTATGCCCTAAACATTCAATAGCAGTTACCCTGATGGCTCGCTAATTCAAACAAGAGATTTCTATTAAAAGTGATTTTCTCCAGGAGACTTCCTCCCACCTTTTTGTGACTTTTAGAGATTTGTTTTCATTTCAGTGCTTTAAGGCAATTCTGATTGAAGCTGGCCTGGCTAAGTTCTAATTCACATCAATATAATTTCTTTTAATTGTTTGATAAACCTGTGGGGGGGGGCATCTTTGCTTGAGTACAAGAACTCAATATTTCTCAAAACAATATTTCAAGATCTTTCCAGTTTCCTAATCCAGAACACTATATTTGGGAATATAAACAATGTTGAACTGTAGTGCTACATGTCTATCTATAGAATAGAAATGATCAACAAAACTGGGGCGCTTGAGGGGTGAGGAGGCAAATCTGTTTTCACACTCTGCATTTTGCACTGCACATGAATGTGGCAATGCATGCAAGAAAACGGTGATGTTCACTGCTAGGACAGACCTTGGATTGATCAGTCATTTGCAGATCTGCTAGAAACAGAATTTGCTGTCCACTGAGGAAGAATAACAACTCCCTTGGAACCTTTAACTTAAATATCTTCTTAGAAACAAAACCAATACAATAGGGTAAGGTAAAGAAAGAGAAGAATCACACTGCACATGATGGCAAATCTAACAGTAAAACAGAGAGAATGATGACTGGATGAAAAGGCAGGTGGAACATGAGGCTGCCCTGCAGGCTGTAGTAAACACTGAGACTTCATGCTGATTCAGATCTTGCCAGGAGATGTCAGTTTTTAGTTGAATCAGTAACTGGACAAGGCTGTTATGTTGGCTCCTGATTTTGGTTCTGCAAGAACTTCAAAATAACTTCCCTTGTGATTCAAGAAAAAGCCATAATTATTCAAGCAGATTTACAGATGATGAACAAGTTATTTCAAACCAATTTTCCTACTAAAAATATTTGTTTTAACAACATTCTAACTTCTGACACTGCAAAAAGACACAAAGGACTAGATCAACCTCTGAATACCATCAGAACTGATTAAAAGTTAAATTTTTTTAGCTTCCTTGTTTAAATTCTCATTTCTACATTTTTCTTTTGGTAAAAGAGTATTTCCCGTGCAAGAAAGGCTGGTGCTTTGATTAACCCAAATGTGCCTCAGAAAGATAAAGTTGTGCCCAAACTCTTTCAGAGATTTAAATAAAAAAGATATGTCAGAGTAGTTTGGGGGCAGGTCTGGATTGTTTTGTTGCTGTTTTGTTGTTGTTTTCGTTTTAATTTGGTTTTTGTTTAGTTACAAGCTGCTATATTCTGTACCATAGGATGCACCTAAAAATACCAGAACTTTCTTTTGAAGGAAAACTCAAAGAATAATTCACATTGGCCTTCTAGAAATGGTATTTTTTCATAACAATGAATTTACCACAGCAAGTATCTTCAGCTGGTCAGTACTTTGACTATATTACCATGAGATTACCATCTCATATTGCATGACTGTAGTGTACTCACCATGGCAAAGTTAGTATGCCAACACTCGCTGGTTTTGTAAAATAATATATAAAATCTTTTATGGCATACTTTATGAATTCCATGTAAATGCTTTCATTATTGTAGGTATGCTGTTTTCTAAAATTTTAGCCTTATAAAAGTGTAAATATGCCTTTAATTCTAGTGCCTGTTTTAATATTCAATGATTCCTTGTAAAAGCTGATATTACATTCATATCAAAAAGAATTAAAGGGACACAAATACATGTTATCAGATTTTATTCAAAATATTTTTTTCTCAAAACATTAACAGCAATATTTCAACAGTCTCTGAAAAATTGAACTTAAAAACAAGAAACTACAATGTTAGCTGCAGCATGTAGAGGAATTTTCTCAAGTGCATTAAAATATATTTTATCATCTTTGAAATTATTTTTAGCAACTTGAAATGTAGATAAGTTACTAACTAGAATATATATAGTTGTTATTTTTGGCACTACTTCTTTATGCTTTTCTTCATTTATATCTTAGAGTTCTGAATAAGTTTTGCCTTCTCCACAGAAAGGCAAGATATCTAATGAATTGAATGACACAACCCACTGCCACTGAAAAAAAGTAAATACGGGTAAGTTTGCAATATCCTGACCAGAAAGCCTCAAAGGTTAGAATCTGCAGTTCTCAAGGTATACATGAAGCAGTTCGTTGTGAAAATCTTATACCTATGATAATCGAGTACAATTAAATTACCCAGACATCAGCAAAATGGTCATTTAAATGCATCTTGATGAAAAGAACAAAGGGAAGAGATTTCACTGGTAAAAGTGAAAGAAATAAAATAGGAAGAATAAAAACTAAAATAGTTTAAAAAAAAATTAGGCAGTTGCTGAGAGTATTTCAGATGCAGTATTAGATTTAGCTTTAAAATCCAAGACTTCATGTTGATTGAATTAACAATATCTCTACCTGAACAGTATCTCTTCCATTATGTCTTTAACATGCATGTTTGCCCTTCACCAAATGCCTCTTTCACATATACAGTGTGACAGTATATGCAGTCTTGTCATCTAGATACTTCAGCATTAATGTCATAATGTGTATAATGCTTTTAACACATGAAGCATTTGGAGATGTCAGGAAGTAAAAGACTTTATCCCTATAAAACTATTACTTTCCTTGCTATTAGATATCTGGGAGTCTTTAAAACAGTAAGACACTTTCTAAATATAAAAGATTTGCAAGGGAGATTTTCGGCTATTATATCACTTATTGTTTAGAGTAATAGTACTGTGAACATCTTTCAATATATCTGACCTTAATTTCAAAATTAAGGTTATTAGATCAGCTACATTTTCATCAGAAAGTGTAGCTGATCTAATAACCTTAATTTTGAAACTATGCAATTATAGCAGTACAAATAAAATTCACTTCTTACCTAAAGTTTTGAAAGAGTGTTTTAAGTAGCTGAACAGATATTTTGCACTGTTCATGTTTGTTTATAGTGAAATTGTAATAGTAGCAGCAAGAAACTAGTATGTATTTTTCCTGAGTCAGACAGAGCCCTCAGATGAATAGTGATGCTAAATTCTATTAACTAATCTCACCAAATTTTTTGCTTCTTTTATGTGCAGAATTCTTACACAGCCCTGACAGTCACAGTGGGATCTCTTTTTCCCGTGAGCTTCTTAAATGTGAACATCTTTTTCAGTTTATGACACATTTGAGAATACTTTTCCTTCCATAGTTTTTCTCCTTCTTACTCACAATATCCCTTTTTAAGTATGGCAGTTGAGCCCATTTTTCACCTATTGTCAGTCTATTTCTTATCAGTTTAAAGCCTTGTAAAAATCAAGATGATGTAGATTACATCCACAGCTCTGCTGTTTCACATTTTGATGTTACAAATTGCTACTTCATAGGAAAGTACCAGGTTGGTCAAACCCAATTTACCATGATGTATTTTCAGACACTTTCTAGTCCTTCAGATAGTGCTAAGATCTTTCATAATTTTATCCAGGAGCTGAAATTATCCTTGTGCAAGTTTCTCTAAATACCATAAAGTGGACAGTTCAGTGGGCAAATGTGTAAGTGGAGAGCCAACATTGCTGAAGCCAGGGAAGTAAGAACAGTGCTCAATATCCAGGACAAGCAGTAATTTGTCCTGTCTAGGAAAACAGCAGAATCTTCAGGGGAGAAATCTACTTTCATAGCTAATTAAATATTTAGAAAAAATCCTCTCTAAAACTGTAAAACTACAACAATCTTCATTCCATGTTTTCAGCAGACCTGAACTGGGAGGAAGATTGTGCATGGGAGCAGAGAAATTATGCATTTGTATATAAGCAAAGCAAGCTGAAACATTTGTAAAGGAAACTTGTGGAATTATTTAATTTAATATTCCATGAACATAGATAAGATTTTTTAATGTGATGAAAAATAAAAAAGGCAAGACAAAGGACTTTCCCATCAGTACTCTTTTTTTGGCCATAAATTTTAAAGAGAGTGTCTGTGCAAAATCAACACAAAAATTTATTTGATCCAAGTACTAATTTTATCTTTTATGACTGAAAACAATTCCTGATTAAATGAGAAGAATATCTGAATTTAGCTTGCTGTTTACCTCAGCTCTTAACAAAGGCTGCATTTTATTCAAAGACTAAAATGTCTTCTTTTAATTGATGCAAAAGAAAAAAGTCACAGACTTTATGAGTCTGGTTTTTTGAGCCAAGTAAAATGCTCATTCTTGCAGTTTATAAAGAAAAACAACCAAACACAGAATTGTTGAGAGTTTCATCAATGTGATCACCAAGCAGAGTCATATAAGTGCCACAGTAATAATTACCTATTTAAGTCATGACATGACTTTGCTAATACCTCTCACCCATACTTTTAAATGTTTTAGTCCAACAAAATACCTATGCTAAGAGCTAAAAACCTATATTTTTGTTTACAGGGTCAGGTTGATTAACAAAGCATAGAACTCTAAAATGTGTTATCAGACCAGTCTTTTGATTCTGTCAGAGCTAGATTGTTTAAAAGTATGTTTGTAGACCTCATTTGCATATTTGTGTAGCCATATTAAACAAGTGCAGATGTAAAAAATTACCTGTGGCTTTAAATGAAAGTCAAGAAGATATAATATACTTCAAAAGATTGCACTTGATTCCTTGTCATCTAGAACTTTAGTTGATTCTTTTTCCATTTTCTAGGCTAGCTGGTGAGTTCATATTACCTAAATTTAAATTCATACACTGCAGCTGATCATAATAATATTACCTTTGCTTTCATCAAAATGCATTGTACAAATTTATAATATATTTAAACATTTTAATGCATTTAATTAAAAAAAAATAAGTATTACTGATACACTAAGTCTCATTCTTTAAAATAATTGCAGGCTATTTCACTGCAGTGCTGAAAATGGTACTTAAGAAAAGTATATATAACCTATGAGAACAAGAAAATTAGAGAAGCCAGTGAAATATGTTGCTCTTTCCAATGATCACAGGATCCTTTGATCTGTAATTTGAAAAACACAGTACAACTTGAGAAATTAAAGTCAACATAGGAGATAAGAAGAAAAAAAAAAAATCAATTTTCTAAATCACTATATGAGGAAAAATAAATGTGCAAAACTCCACTATGCAATTTTACACACTGTACTTTACTCTGCAGAGGGACAGATTTTTTGGAACACAACAGAAAATGAATTTGTTCTTGGATTTAGTTCAGAGAGAATCATGAGAGCCATTTACTTCTGATGCAGTTCCAGTAAAAGGGCTATTATGCTGATTGGCATAAAGTTCATCAGTTTAAATATGTAACTTTTATTCCTGAGTCATCATTGGGGAAAAATTCTCTATGACAAAAAATTAAATGCCCTAAATAAATGAAGAAAATATTTTAAGATCTACCTGCCAATTGTTCTCGTGTATCACCTAAGTAAAGGATGTGCAATAAAGCTCACAAAATTCTTAAAGTAAGAATTGGTTCAGGATTTCAGTACTTTCCTGCAAACAGTCAACCTCTATCTCATTTCATGAATATAATTGGGTCTACTTTAATCTTCTTCAAAGTTATCTCCACCTCTTTTCTTTAAAATTTTCTCAGATAGTATTTCTTGTTATTCAGGAGGTGGGCCATTGATGTATTATAATTTTAAATTCTGAGGCAACTCTTTCATTACCCAAATCATGATCTGCAGAAAATATTGGTAGTCATGGAATGCCTCTCTGAATCTGCTTGTGATAAAAATACAGTTTAAGCAAACCCTCTCAAGTGGCTGAAGACATAAAAATGGCACAAGAATCTGCAACAGAATCATGATGAGATTTCCAGGTGATTGCTATCAGATACCAAGGGCAATCCATGATGCAATGGGGCATAGATAATACACAGTGAGTCACTGGGTAACACCATACAGAGTATAGGACATTATCTGGATAACCGCCAGTCTGGGTGGAGATGGAGTAACTAATGTCTTTTGGAAAAGTCTTTATGGAAACCATCCAACATTATTTTGTTGGAATATTTCCAGCAGTTTGATTCTTGCTTTCTAATGATGCTACTGACTGACCATAGCAGCAACAATGGAGCTGTTAGATGAACTATTTATTGACCTTAGAATAACATGCAATTTAAATATCCCACAAGAGCTTTGTATTAGGAAATTATGCATCATAACCAGGTGGATTAAAGTGATTGTATGGTGTCATTAAGTCTTAAAGTATGCAAATGTCAGTAATGCCTATGATATACATAGGATTGGGATTTAAAATGCAAAACATAACTAGAAAAAAAACCAAACTCCCTGATGTTGCTGTTCTTTTGTAAATTTATTTTAATCTCAAGAATTTCAACAACATCAAATACAAGGTCTTGCACTTAGATTGTGGCCATCCCTGATATCAATACAGACTGGGGGATAAACAGATTGAAACGTGCCCTGCCAAGGAGGACTTGGGGATAGCTGTGGATAAAAAGTTGGATATGAGACATCAACGTGCATTTTCATCCCAGAAAGCCAGGGAGGTCACACTCTGGTGATGGAAGACCAAGAGAAGGTACAATTAGTGAATGCTTTATTTGCTTCAGTCTTTGCTGCTGAGGCCGGCCTTCAGGAATCACAGACTTTGAGGCTAACAGAGGAAGGCTGAAGCAATGAAGACTTCTTGGTGGTTAGAGATAGGCTAGGGAGATTCAACATCCATAAATTCTTGGGCCCTGATTGGAATGCACTCATGGGTCTGAGGGAGCTGGCAGATGTTGCTAAGTCACTCTTCATCATCTTTGAAAAATAATGGAGAACATGATGAGAAATGCTTGATGACTGGAGGAAAGAAAAGGGAAAAGAGAAGGGCCTGGGAAACTCGCTGGTCAGTCTGACGGCCATTCCTGGAAAGGTGATGGAACAGATTGTTCTGGAGGTCAGTACCAAGCATGTAAAAGAGAAGATCGTTGGGAGTAGTCAGCACGGATTTACTGAGAGGAAATTTTGCCTGACTGATATGATGTCCTTCTATGATGGCATGTATGGGTTGATGAGGGAGTGGATGTTGTCTACCTTGATTTCAGCAAGGCTTTTTTTACTCTCTCCCATAACATCCTCATAGGTAACCTCAGGAATTGTGGGTTAGATGAATGGACAGTGAGGTGGATCAACCAGTGGAATAGAATTGGAGGCCTATAGTCTGTGGTGTTCCCCAGGGATCAGTACTGTGTCCAGTCTTATTCAACTTGTTCATCAGCAGCCTGGACCAACAGATAGAGCACAGCCTAAGCAAATTTGCTGGCAATTCAAAACTGGGGGGAGTAGCTGATACACCTGAAAGCTGTGTTGCTGTTCAGCAGGAGCTTGAAGGGCTGGAGAGAAACCTAATTAAGTTCAACAAAAGCAAAAAGTTGGGGTTGTGTCAGCTAGAGGAGACAGATCTCTTTCAGACTTTAAAGGGCACTTATTAGAAACATAGAGAATTATAAAAAAATCCTGTGGTGACAGAACAAAGGCTAATGGTGCTAAACTGGAAGAGGGTAGGTTTAGATTAAACATAAGGAAGAAGTTTTTTATAATGATTGTGGTGAGACATTGGACTAGGTTGCCCAGAGAAGTTGTGGATGACCTACCCCTGGACGTGTTCAAGGCCATATGGAACAGGGCATTGAGCACCTTGATCTACTACTTTTCATGTCAGTAGGCTTGGACTAGATGATTTTTAAAATGTCTTTTTCAACCCAAACCATTCTCTGATTTTACAACAAATGGAAAAAAAAAAACCTTTCACCTTGAGGAACATAAAACTGTGAGATAATTTTAAATTTTTACCTGATATAATGCCTTAATCCCATGTATTCCCATTACATAATTGAATTTGATCATAGGATTCTGAAGTATATGAATGATTCAAGGGAGGAAACAAATGAGATAATGCATGCTCAAAAATATACATTTAATTATATGTGCATGTGTCCATAGCAGAGCCAGGAAGCTGGTGAAGGCCATGGAGGAGCATAAAGGAGGCTGAGAGAAGACCTTATCACCCTCTCTGACTACCTGAAATGAGGTTGTAGTGAGGTTGGTATCTGTTGTCCCTAGTAATAAGTGATAGGAGGCAAGAAAATGATCATCGAAGGTTTAGAATAGAATAGAATAGAATAGAATAGAATAGAATAGAATAGAATAGAATAGAATAGAATAGAATAGAATAGAAAATGTTCAGGATGAACCCTTCAATCTTATGGAAAGGTTCCTAAGCATATACCCACAAGAGTTTGGCTGCAGAGCTGGGCAAGCATGGTTAGTGCCAGCATGGCAAAGGGCAGCTTTATCCTTCTGGGTCCATGAGAGGTCCTCCTTGGCACTTTGTGGGGATGTTGATGCCAGGGCCAACTCCATCTCTGTGGGTGCTGCTTTTGGCCAAGGCACTGGTGCTATGGCTCTATAATAAAAACCGGTAATAATCTCCCTTTAACAGTTTATCACAGCACAGAGCCAGGTAGGACAAAAAGAATTTTATATGTTGGAAAATTAATTCCAAATTATGGAAGATTATGATTTTTTTGAACACTTCCATTCTTCTATTAAACATACTTGAGACAGTTGAAACAATCAATGAATTATGGTATTGTCTACATTGCAATGAATATTATTAGCATAAATTCAGTGAATCATAAATAAATTGCTCTAGACAAGTTTTTCTGTAGTTAAGAAAATGTTAAGTTTATCACATACAGTAAAACATCCAAGGTACAGTAAAGTGAAAAGGAAACCTATGATGATTCCCATCAGTATTGATACTTGCTTTTGTAACTTTTAATCTTGTGTTTGTTCTCTACATAGCTATCAGTGACATCCATCAAATAAACTTTTATTTTTTCCTGTTATTTTCTTAACTGATACGTTGTTTTGCATACATAATGAAATAAACACCGATTCATACTGCCGTAAAAAATGCCACTGTAAAAGATTAGGATATGTGACAGAAAGTTATCTATAATAGGTTTGGTTTTACCATAAGCATAAATAAACTTTCAAGCTTCACAAAGCAATGAACTTGGTACAGTTTTGAATGCAAATATATTGCCAAATGTCAGTCATTAAATACTCAACAATATCTCAGACGTACCTTGAAAGACTGCAATCTGCTTTATTAAAAAAGAGAATTTTATTAGGACACCTCACTTCAAGAAGTTCCCTGGAATTTAGATGATCTTCTAATAATCACTACCAGAAAAGAAACAAGGTGTGATAGTTCAGTGTCTTTCAATTGTACTGCAGTGTCAGCACTGGAACTGTGCCCAGGTCTCAGTAGCTGTTCTCTAAAATGTGCCATAAATTACACCTTAGTTTAAAGTATGCACTTTCAGTGTTATTGAAGTGTTATTATGCTCAAATGTAGCCACAGAGGGTTTTGGGCAAGGAGAAAAAAAAAAAAAAAAGGTGGTAGAATGAAAAGACAAATTCTGTCTATTTTTTTATACTCTGTAATTTTATTCATGTCTTTGCATTGAAAGAGAGAGGAGTCAGGGCAGTATTTGTCAGTATGTCCTTAAATGTACAGAGAAAAACTGATATTTCAAACTACAGAGCTCATTTTAGAAATTATATCATACTCCTTCATCTGTTCTTTTTCTCATTTGACCTATTTAGACAGATATAGAGTTCCCTGCTTATTCCCCCACCTGGTATCTTTAAAATTACTTCAGAAGGCCTTGCCACAGTCAAAACCAATAGACTGAAGCAATATATTAAAAAGAACAACTTCACACTTCAAAGGATTCTTCTGTATCAGATGCAATGGAATACAAACACTTCTAAAATAATATTGGCAATGTCACAGAAGTCTGGCTGTCTTTTCAACAAGTATTTCCTCCATTTTAGATTATGCCATCAAGATCCTATGTCATTAGCATCCTAATTTTTTTTTCTTCTTTTCCCACAATCAATATTACGTTGACTTATTTTGTAAAAACACAAAACTTAAATGTGAAATGTAGAAACAGCTATTACATTGTAGCACAAAATATCAGGTACTTCAAGTAATTGTTTCATAGATAAAAACCAGCAATAAAACCAAATTTATCATCCTTGTCATCCCTCTTTTACTGAAGAAATCTGGTATAATACCATAAAAATCTTTTCAAATAAAAGTAATAATTGGCTGATGTAGAAATGATATTATTTCTGTTGCTTCTATATGTGTAGGAGAAGGAATGGATGAAGTGCATGAAACTTTTGTAGGTAAAAATATATCATCCTATGAACATATTTTCTGATGTCCTGCGATAGATGAGAAAATTTAATAGCAATTTATTAACAATTTTGATTTGGTTATTGAGAAGCTTCAAAGTATATAGGTTAGAATCAGTTGAAAAGGCAAAATCAAATTATATTACCTGAGAAGATCTACTGTAAGCACTTAAGCATTTTTACTAGGCAAATTTCTATCTAATAATTAAAAAGAATTTAAATACATTTTATTTCAGCTGCTAAAGTGGCTTGATCAAGGAGGAGGAGAGGGAGGAGGAAAAAAACCCCTAACCAATCTCTGTATGGATGGATGAAAAGTTATCTTTTGAGAAAAAGAATATAATCATTAAAGAGCTATTTTGAATATTGCAACATAATAACATAAAAAGTTCAGGCCCTCTTAGACTGTTATCAGTCAAACGTGTAAGGTTTGTAGCATCCTCCTTCAAAGTTAAAAAGTCACCAGATAACCTGCCTTCCAAAGAATCAGAAAGAAAAATCCAATGCATTCTGCCATAACATCCCAAATCCATCCAGATGATTACAGCACCATTTTCAGGCATCTTTCACTTCATTATCTTTGGGATTTTTCATCCAAATCACACCAAAGCAATTGTGCCATACTACAGTGCTGCAGAATTATAGGTGATTCCTGCAATATATAGGAGAAGATTTTCCATTTCCATTTGCTAGGTATGTCCTATAGCTATTATCATGATTTTTAAGGTGAGATACCCTTAAAAATCATTTTGTGTGTATGTGCATGTACATGGCCCTACTCATCTCAAGATATCTGTAATATATCCTCACCTGTGCCTTATAATTAGAGTAGGACTGTGTTTATTTAGAATTAGCTCTTCCATTTATTGGAATGATTTTCCATTCCATGTTTAAATTTTCCTAATGTTACCTAAATGCTTATTATGTTACCTAAAATTTTACTAAGATGATTTGTAAAACAACTTCTTTAATCAACAGTGTTTCAAGTGATGGGTGGTGAGGATGGAACAATGGGCTCGTTTGTAGAATACCTGTTTCCATTGCCATTTGTGAATTCTTCACTACTAAGTGAAGAAATTAAATAGTTGTTTTGATGTACTATTGCCAATCTGTAATAAACTATTGCTTAATTATATAATTTTAAAATTACTTAGATCTGTGATATTCACATTTATTCATATATATTCCTGTTGATTTGGGAAATCAATTATGGGGTTCAAAGAAGCAACTTAAATAAGCTTTGACCCTTACCAAAATGAAATCTAGGAATGACTAGGTCTATGCCTATTCATGTGCAGGCAATTCCAAAAAGCTCATAGGAAAACTCAAAATAAAATCAAGAATCTTAGCTTGTGATAAAATTGGATTACGACTGAAAATTTTGTAGGTAGCAAAACTGTATAAAATTTGAAGAATTATTAAAAATAATGTCCAAAATATCTGCAGTATGGATATTTTTGAAGTGCTAGAAAGAAACTTCCTTAAAATACTATAACTTAATATGTTGGTGCTGACATTTAAAAATAAGATAAACATCCATTGGAATTGTATCATCTGTCACTCCAAAAATATTCCAGGTTTTCCAACTCCATCATAATCCTTTCTAAAAAAATGAGTTATTTACATGGAATTGTTATAAATGATAATTAGAAGAAAAAAAAATTTTCTAAATATTTCAAATAAGTGTTTAAAAGAAGTACTGCAATGTTTATTGAGACTGATTGTCATTGAATAATTGCTTGGATCTTACATGAAGCATATATTATGAAAAAGTAAAAGAACAGAATAAAAACACCCAAAAAGACAAAACCAAAATTAGCCCATACAAACTATGGAAGAGCAGTTGCCTCATAAATGTGAACTTACATATATAAGTTCTCATAAATGAGAACAACAAAATGAATGGGGGGGGGGGGGGGCAAGGACAGGATTGGGTTGTAATGGCCTGAAAAATGTTTCTGACAATTATTTTCGACCTCATTCTCTAAGTCCCTATTGTAATATGCAGAAACATTATTAAAAACAATTCTATATTATGTTATTATGATCGTAATTTAATAATGCTAATCACCAAACAAATGAAACTGTGGCTCTAACACGTGCATTAATATTATTCCTATAATTTTGAACAAACTTTTATCATAGATTATCTTTTGGGTTTATTTTGTTTTTTCCCTTTTTTAAATTTTTTTAATTTCCTAATGTTTTTTAGAAAACACTTGATAGCCTGTGTTTGTAGGAAGTCTTGGAAAGACTTTTTTGTAATTTTTGTAGGAAGTCTTGGAAAGACTTTTCCATAATTACAAAATGAATGTTGAAATGAATGAAATGAAGACATTTCTTAAAAATTTTTTGCAAGAAACACATGAAATAAAAAAGACATTCCCCATTAAATTTATTAAACAATATTGATTATATTACCCATGTTCTGTACTTGAGAAAGTTCTCTACTTATTTCTTAAATTATTGTTTCTTTTGACTTTTTTGAGCCTGAAGACATGAATATATATATTTCATCATATATAAAACCAGATTATCAAGCATATGAAAAAATTTTCTTTGAATAACACTTACTATTGTTCCTTAACCAGTAGCCTTACCTAAACAAGTCCATATATATTTATGAAATATTTTAATTATAAATTCACATATGATCTAGTTTGTATGCGGACTCACTTATTTATTGTATGTGAAAAAAGCTCCAAAATTATTATTGCTTAAATAGTTGAACTGGGAGAAAATTGTTTTCCTCATATAACTTTGAAAAACCAATATGTACAATTAATTTTCAGACTAATTAAGAGGATATATTATATGTACACTAAAAGAGTGTCTAGTCCTGCTTGTAAACCGTTGAGAAGAAGTGGAAAATGGGGATGTGAAAACTGAAAAAAAGGTTAAGTGGTCTGTGAAACAATGAATATCATGTGATGTAGTTTTTGTGAAGAATTCAATAGATAGAGAAAACAAGAAATGGAGCAAAATGGAAAATACTACTTTATGCTGCACTTTTGGTGGAGACAGTGTGTTTGTATACTATTTCAATAAAAACATGCACATAAAGAATTCAGGAACCATTCTATAAAGGGAAGAAATAGAAAATCAAAGTTTTTTGAATATATGAAAATTAGTTTCAACAAAATATTTTTCATTCCTCTAAAACCATATAACCAATTATATTTTGTTGCTAAAAAATCATTAAGATTGTTTTAGTCTGTATTGATTATAATGATCCACAGACGTTATGGACCAAGGCTGAAGAGGCCATTATTAAAAACAGTCATCTTCAATGCTAAGGGGAAAAAAATCTTGTATTTTATTATTACCTATGGTTATAGTTTTTGACCTTCAAAACCAGCAGAAGTAAATGAGTTTTCTAATGATCAGTTATGCCTATTTAAAACAAATAATTTAAAGGATTCAAAGAACTAGCAAAAATAATGGAACTCATCATTAAAGGCTCTCCAAGTATGGCCATTTACTGCTTAAAATATCTCCTACAACATCTTGAATTCTAATTGTTTAATATCACTTCTTTAAAAGCCTATAATTTGTTCTAATACTTTTAATATACTAAGGATATGTAGGCACTGCTGGCAAATGAGTTTTGAACAGCTTAAGGAAATACTGCTTTCAAGCTTAAGGGCAGAGTTTTGTCTGCCTACAACAACAGAAAATATTAGGGGTCATCCATTGTGCAATTCAGCATTTTGAACATCCTTGTTAATATTACCTACTTTATTAAGCTTGTATTTTTTGGAAGTATGCCACTTGGATACAATTTCATTTGCAGCACAGATTTATTCAGAAGAATATAGGTCTATTTGTTGCTGGTCAGGTGGCAATTTGGAAATGTTACCCACTGATGAAAAAAATCAGACCCTTTTTTGTCTCCAAAATGCCTAAACAAAATATTAGATTGCAAGTTACTGTTAATAAAGCAGCAGAATTGTTAACCAATTAGAGAGCTCATGGGAAAACATGGAGAATTAAAACTTTTTCATGAACTTCCAAATCTTCAGTTTCATAGCTGGAGTATCAATCTGGTTCCTTCTTCTTCATTTTATTAGCAAAATCTCATTAAAACCAAAAAGTGATTCTTAGTACTGTGCAAATCTTCAGTTAGTGCAATAGCCTTTCATTCAGTGGAAAAGATGGGATGCTAGATTCAGACTTGGTGATTTACAGACATGCACTGGGGATCATGCAGGCTTACAGAATCAAAGAATATAAGAATTAAACTGTGAAGATCTTTCCTGTCTCCATGGCAGATACTGCTTGAAGAAATAAAAATGAATGGTAGAGGAGATATCCAAAACAGTTACTGCATTCAAATATATCTGAATGTGCAGAGAGATTTTGACAGCTGCATGTGAGACCAGGAATGAAACTCTGATAATTTGACACCAAAATCTATGTGACAATCATTACTGAGAAGATAAGATCTATTCACTTGATTACTAATTGTAGAAGGAAATTACTTAGGTAGGCTTTTGAAATTTAGTGGTCTGTAATGCAAAGTAAAAAGAAAAAAAAGAGGGTTGATACCTGTGAATTTCAAGGAGAAGAAAAAAAACAAACCCTTGTATATAAAAAGATGATTTTACAGATTTTTTTCCAGAGAAAACAATAGAGAGCCACCTACTGTTGCAGTTCCTTGTCTGTATCTCAGTATTTCTTCCTCAACATTTGATATTGTTTCAGACTCAGACGTGGCAATGTCACAGAATTTGTATTTCTGAGGCATTTCTGATGTTCTAAATGGGAATTCATTCAAGATGGGTGATGGTGTCATTTGACTAAATTCAAATGTTCCTGCTGGAAGCACAGATTACAATCTTAAATTTTTGGAAGGAAGATTTTGGCCTTCCCTTTACTGTCAAAAGCAGCATAGGAAAAGAAAACATTTGCTGATATACAGACAGTGTTGTGGCCATAGAATAAACCCTAATCAGCTGCCATATAAAATATCAGGTGCACCTTAAAGTTGAGTGGTCATGGTTGTGAGCAAGAACTGTCATTAGAGACAAAATGGATCTGACTTGGTGCTCTGGGAAAACACATTTCAAGGTTTAAAGCTGAGTATGGCTATTGAAGAGAACTGAATCTGAAACAGGGAAAGATCCAAGAATATGCCACTTGATATTAAAGGCACATTCATATTTCTACCTGAAAAATAATCAGTCTTGTAAAAGGGTTCACTTAATCATCAGGGTACAGAAAATTTAAATCAGATCCAAAATCTGTCCTTAAGATTATAATCTATTGCAGTAGGTGTTATAGCTGGCAACATTAACAATGCAAGGAGAAGAATGAGTTATAGGAAATGGGAGAGCTACTAATTATCCACAAAATTATTATACTGAGTAATGAGGTTTTTTCACTTACTCGAGTGGGAAATATAATATTTCAGACAGCCCAATGGATAACTTTCTGGAAAGCTGGCAAGAATCCAAATTTACTGTAGATTGTTCTTTCTGGGAACAGATGTTTTGGGAAAGATTTCATCCTGTGAGAATGAGCACAAGCCTGAGCAATGCTGAAAAGTGAATTGTCTTTGAAAATATTACCTAAAGACACTGCGAAATAGGAAAGTGGATCAAAGCTTTCCAACTGGCAAGAACACAAACTTCTTCTATTTGGGCAAAGTGATGCGGTACCAGCAAAAGTGAGTTTGGAAGAAAGGGAAGAAAAAACTGTTGGACAGCCCCCCCAAACTGACTACATAACAGAGTAATTAATACTAATGTGTACTATACCAAATATTGGTAGATCATTTTCAATGTGATATTTGTGTCTTGCCACTCTTCTATCTCTATCACTTTTTGCATCGGTTTCCCTTCCCTTCCCTTCCCTTCCCTTCCCTTCCCTTCCCTTCCCTTCCCTTCCCTTCCCTTCCCTTCCCTTCCCTTCCCTTCCCTTCCCTTCCCTTCCCTTCCCTTCCCTTCCCTTCCCTTCCCTTCCCTTCCCTTCCCTTCCCTTCCCTTCCCTTCCCTTCCCTTCCCTTCCCTTCCCTTCCCTTCCCTTCCCTTCCCTTCCCTTCCCTTCCCTTCCCTTCCCTTCCCTTCCCTTCCCTTCCCTTCCCTTCCCTTCCCTTCCCTTCCCTTCCCTTCCCTTCCCTTCCCTTCCCGAAACCTTCCCTTCCCGAAACCTTCCCTTCCCGAAACCTTCCCTTCCCGAAACCTTCCCTTCCCTTCCCGAAACCTTCCCGAAACCTTCCCGAAACCTTCCCGAAACCTTCCCGAAACCTTCCCTTCCCCCTCGCCCCTCCCCTTCCCCTCCCCCTCGCCCTTCCCCTTCCCCTTCCACTTCCCTGTCATTTTTTCTTTTCTCTTCTCTTTTTTCTAGTCTTTTCTTTCTATTAGATTTACTCTTTTGAGGGCTGCAACCCTCTCTGCTCCCTGCACCCCCATCCTGAGAAGTCTAGGTTGAGGCACCCTCCCCTACATCTCCACATTCCTTGAGATGTAGCCCTTGCCTGCTGGGAAACACAGAGGATTTGTAGTATTTCACTGAACCCAAAGGGAATTTGATAGGCACCCTTACACACAAGAAATAGGTGTATACTTGGTCTTACTCATGTGTGTGTGAATTGATTATGATAATATTACTATGTCAAATAGACAGTTAAATCAATCTTATAATTTTAGAAAACCCTATTGAATCATTTTGTAAATGTTAAAGTATTCAATGATTAAGTACTGCTAAACCCTTCCACACCCCTATTTTGCATCCTTATGCTTTTCACTCTTGCCTTCTTTGGCATTCCTGGCTTCTGTGTATATGATTCCAAATTGCTTCTAGTTTTATCTTCCTTTCTATGTTTTAACCTGTGTATCAGTAATAGAGAGAGCCTTGCCATCAAACTCTGGGAAGTAGCATTTTCACAAATTCATATTAAACTCTGCTTTTAATCTTCAACAGTGTTTCTTTTAGTAGCCGTGCCACTCATTCACAATAGAGGTATCATGGTTATTCTGTCATATTTTAAACTCACATGGTTATTATCATGTATGAAATAGGGTGGATATGCGAGAGACCTGTAATTCTAGAATTGACAATGGCAGCATAACTACAGGAGATCTACAGGTTTCTTTAATGACAAGCAAGAGTAAACAGCTTTTGCAGCAGGGATTCTAGCTTCCTATTCAAATTTGAAGTTCTTGTTTTTTAAAGGGACTGTTATAATACTTTTTTAACAATGTGACTAGAAGAGTGTTAGGATTTGATTGTAAGACACCATATGCTGAAGCCAATTTTACAGATTTTATTTAACAGTAAACATGAGGTAGAGAGATAGAAAGAAATAGGAGAGGGATGGGGGAAGAAACAGAGAGCAAGAGAAAGATTAAGTAGCAAGATAGCACCACCACGTGGGTTCCACAGAATCCTGGTGGTCTTCTTTCCCTTGGTCTTTTCAGTGATGGGGTCCTGGAGATGTTTTTCTGGAGATACTAGAAAAACTATCCACGGGGAGTAGATGTAATTCCCACAGCTTGGGCCACCATGTTCATACGCAGTTGCTTCCTTTCCAACAGTTTGCCACTGTGCAAATTTTTTTCTGGATAGGTTACCCAGATGTGCCTCACCACACCTGGAACTAACATCTTGCTTATTCTGCTGTCTGTGCTTATCTCATTGGAGATTTGTCTGGTGGCTTATCTTAACCAAAGTTCTTTCTGTGGCCCTGACAGTGCTGAGAGACAGATGAGTAGATTATTTAAGACCACACTGAGAGAAACACCAAGTTCCTAGCATGAATCCCAACCAGAACAGAAATTCTACCTTATTGATAAATCCCTTTCACTCACTTCATTTTCTTTATAGTCTGTCAGGCTTACCAGGTACACATAAGCTAATAATCAGCACTAATATTTCCTCATGCTGTTTTACATATCTGTCTGCACCCACTGACAGTTATTTAAAAGGTTTGAAAAAATGCACTTTTTGCAATTTGTTAGAGTTCATATTTCACTACCCCAACAATTTAGAGGAAAAACACAGTTTTTACTTAAAATCACTGTTATATTGAGCATGTTTCCAGCTTGTATATAGTTGTGGAAATATTAACTTATGTGTTTAATATTGACACAAAATAAATTCATGAGTGTACTCATTAAAGATTCGAGGACAAAGACATATAGACATATAGAAAGATCAGTCACTGGGCTGCCAAAACTTTAATTGTAGAAAGAAATAGGATGTTTTTGGAGACATGTACAGAGAAAGAATGTAAGTCATGGATTGTCTAACATTTTACTACAATAAAGATATAAAAGCATTTATATGCACAAAGTATTTTGTACAGTTGTCCTCCAAATACCATGTCAAACAGGGGAAATGGTAATAAACACCAGCAATTCACTTAAACCTGTATGATAACAATGCAGGAAACAGAGGCCAGGTCTCTTATGGCAGATCATAACAAAAATTATTATTGGGTTTGGCTATTAAAATGATTAAAGTTATTAAAATTAACTCTATTGGGATAGGTTAATTTTATTCATAGCACCTGGTATGGTGTTATCATTTGGATTTGTGACCAAAACAGTGTTGTTAACACACCAATATTTTAGCTCTTTGTGAACAGTGAGTGCATAATGTCAAGCCTATCTCTCTCACACTACCCAGCCAGTGGGTAGATTGGGAGTGTTGGGAAGGGACACAGTCAGCAAAGCTGGCCCAAACTGACTAAAGAGCTATTCCATATTATATGAAGTCAGGATCAGCATTAAAATCTGGGGGAAAGAAAAAGGAAGAGGAAGGAGGACTGTTGAACAAAGACTTTTGGAATTAGAGCACCTGTCTCCCAAGGAACTGTTGTGCATGATGGAGGTCTGCTTTTCTGCAAATGGCTAAACAGTTGCCTAGTGATGGGAAGCAGTGAATGAATTCTTATTTTGTTTCACTTATGCACACAGCTTTTGCTTTACATACTTAATTGTCTATGTCTTCCCATGAGTTTTGACACATTTGCCATTTAAATACTCCTCCCCATACCACTGAGGGTGAATGAGCGAGCAGTTCTGTTTGGATTAGCTTCCTGCTGGGGTTTAACCCCAACATCAGTAAAGGAAGACTTACAGTAGACTAAGGTATTTGTGAGTAGTTCTTGAATTTAGATCTTTGCTTTGGTGGATTATTTTTCACCACCATTCCCATAGCAGAACACATTTGGGAAAACAACCATGAGAGACTGAAAACTCTTCAATTCCTTCTCAGACTGTACTACCGGCAAAACCAAATTCTTATATTTTATTGTTGTTTTCAGTTCAGAGAAAACAATAAAAACAGCGCATGTGTTCTTCTGGCTTTTTAATACTAGTCACTGTATCTTCTCAGAATTCATATCCAACACATCCTGAATTTCTGCTTCTGTTTGCCACATTTTTTCATGCTTACTTTCAAATCAAATATTCTGATATGTTCCTTGATAAGTTTTTGTTTCTTAAGCAAATGTGAAATACCAGACAGAATGTAAATTCTATTTTCTACTCTGTCACATGTGGAATTTGTGATTTTTTTGCAAGGAAACTATAAACAGTTTGGGCACAACAGACTAAAATTTGACATTTATTCTCTGCCTGATATATGCTACTGTAACACAGCTACACTGTCTTTATAGATTTATAATGAGATCTTGTTTAACAATCAGTGGAACTCAGTCATGGTTTACTTCCTCCCTGGAGGACCAATTGCTTATCTCATCAAAAGGATGTTAATTCCCTCTGTCTGTCAGTTGATATGATCTTTATGTGGACACAAACTGCATCAGCAGACTGAGCTGAGCTCCCAGCCTTGCTGGTGGTAAGGGATTCAAATTCATGTTTATCATATGCACAAGATAGATGCTCTAGCTAGCTTCAGGCACTGCATTAGTGCTAAAGTCCATTAATTCTAATTCTGTTTTGCATATAGAGAATATTAAAATGTTTAAATTAATAAAGGAGAAGGGCCATCCCCTTGGCATAGTTTCTGCATATTAATACAGTTTTCTGTGCAGGAGGTGATCTGTGCATGTAAGAATATTCCTCAGGCCAAGGGAGATTGAGTACAAGAAGCTATTTAGAGGATGTGTGCCAAACAGCCATCTCATAGCACCTTTATTCATTAGTGCATGGAGTTTTAGTTTTATTTATTTTGGATAAGAATGAGATCATTAGCTTCTTGAATGAAGGTAGGATAGAATGGCCCAGCTCATCTGTGCATGTCATCTACATGGATGTGCATAAGACACATGCTATCCTTCCTTATTGTCTTCCATTTAATGGAAATAGTCATTACAATGGTAGTTCATCTCTTGCTTAAAAACAGGGAAGGAGCAAGGATTATTATAGCAAATTCCTTGATTAAACATTTTCCTTTCAGTAGAGAATTTTTTTATGAGTCTTCCCTGAGCAGTCTCTTTATCTTGGTTTCCATCAGATAATCAGATAATTTTCCTCTATTTTATCTTTTCCTCTATTTTATCTTAAAAATACCTGATAGATAATCACAAAAAATATACAGAACTTATGAACCATATTCTTAAAAGCTGAGAAAAGAATGTTGTACTAATACTAGTATTCATAACAACGATGAGAAATAGAGTAAAATATGGTTTAAAACCCTATGAGGAAGTCCTAAAACCACCTAGCAAATCTTTATTAACATATCCAGCTCATTTCAAAGCAAATGAGCTGAGATATTTGATATCTGGCTTGAACTTTGCATGAAAGCAGTGACCTGTAATTGCCAAAACTTAACGGTAGATTTCCATAGTAAAAAATCTGCATGGGTCATTTAACCTGGAAATTTCAAACAACGCTGAGATACCTTCAGAAATTTTTGGGATTTATAATTTTTTTTTTTTAAATCTGTTTTGTGTATGTTCATGTGGTTTTCTGAAAGGCAAATGAAGCTTATTCTGCCTTGGTCTTGCTGGATGGAGCACTGCATAGCTCTCCTCAGTGTGTTATCATACATGAATCTAGTAATCCCAAAGGGAGACAAGTACAGAGCTTGCATTATGCATTGTGATAACACAGCAGTTCCTCTGTTCTGCTGGGAGTTCAGGTCAAGCTGGAGTGTTGGCAAAGGGAACCAGTATCTGCATTCAGAAGCCTTTTTAGGTCTGTCTAAATGCTCTGAATGCCCTGTGATACACTGACAAGTTAGAAGCTCATCATTCCAATATTCTTTTTCCAGCTGCTTTATCTTTTTAAGGTCTTCTGTATGAATATGATTTTCTTCCTGTGTACAATGAACAATAGAGGTTAATTAGTCTACAACCTCCCATCACATATTCGTTGCCAGCCAGGGCTCCTCAGAGGATATATGTCCCCACATGACTTTCTACACCTGGCTGCTCTTAATGAAGATAAATAATGACATACAATGTTTGCCAAAAATTTTACGCATTTTTTGGGATTTTTTTTTTTTTCCTGAGCAAAATGTACTTTCTGTTTCACCATCAAGAGCTTGGACAATTTACATTTACCTCTGGTGCTGTTTTTCATATAGATTTCTTGCTGTGTTTGTGCTGAAAGATTGAGTTAGGACTTGATGCAGAAAAAGTCTATGACAAATATCTTCTTTGGCCTTTCTTGTACTGTATCTGTCACTTTATAGCACTTTGTCCTTACAGGACATGGCTTCATTTCATGTTAAACAGATTCTTTTTTTTCTTATCTTTAAAAAAGGGTCTATTTTTCAAAATTAATTCTTTTTGTCCCCTTTTCCCCAGTCTGCTGGGTCTCTTACTCTTCTAACATCTCACCAGCCTCTCTCTCTCCCAGCAGAACCTTTTTTATGTCAGTCTGTAGGCAGCCTAGGTTTGTTTTGGACAAACAGGGGAGCAACTGACTGTCCAGTTCAATAAGTGAGTGTGGTATACCTTAGAAAATAAATATGGAAATACAAAACTAGAAATGCTATTGGGTATTAGAGCCTGTTGGCAGAATGTTTAATAATAATAACAATAAATGAATGCATTTCTTGTTTTAGTTGTATATTTGGGAATATGATACATTAAAGAAATAAACTCAGTATTTCCAACTCCTTGTTTTGTCAAAAATTGGCAGATATTACTCTGTCATAGCACCATAACCCCAGAGAAAAAGTATTAGGAGATATCGTAACATACCAAGAAGTGATTAAAAATTCCAGCAAAAATTAACATCATTACAGTAAGAAAGACATGTATCATGGTAAGTATTGTATGCCTTAGATCAAAACAAACCCTGCATTGCAAAGTAACTAAAGCAGGCATTTTACAGAGTTTGAAAGTTATTTCCCCAAGGTGTACACCCAAACCCAAGTTTTGGACTGCATGTCTTCTATTTTCTTTCTTTAAGCAGTGGAAATGCACATATAAACTCTTCCTTTTGGTTTCATTTTTTTCCAAGCAAAAATGAACAAGATATTTTTGGCTTGTTTCATTCAAAGGTACCCTAGAGGAAAATGTTATGGCAGACATACAGTTCATTTGCATGTTCAACTAGAATTTTGGCACAGAATTTTAAGAATGTTATGCTGTGCAGGCTAACAAAAAATGCCAACATTAGAGAAGCTAAAGATGGGGTAAATCAAGTAAAAGCAACATGACATGCTGTAATTCAACAGGATAATGTTACTTACAGAGTAATCTATGCTGGAGCATGATGTAAAAATAGCACAAGTCTTTTTTCTTTTCTTTTTTTTCCCCCCATATTTTAGATGTTAGAACTCCTAAGAGTCAGCCAACACAATTAAATATCTTTATATTTTTATTTTAAAACTTTGGGGCATGTCAAGTAATTTCAGAAAGATCCAAACCCTTTTTTTGGATGAAAAAATAATAACAGTAAATAAAATAAATAACAGACGTCTCTCTCTTTAGTACAGTGGTTCAAAAATGTGGCTTCCAGCTGTTAAGTAGCTTGAAGAAGCATTACACTGCATCACTTCATTTATATAAGTAGTTACCTTTTCTAGTGCTTTTAAAAGCATGTAGCAATACAGTGTCAGCCTCACAATGGAAAAATGCAAATTTTGACTAATGCAGGAGCTCAAACATTGACTGCATTTGACAGATATTCTACCTATAAATCTTTAAAACTTCTAATAACAGGAAGGGGGTGGTGGAGAGGAAAGACATAACCCAGATATTCTACACAGTTTATTACAGGACCTTGCTGTCTAGGGAGTTGAAATGTATTAAAGGGTGGATAAATAATACAAGAAACAGAACAATATTGATTCACAAGAGACTTGACAAAGATCCTTAAACCTTCTTCCTTTACTTCAGTGTCTTACAGAATAGCAATTTACTGAAGGATAGATGATTGGATGGATAGGCCACCTCTCTTAAGAGGAAAGGCTTAGAGAAAAGCGTTTGTTCAGCCTGGAAAAGAGAAGGCTTTGGAATTACCTATTTGTGGCTTTCCAGTACCTTAAATGAGCCCACAAGAAAGATGGAAAGGGAGTTTTACCAGAGCATGTAGTAACAAGAAAAGGGGGAATGATTCAAATTGAGATTAGGTTTGGATTAGATATTGGGAAAAAAATTGTTACCGTGAGAGTGGAGAGGTACTGAAATAGGTTGCCCAGAGCAGCTGTTGGATGTGCAGTTCCTGGAGTTGCTCATGGCCAGATTGGATGGGGTTCTGAGCAGCCAGGTCTGATGGAAGATGTCCCTGCCCATGGCAGGGGTGTTTCACCTAAATGATTTTTAAGATCCCTTCCAGCCCAAACCATTCCATGATTTAATTTTAAAGGAATACAGCATACTTTATATATGCTAAGTATGTTTAATTATGCCTTCTGTAGTCTAAATTAATGCAAATGACACCACTTATTTTTAAATTATGCAAAACAAGTGCTTCACTAATTATTCTAGAGTAAGGAGCTGGCCAGAGATTTTCATCAGTTCATGTCTTTACATTAGTAGCTTATGCTATATACAGGAGCTGTAAAAATAACCATTTTCCACATTTTCATTTCAAAACAGTCCATACAGACACGTTTTCAGGAAAAGAGCTACATCTTTTACCTATCCCTCTGATAACAGATGTTTGAGATCTGTTTCATATGATAATAGCACCTTTTAAAAAAATATTTTTATAAACACATGCACATTCAGTTTTTCTGAATGTCCAAATGTTTATTCATTTTTGAGGAAGAATCTGCTGCTAGAAGCCATCAGGATAAAGTTGCATCTGTGTTTCCTTTTACAGTCTCAGGACTGGATTCTTTGTTTCCATTTTCTTAAACTCACCCTTTCATCAATGTGAAATTTTATGTGGTAATATGCTCAGATTCTTTTCTAAAGCAGCTAGATTTCTTTAGCAAGGAGAAAAACACATCACTGCAGTCCCCAAGACTTGCCTATTTACCTTCCCTAATCTGTGGGTTTTCAGTATTTCTGACAATACATTTTTGTGCACAGGAGTTCAAGTTCATTTCTTTTGCTCTATTTATTTTTATGAAGGTACTATATTCATGTCTTCTCCAACAAATAATTCCCCTTTATAAACTTTATATACATTCTGCTGTACTGTTCTCCATGTGAGACGAAATGGCAAGTTTGGCAGTTCTTAAGATCTTTTGACTACATGTCAGTCTAGGTCAATAGTGAATGCCAGCTGTGATGGGCTGGGAACTAAGTTAACATAACTTAAAAATGCCAGAATAATTCGTATGCAATGAAATAGGATACAGAAAAAAACCACAGCACATCTGCCCATAAAGACACTTTGAGGATACTATTGATCATGATTGGTTTAGGGACACAGCCTGTGATATTCTACCTTCAGGCAAACAAGACTGAAATGCCATGATACCATTTTAAACAGCATTCTACAAACAGTAATCCATTCGAGATAGGGTAAGGATGTGGCTGCAGATTAGCTCCCTCTACTGTGTGCAAAACCATATGAGACTAAAGGATGTAGAAGCCATCTAATAATCAATGAAGTGAAACTCAGCAATCAGAGACTTCCATTTATGAGATGACTAGAAAGAACATCATCGTAATCTATTGCTTTTTGGAGCTTCTTACCATAAATATTGTTAATTATTTACATTGTCACAGCTTTATGTATTACAGATAATCTACTTACTAACACAAAGTGCAAAGCTTTCTGTATGTGATCTGAAGGATTTTTAGTTTCCTTGCCTTTATCTCTCAGCTCTCTATTCTCAGTACTGTTCTCTGAGTAAGATTATTTTTTCTTTTTCATTAGATTCTCTCTGGACCTGATGACCTCTGCTTGGGAAATTTCAAGTGCTTCATCACAGGTCAATTTCTGTGATCTCTTACAGAGTTTTCTGTTTCGTGTCATGTTCTCCTTTTAGGGATTTGATCCCTTAATGTTCCAAAATTGACTGATCAGTTCAAATCAAACATAATCTCTTCTATGATGCTAACTTCTCTATAATAGAGTTCTGATACCTGAACAGCTGATATCACAAGTCAAGTCCCCTTGTCACCCTTAGTGTGCAGGGACCTAGATTGTAAGTTCCCTACTCACTACTGAAGAACATAGTCTAATAGTCACATGCAATATTAAAGGAATATCGTCCATTTCTTCAGCTACATTTTCAGAGGAAGAGTGGTTGTGGCCCTTGTGATTTATATTGTATCAGGGATGCTGACATTTGTTAAGCATGCTCCAGCATTCTATGTGAGACATTATTGTCGCCCTGATTTTCTAGGATTTTCTAAGCCTTCTGATGTTTACCTTCTTGTGGAGAACTTTATCACACACTGTCTGTAGATAACACATTGTTTTGCATTCCTTTATGGAGGAGGAGAGACTTGATGGACTGTTGGTTTGCCCAGTGGCATTGGAGAGGTGGCACTGTCACCCTCCAATCCACTGCCACTTTTGGAAAACTATAAATGTTGGAGTCAGGAAATAAACGTCCCTTTTTTTTCTTCACCTTGGAGCAGTGGTGTGTGTCTGGTTCTTTCGTGTTCCATAGCGACACATTATCTATCTTGTTTGTGAGTAGTTTACTGTATGAACTGAATTTGTTTTTCTGTATGGCTGTTTGTTTTGTCATAGCAGCAATGCACTGTATTGTAAGAATCCTAAAGCAGGAGGAGGAGATTTTCCCTGAAAGTAACTGAGCATGTTCAGTTTGGGAAATGTTTATACTGTGAGAAGTAAGGCCAGCCAATAAGAAGACACAGCATTCAGTGAAACTGTAACATGTCCAGAAACTAAAATGCCCCACTGATGCATTTCTGTTGAAAGACTGAACGTGGCAACTGTGAATATAACAAACAGTAAGGACAGGCTTCAGCATTATCAGGGTATATTTTCTTTCTCTATGGTGGTTATTTTAGCTCATTGTTAAGTTAGGTCACGCTGCTAATGCACAGAAATTCACAAAGAGCTATGTAGATGACTTGAATGGAGCACAGAGTCTTTCATTATTCAGACCTTTAGACTATTTTAAAGATTCCTCCTGGAACCTAGTGAGAGTTGTGTGAAGTTACTTCCAACCCAACAGTGACCAAAGTTTCTGATGGTTAAGAAGTCAGAATGAACTACTCATGACACAAAGAAACACTGGATAGGAGAAAGACTGGCTTATGAGTCCTTTATTTTAACTTGCATTACCTGAAACATTCATCTTCTCTATTTCAAAACTACCTTGTTTCTCTCTCATATTATATCTAATTGTTTTTTCAAGTGAGATTTTTATGAAACCACTGTTAGTGTTTCCATTTCAATATATCATGAGAGATCTCTTCTCATTTATGATCAGAAGTTGTATTCTGTTCAGGATTTCTTTTGGATTGTGACAAAACTTTCTCAGATATTGGTTCCTTTCCTGCATGACTGGGCATCCTTTCTCTTTAAATAAATGTAAGTGCCTAATGGCTTTACCAATGCAGGGATAAGAGCTTTCTAGGCTTTTATTTTTTCACTGCCTGGATCAGTTCTGTAAATTCAATACAACACTTGAAGACCACTTTTAGAGTGTCATCATTAATTAAGTCATTTAAGATAAACTTTTTTATTACCTCCTGCAAGACTTGATATTATAAAAATATAGATTAATAAACGTCTTTAAACACGACTAAAGACATTCAGTTTTTCATGTGGATGATCTGATAATGTAAAGGTTACTGGGCACCTGGACATCTGTATGCCAGTAGAGTCTCCCTGTGCCTTTGCTCTTATGAACTGATTCCATAAATCTCTACCCATTACTAGTTTAGAGTATTCCTATTCTCCCATTTCCTTAAAATTAATTTTCTACAGAATTGTATACGGTTAGAAACCAAATTCTGAAATTTAAGCTGCAACTAATTCTACCTTTTAAGTCACAGCTTAGTTAGGATTGCTGATGTAGTCAATGTACAGGAGTATTTTTTTAGGTGTCCCTTTTTCAACAGAGGTTAAAAGAGAAATTAGAAATTTTCATCTTCCTTATTGGATACTTCACTCATTTCATTTAAATGTTGCTTATGAGTAAAAAAAAAAATAGAAAACTATAGGGGGAAAAAAATGTAATTTCCTTAACAATGGATTTTGCTGTGATAAGTTATCTTGTAGGAAAAAAGTCAGAATGAGGAGTTTGTCCCTTCTGATGGAGACAAATAGTGACTTCAGAACAAACTGTTGTTAAACTAAATATCTCATCATTCACTAGATTCAAAAAAAAGCAAACATTTTGGTAGCAATAATCTATGCTTATCATAATTTTTTCTTAAATGAGACTTTTTTTATTATTATTATGTAAAGCAAGGTCATGTTCTCCTGTCACCTTATATATTTTGACAAGGAAAGTTCAAGTTGTGTTTGTTTGAAAATGATAATATTGTAAACAATAGCGATTCCTCTACAGGAAGCTGTACATTTCTCAGCTTTTTAATTAAAAATTTTTGTCTACTCTTGAAGGGTTAATGTAGTTGATCTTTTGCACGATGCATCCAAAAATAATAGAAACATTTTTGAAAAGTATATTTAGGTACTATTATCCAAACAAATACATTTATTGAGAAAAATTTCTGCTTGACATTTTGTGTTTTGACTGGCATTTGCTAGTTGCCAGCTGTCATAAGGAAAGGACTGCAATAGATGCCGTTAGCAGCATATGCCTTTTTGGGCGCCGAACAGCGTTTTCATACAAAAAAATCAAATGATCCATAACATATTATGCTGTCATTTAAAAACTGCATTAGAACTGTAACATTTTTCATGCTCATAATAAATTTTGTTCCCCAAGGCTTAATCTACCATTTTCTTACTGTGTTTGAGGACATAATGAAGAAAACATTTATTCTATTAATTGACATTATGTTTTTTTAAATATGTAAATGATTCTCTCAGAATGTAGATTTCTTGCAACAGTTTTTAGAAGACTTTGACTTCAAGGCTTTGCTACTCTGTCAAATCTATCTGTTTTTTCCTACTACACCATCTTCTCCATCATTCATAACACTGACAAGCACCCATCAGATGAGATTAAGATTTGATAGTCACCCCATTTTTTCTTTCCTAAAGAATTTTTTTTGTCTTTCTGCAAAACTGTTACAGAGATATTTAAGAAAGTGTGAGTAAATAAGATATTAAATTGTCATTTTATAATAAAAATGCATGTTTATTCTACTAATCATATTGCTTTTTAGTTTTATCTTGCCAAGGAAACAATCACCCTGCTTTAACGCAAAGAAAGAGAAGCTGTAATTTCTGATTTAGGTAAAAAGTCAGTGATGATCAGATTTCTTTATCAAATATTTGTCACCTGTTATGTTTCAAACAGGAGAAAAGCTGTTCTAAATTCCCTAAACAATCAAAAGATAAAAATGAATTTTTCCTTGATGGAAATACATTTTTCTTTCTCCAAGGACTATCTGAAGAGCTATTCAAACTGTGATACTAACTTTAGCAGATATATAAATTAAGAAGTTTAAATTATTCTTCAATACTAAGGAGCAATGCAACATTCTTCCTAAGAAATATCTTACATTTTTAAGCATTGAATATTATTGAAATTCCCCTAAAGCACAAGAATTAACTATTTTTTCCTTTTGAATTTTATTAAGAGACAAATATTTTGCTTTTGTTAAAGACTAATCTTTACCTTTTGCTTTGGTCTGGCTTATCTGTGTTCATTAGTTATTGACCCTAAAGAGACCAAAAATATTAATCAGAAACCTAAGTAATTTAATTTAATTTAATTTAATTTAACTTAATTTAATTTAATATCACACTGATGCTTTATGCAGTATATCCTGCTTGTAGCTGCACTGCTCTTAATCGTTGCTCTGTTCATGGTTTCAATTACAGAAAGATTATTTTCCAGAGCATAGGTGATACAGTTCAGAAGTTTGATACTTGTGTTGATCTTTGATATGCTACAGACAGAGAAAGAATTAAAGTAAAAATAAAATTGTATATTTTAAAAACAGCAGCAGAAAAAATATTTTAATAACTCTTTATCTTAAAACAGTACCTAGAGTTTTAGATCTACAATTATAATTAAAATTGATGCCATTGTTAAACAAAGGCCAAACTTTTACTTTAAAAATTTGTGTTTTCTAGTGATAGCTCTGAACTTGAGAAAAAAAGGAAAACAAATACCATTCAATTAGAAATTTGACTAAGAACCAGTAGATATTATCTTGGCCAAACATATTTATTTAAATAAGGCAGAAAATTTTAAAACAATGCACAGGAAAAAATATTTTTCTTTGTATAATGATGAAAAATTAATACTAAAAAAATTTCTCTACATGAGAAAATTAGTATACATTCATGTATACGAATAATGTATCTGCCAAGAAAGTATCTATCTGTAAGTCCAAGTCAGAAAAAAACTGTGTGTTATTCAGAAGCATGTCAGTTAAATTACTGACATCTGACTCCTTTTCCTGTAAGATAGAATTTCAAGGGAGAAATATGTGAGGAATCAGCTATGGAGGTCACATTTCAAAGTCTGTTTTCCTAACCTGCTACTCACTAAAGATATGAATCTAACTGCTCAGAAGTATAACTTACAGAAGGAATATTTTCAGTGTTCCAGGTCATCTCTGTGTCCAAAGTGACCAAGAGGTGACAAATGAGAGGCGTAGTCATTTGATAGAAATCAAAAGCCCATGTGGGTTTTGTTTAATTTATAAACTTGTAAAAATTCCTACTAGTTAACTCTGAACTTCTTGTGCTCAACTGCTGTACTCATTATCTGCATATCTAACACGTAAAAGACATTTTAGACACATAATCTTTGAAAATAAGCTAATTAAATGGTCATTTTTAGATTTCTTTTTCCCTAATGTACAGTGAGTACATAGTATGTGTATTATTCTGTTCTCTGGCCCAAATTAATTTGATCTACCTTTTTGATCTACCATAGAAAAACAGTAGATAACCAACTAAGATTACCAGATGAGATAATTTTACCTTGCATTTTCCATTCATTTAATTAAATGTAGACTAAAATTAGATGGCAATATTTTAATGTAAACCTTTTGTTAGAAATGTGTTATGGAAAAAATATGAAAAATAATTTAATACTCTGATAACAATTTGTCACATATATTAAACTCTATATTTCTTCTGCTTCACTGAGCAGCTCTAAATATAATTGGTTGAAAATAGTGTGTTGAACCCACACATCAGCTGTATAATGCAAAAGGTGAATGAATATTCTGTGCTTAGCTCATTTTAGGAATTTAGAGACATGTTCTTTTCCACTTTATATTCTTTCCTGCATGTTTTATTTATGAAAATAATATTAATTATGATGTTAAATACTTTTGTATAGTCTTTCCTTCGTGAAATAATAATTCAAAAATTCTACACATATATAAAGTAACACTTGAGTCAGAATAAAAGAGCCTTAAACAACAAGATTTCTCAGCAAGCTTTGTTTTTCTTTCTAGAAATATGGAGATGTTATTTTTTCCTATGAACAGCTTGACTTTTCAAAGCAGAAGTTCCTTACAGATTTTTAATTCTCTCTGTATCTGTTTCAGTGGAAATATTTCTTGCATGTAGTACTGAGTTCCTAGGGTAAAGAATGAAATAAAATATCTGTCAATTTAGCAGAGATAATAATTCTTTATTACTATACATACCCATGTTTGAATTTTTTCAAGATGCAGTTTCAGTTCCAGAAAACAAACATATCTTGAACAATCAATATTTTCTAATCAATTCTAGTAAATTATGTACTATGCTGTGAAAAATATTTTTAAGGCTTATATATGAAAATAAAAGCTTTTCTATTTAATAAAATGGACTTTTATTTGCAATAGACTTCTTTAGTATTTACATTGCAGGTATTTGCAGTCATTAAAAGCAAAAATTCCACATTACTTACAAGAGTGGTCTTAATGGGGCTTAAAAACTTATCTTTTAACATGAACTTTGTGGAAAATAATATAAAAACTTAATAGAGATGCACTATATACCAAATTTAGCCTTTCAGTTGGGAGATGCAAGTTCTGTCTAGAAACTCCCTGGAATGAGAAATATGCCTGCTTTTCAGCCAGTTAAAAATGCTGTTACTACACTGCCTGTCATCTTGAATCTCCTACAAGTATCCTTGGGAGGTTATTTGTTCTTGAGATAAGAAATTGGAATCAAGAGAGTCCTCTCAAAGCACAATAGCTATCACCATGAACAGCTGAACACACAACTTTTATTTTAATTCGTTTCCACATAATAAATATGTGTAAAGATCTACAGTTCATGAAATGATCTTTGTCAGTTTGAAACATAATATGAGGAAAATATAAGAAATTAGACAAAGAACTTCTCATGAATCATACTGACAGTCACACAAGAAGCCATGTTTTTCTGAAATCTGGAAGTTTGTCTAATCTGATAAAGTCAGAAAGACTCGTTGGAGCATAATAACCACATGCATGCAAGATTTAAACTCTGCTTGACAACTTCATCACTACTAAGTTAGTAGTCATTGCAGCAGTTCTGCAGAAATTTTCACACTTTTACTAGAAAACCATTTCTATGACCTTAAAAATAGCTTCTTTCATGCTGTATAAAAAAAAAACCAACACATTATTTTTTGTTCACAAATGAGGGATACAAAGCTCAAGGTTTTTTGTTTTTTTTTTTTTCATATGTCATATTTCCAAAATAATAACAAAAAGTAAAGTTCATGTGGAAATCTCTCTCAGAATACTATATGCCTTTTTAAGATGTTTCAGTTAACCAATTAAAAATCTCTCTTCTTCATAACAATGAAGAGAAAATAATATTTAATACGATATAATTTTAATAAGTATTATTAATAATTAATATTATTTTAATATTTATAAATATGTCTACAGAATAATAAAAATTAAGAATGTGGAAACTTTAAGATAAGTTTGAAATAATTATATAAAACATTTAAAAAGCATTAAAAATACAATACAAAATTATGGAATGAAACCCAGAGGATTAGTCATTTTTGTCAAACACATCCCTTAATTGTTGATTCCATTCACAACATTTAATATTCCTAGAATCACAAAATTCACAAAGTTTTTGATTTGTAAGGGCTGTCTTGAGATCATCTCTCCCAAACCATCTGCTCAAGCATGGTCAGCTAGAAGAAGTCATTCTTTTGAGTATCACCAGACTGGGGATTCTGTCTTGTTTGGAAACCAGTTCCAGTTTCACCACCCTGACAGCAGAAAAGTGTTTTCTTGTATGCAGGTGGAATTGCAAGCACTTGTATTTGTATTCATTGTCTCTTTTCCTTTCAGTGTGTCCCACTGAAAACAGCCTTGTTCCAACTTCTTTACACCCCTGCTTCAGCTAATTTGTACACATTGATAAGATTCTCCCTGATCTTTCTCTTCTCCAGGTTGAAGAACCTCAGCTTTCTCCACCTCTCCTCAGACAAAAGATGCTCCAGCCCTCAATCCTCTCTGAGGCTCTGTGCCAGACACACTTTTGTGAGTCTGTATCTCCTTTGGATTGGAGTGCCCAGAACTGGGCACACACTTCAGGTGTGGTTTTATCATCAGTGTTGACTAGAGGTTAAGGATCACCTCTATCGACCTGCTGTCAACACTCCTCCTAATGCAGCCCAGGCTGCAAATCTTCCTTGTCACACAGAGATGTTGCTGGATTATGGTCACCTTGCTGTTCTTTCTTGCAAAGCTCTTTTCTAGCTGGTCAGTCACCACCATATACAGGTGCATGGGATCATTCCTCCCCAGAACTGGGACTTGGTGTTCCCTTTGTTGTTTAGATGTACATGGGCCCTCTGTAGTCATTTCTCCAGGCTTTCCTGTCCCTCTGAAATCAGCTCAATCAGCTCGTAACTCACAGTTTTCTATCATCTCCAAACTTGCTGAGAGGGTACTTTGTCCCATCATTCAGGTTATTGGCAACTTCAGCATTTTCTGTTCTTTGCCACCAAAGAACAGAACCCTACCTCATGAGCCCTACCTCATTCAGTCCAGGGCTCTTGTTTTCCATAGTCTTCTCTCTCTCTTTGAGAGAATGTAGACTCTTGTAGAATACTTTACAAGCCTTGGATAATTTATCTCTAGGTTTTGGCTTTTCAAATTCCATAAATCTGCATGATTGGTCAGAAACTCTAAGCTCTTTCTGATTCTGCTTGTGCTGTTTCTCTCTGTTGTACACCTCCTTTATGTCTCAATTCAGACAAGAGGTCCTTGCTCATCCATACAAATTCTTGCCATCTTTGTTCGACTTCCTACTTTTTAGACTAAACTGTTCTTCAGTTTGGTGGAGGCTACATTTTGATATCAACTAGTTCTCCTGGACCCCTCTTCTTTCCAGGCTTTAATCCAATATGACTCTCTCAAACCAATATCTGAAGTGGTTGAAATCCAGGGCTGTTATCCTGTTGTCACTTAAGAAATCTCTTACATGTCTTGAGCATTGCTATCTTGTACTTCCAACAGACATCAGGGTGCATAAAATCATGGTGAGGAAAAGATTTTTCAGCTTCCTTAGCTGTGTGAAGAAAAGCTCCTCTATTTCTTATTCTGAATTATCAGGTCCTTAGCAAAAATACACTGCAACAGTGCCAGTGTAGGTCTGCCCTCTAATTTTGACCCACCGGATCTCAATTGACTCCTGATACCTCCCAAGACAGCTCCATGCAACTCCTTACAAAAAGATGTAGATTTATACCCTGGATCCCTAAAAAGAAATGATCCTGTTGTCTTCAACTGATGGCTTTATATTAATTGCTCCCTGTAATTCAGAAGTACATCCTAAACATGCAGTATTCCATTATTAAAAACAACTAATTCTGCAAAACATGTATTGACTAATTCGTGCCTAACTTTTAAAATGAAGGTAGTTTTTTTTTCAAGGGAAACCACAAACTAAGGAAGTTCTTGAATATATAATAAATCGTTTAAATTTTTTTAAGTTCTCAGATAAGTAATAGTTTTCAGCTCTCTGTATATAAAATATCTCTAAATCAAAGATGTTTTTCTTTATGCACACCACTTTCTAGAAGAAGCACTAGTTCTCACACTCACCATAAAGTATTTTTATTGACAACTGTCAAGGTTGGTATACTGGACTAAAAGATCCTTTTTTATGCATTAGAATTACAGTTTTTATATGCGTATATGCAGTAACCACATCTTTGTCTCAAAGAGACTGAGCTCTCCCTGACAAATCTGTTAATAAATTTGAATATACTTAATATTTAAAGCTGGAGATGATATAAAAATCCCATACTACAATTATAATATACAGGACATTACAACAATTTCAATGTAAGTGTCATATAGCTATTTCATTTGGAAGAATGATTAGTTTGGTCATTTATCTGACAGGGTGACAAGATAAAACAGAAAGTTATTCTGCACTTACTTTTTTAATAATATGTAATCCACAATTTTCATGAACTCAGAAGTTATGCTGTTTCTTTATAAGGCACTCAGAGGAATAACCCATGCCTCTAGTGATTTAGTATCCTTTATTTGCACTTCTAATTAAAAGTGCAAAAAAACTATGTCTAGATCTTCCTCGTTTACTGCTTTTGGTAATTTTTGTTGTTTCCAAGAAATATTGTTTGCCAGGGGCTCGTTGGTATACAAAATGCCTGGACTTTAATTCTGATATCCCATATGGTCTTCCTTGGTTTCCCAAATGCTTACCACAGTGAAACCTATTTTCCTGGCAGCCAGAGAGGCCTTTAACAGCCCGTACTACCCTTTTCCATTGCTCAGAGATGGCTTATTTTTTTCTTGCTATTTTGGCATATAACTATGAACAGGTGTCAATAGGTTCAAGGAAGCATGTGGTGTCAGTATAGTGGGGCTGTCAGAGAAGATGGACTCCTCTCCTCTTTTCCTGGAGAACAGATGTCCTTTGCAGTGTTCTGCAGGTCTTCCTATCTCAATCCTATTGATACCTGGCATCTCTGCCTGATGGCAAAAGCTCCACCAACTTCTGAATGGGCATTCTGCCATCAAAACAGATGGTCTTAGAGTCAGGCAGCCCAAAAAAATTGATGTGAATACATTTTTAAAGGCCATAATCCCAACTAGCCACGTGGAAATGGTTGCCCTTTCTCTGCTCCTGTTACTATTATTCAGACAATATGTTACTGATACTTTGCCTTTGATCTGAATTAATATTTCAAATTGTATTGCATAAATTTCATTAAATATTAAGTCTTCTCATATATACATAGAGGTATGGATATATATGTACACAATCAAATGGAATTAATTTGCAGCATTTAGCAGAGAGCGATTTATAACTTATTTACGTCATAATACTTAGCAGTTATGCAATCGTTTAATATTCCAAACCCTTCGTATATTCAACTCGCATATTCATTAACTCATATTCAACATCTATATAATCAATCAAGGTCAAAGTAATCAATGTAAACACACATACTAGAATAAATAAAGTTAATATATGTCAAAATCTATAAAAATTTTCATGCCTTTATTTGCTGAAAGCCCATTTGAATTATTATAGTAGTTAATGTCTCCTTCATATGAAGTAATGAAATGAGATTCTATATAACTCTTTCTAAGAAAGGTAGAATTAAATTAGACTTTGAATATTTTCCTTCTTTTGACACTATAAAATTTCCAAAGAAACAGCCTAAATCCATTCAACTTTTAGGAATCTTTCATTAGGTAACATTTACATATTTGCGCTATATCATTCTACATTAACCAATTATATATGCAATCACTTACACAATTGGTTGCTGCAGTTTTAGTGCATTTAAATTTATATTAAGTATGCAATGACTTAGACAATTATATGCAGAGGACACTGGAGTGAACTGGGAAACTTACTAAGAATTTCAAAAGTTATTTTTAAAAGAATGCTCATTATTGCAGGACTCCAGTAATCATATCCTAGGTGATTACAGAAACTAGAAATAACCCCCAGAATGATCTATTCCAAAATTTCTATTTTTTCCACCAACTAAGGTAATCTGTTTTGTTATTGTACAGAAAGTCTCACCCATCTTTCAAAAATCTAGCCCCAGATCATGTCTACTGTTAGTTGCAAATATAAATTATGTCTTTATTGTCATGTTATACTGCAACAAGATTTTAAATACATTAACTCTTGTAGTATACACTTTTCAGAATGGCTGTTATAAGTTCTCTTTCATGTGTTCAGGTAGTAGCAGATGCAGAAGTGATTTGAACTGGGTAAATATTTCCAGATATGAAAATTTCCCATGTGGTTTGATTATCATAGACATAGAATTTAAGTTTCAGTAGTCAGATTTATTGTTGCGAAAAATTTCCAATGGATTTCTAGAAAAGGACATGACCTATTCCACCATTTTATTTCCTTAGCATAACTGATAACAGCTGTCATTTTTATCAGAGAGCATAGCATGTCCTCAGGCACAAGTAACAGGAAAAAAGACTGCAGAATAAAATTGTATCTACAGTGTCGTAATTGCCATAAAAAGAAAGATAATACTGAAATAAATATGAGCTATAGGAAAATACAATAATGAACCATAACAAGGTAAATGAAAGACTACCAGGGGAATAAAAGATGGAAAAGAAGACCTGCAGTTGTCAGACAACCCCACCAATCACTTGATTATATCATGGTATCAACAGAAACTCCATTTGCAGAGAAATCAATCTGTCCAGGTTTGTTTCATAGCAGTTTCACAGCTGTATTCTTATCTACGATTTATCCCCAGTAAACATCAGAAAAAGCCAGGGTATGTCAGTTGATATAATAATATGTACTCCACCAGAACATTTTTGGCATCCTTAAGTAGATCCAAGGAGAATCAGTTGTTTCTCACAATCCAAGAATAACCACCTGTCTGACAACAAGAGAAGTAGCTGGAGACTATTGATATTAGTAGATTTATTTGAAGTTGGGTTTTTTTTTTCCCAGACAGGTTCATAATGTACATTGAGTCAGATAAACCAAAATTTGCCTTTAAGAATATTATGAAGGTTCTGGGACCATGAATACAAGACAGAGCAGCACTTGCATACCTCTAAGGCTTGAGATAGTTTGTGACTTATGGAAGATACAGTGAATGTGCTGTTAACCTAAAAATACTGACATGATACTGAATTCAACTCCTTTATAGGGCTTTACAAATCTTTTTGCTGTTAGTGTTAGTCTGATGAAAATGTTAAAATAATTAGAAGTGGTAAAAATATAATGTAAGAATGGAAAAAAGGATCTATTAGATAACTTAGAGCTAAAGATACTACATACAAGGCATTTTACTAAAAGACATAAACAGGGCAATCGTTTTGAAAAATGTCTTGACATTCAGAAGAGAGTGCTTCAGCATGAATGGTAGTATATTATTTCTGCCTGCTTCCAGGGAAGCCTTCTCTTCAGTGGGGCTCTTTTGTGGTCCGCAGTGGTGGTGGACGCAACCTTCCCCAAGAGTGTCTTGTGCCAGTGGGTAGGAGCCATGAGAGCATCAGCACCCACACAGACAGACAGACAAACAGACACACACACAGCAACTCGGCAGTGAAGACATGGGAGGGTCCAGGTGTGGAGTTCAAACGCGCTTTATCTCAGGTGATGCTGAAGAGCTCCAGGGGCCAAAGACGAAGACAAAGGAGGGTCTAGGGTATAAATACAGGGAAAGAGGGGGTGGAGGAGACCGTCAGGGATCCAATGGTCTGAGGGCTCAGGGGCAGTACACTGGGAAGGAACCAATAGGGAATGCCAGGGTGGATAGGCGGGGTTACATAAACCAATGGGGTAACTGGGAAGGGACAACTTACTAGAACTTGAACATATAAGGGTAAAAGGGGTAGAGAAGACCAATGGTCCAATGGGCAAGACAGAACTGGGACAAATTAACATAGTGCTGGAGAGCACCATGGGAGAAGTGTCTTTCCTCACCCTAAGCTATGAGGAATGCCTGGAGCTCATGGCATGCCCCTCTAGAGCATCACAACAGCCTTCTTCCCCATGGACTCAGGTTTTCGCAGGGTTCAGATACCCACATTACCTAGTTACTTCCGGCTGAAATTAGGTTGTCTGTGGTTATATTTACATCTATATTGGTTGCTTGAAAGTTGATAAATTGTTTCCTTGAGAAGCAGTGGAGAGCAGAACAGGTCATACTGGAGACAGCAATTCAAACCTGCTCTTTTCATGTCTTTCTTTCCTGAGAAGGTATTAGTACCCTTTAATAAAATCAGCTTTCAAACTTCTAATTAAGGCAGTCTAGATTAACAGCATGATACAATAAGAGGACTCTGCAGGTGGAATTATAAGGTGCGTATAGGACTTCCACTGCTATTTTCTGAAAGTTGCCCCTGCATTCATTTCCCTGCAATCATTAAAGAATGCAGGGTAAACACATGTTTTACCCTTATAATTTTATTAACGACTATTAACTTATTTAAATAGATTTCTGAATTATATGTTCCATATAGTCAGCATAACAGTAACTTGATGTATTCTAGCATACAGACACATTTTTATTTAAAAAAAACAGTAAGAAATGGTCTTTATAAATTTTTTCTCTCAAGGTCTTCAGGTCATTTATTGCACAGTGCCTCTTTCTCTTAATAAATAGCTCAGGTATAGTAAAGATTGTTGTGTCAGTGACAGCAGGCTGCCCAGGTACAGTAATGAGCTCACAGCACAGGGTTTTTCAGAGAAACATGGCTTTCACATGGTCCTCTGGGAAGGATAACATGTTCTTACTGACGGTTTTATTTGCTCTGCTGATGATTATTTCACAGTAGCTACTGCATTTCTGACAACTAAACTTTTTTGCTTTCATTCCATTTCATTTCATTTTGCTTTGTAATAAATTCCTGAAAGGACAAGATTAATTATTTGTCTGTGATTCTAGGTTTACTGAAGTGAAAAGAAGAAATCCTATTTTAATTCCAGTGTTCCACAAAACGAGTAAACTTAGAGAAGGTGGCATTAGCACCATGACCTTCAGTTGGGAAAGTGATTCTTAACAGGAGTCTGACCAACCATGTATATGACAGGGAGCTTGGTGTCCTTGTGGTTTTAATACTGAGATGTAACTTAGTAAATTATGCTGCAAATGTATGTAAAATCAATGCTAAGCTTTTTTTTAAATACTTTTGAACTTCAAAAGACTGAGGTGGGATAGAAATCCAGAGCGTCATTACCTATATCCTATAGTACTGATTGTGAAGTTAAACACCTCAGGAAAACGCTTCCCTGAATTTTGTATGGTCATGATAGCTAACAAATATATTCAGTGCTGAGAAGCCAGAAAAAAATCTGCATGATTGTAGAGATGAAAAATATAGAACAGAAAGTAAAAGGGATTTTGGACATCATCATTCTACTTCTGAATTAATAAAAATAACTTTAAAAGAAGGAACTAGGAGTCCTTTGTATCAAGCTATTCTGTTTCTCTTTCATAATCTCTATCCAAATATTCCTAAATATAGGAGCCCCTATGCAAGGCTAAAAAGAGGTCTCCTTAAATATCAGCTTTCAAACATTGCCAATATATTACAATTCCTGTGAGCCCAAAGGTTATTAAAAAACAAAATACTGTTTCCTTTGTGTTATTTAAATTAATTTTGAAATGTTCAGTTATAATTCACTTCCTTCTATTTTTGAATGATGAAAGAAAAAGTATTTTTTGCAATGTTTGATTGTTCCTTATACTTAGGAAAGGCACTGCTAGGGACAACTGAGTTTATGGGAAGATGACCTTTTCTGTTGCCATAAGATATGTGAATTTCAGTGAGAAGTATACAGGATTGAATACACCTTTCTTGTAGTAAAGAACCAACAACAAAAAATACCCCAAATGCTAACCAAAGAAAGAGAAAACCTGCCTCAGATCAGCTCCAGTCTATTCAGCTTTAGCTCTGAAAGATCATGAGAAAAAACTAGAAATAACCATCTCAAGAGTAGCACACCCTGAATAATAAAATACAAAAATAAATAAATTAGATTTTTTTTTTTTTTTTTTCCAAAACAGATATGGACATAAGGCTGGATTTAGGTTACCAGTGTGAGTCTCAGTGCAAGAAAGATGATGTAAGACTGTGGGAAACCAGTTTAATCAAGCATGAGCCATTCTGGGAAAATGTCTGTCCTTTGGAAACACATGGAGATAACATAAAATTATGCTGGACTATTTAAACGTATATGCAGAAACTTGACTACGTTCCTTTTTTTCTTTTATCTTATGTAATTGTCACCATGAGGCAAAGCCAAATAGGTTGTACTTAAAGGCTTCAGCAGATAAAACAGAAAAAAATGAACATATCTGTCTAGTATGCATAAAGTTGCAAAAAAACCTCCAATTTGAAGAAAAGTTCCTGAAAATACTTATAACAAATATTTTCCTGTATAATAAATTATTATAATAATGTTAATACTTCACATTGTACTATAGAAATGAAAAGAAAAATGCATTTCTCTTACAGGCAACTTGTAATATTTTACTTTCAATTCAATCAATATTTACTTTCAATTAAGACATAGCAGAATTGCTATATGAAACATAAAATATTTTGAACTGCTTCTAGATTGAGGTATTGTGTCCTGTTCTCCCAGTGAACAGCTGCTTGGCCTTGAGCTCTGATATTATGTCTTGAATGAAAGTTTATTGAATAGAATTCAATAAAATTTTCTGTTTTTCTTTAGAAATTTACACAGAATTATAATTACCTACATTGTGTCAGACCAGCAACACAGGCATCCTACTAGTTTCTACATAGTGACAGAAAGAAAAGGTCTTGGAATTTGACATAGAATGCATTCATTTGAAAACAGCAGCATCAAAAAAAAAAAAAAAAAAAAAAAGAAAGTTGAGTAATTATGCAGTCTGCACTTGAAACTTGTGTATGTATTCTATGAAAGGAAGTGATTGTTTCATAAAATTAAAGCAGCATTACTTTGTTACCAATTTCCATATTTTGTTGCAGTTTCTGGAAAATTTCCCCAAAACTTTTTATTAAAATAGCTGCAAATTATTTTGGTACATATTTTTGATTAAAAAAAATAAATCTATATAAAACATCCATCTTGAGGATCTCATATATAAATTCTCTGAATAATTTGTTTTAATATTCCTTTTTAAATATTGTTCCTCTTTTAATCCATAGTAGAATAGCTATTTTATAAATTTTTGATTATGTTTAGCTGAATTGCAAGGAATAGTCCTCCATTCATGCCTAATCCAAACCTCTGGAGGAATTATAGCTGCTGCCTGGAATGAAAAGAGGTTTCCTTGCTATTATTTAATCATCCAATCTGTTATCTATTATCTGCAGTAATAAGAGCAAAGTTCAAAAGCTGTAAGTCCTTCTTCAAATTAAATACCATTAACTTCAGCCTCACATCAGATTTTCTTGAGATGTCTAAAAATAAATACCTTCTTTGGATATCTTCAATAGGAAATCCATCCTCACTTGCAAGTAGAGAGTCTGAAATAAAGTGCTGTGCATGAAACATAGAAAACTTTACATGATAGTAGTGTAGAAATACTGCATTCATTTGTGAGAGAAATAAAATATTATCTCATTGTATTTGGAGAATTTGCTTGTTAATGTAGTTTCTTTCACCTTTCTGGTATCAATGCTAACATTCCTTTCAACCTGTTTAAATCCTATCCATTCCTGATTTAACATCAGTGGAAAATTCTGTCTCAGTCTTGAAGTGCCTGCCTGTCTCAAGCTGCTTTATAAAGGACTACCTATAATTCTAGAAGCAAAAACAAAAAAGACACAAGGATTCCCTCTTTTCTGTCTGCTGGTGTCAAGTCCCCACATGCTATTCATTCATGCAGTTCATCATTATTAACTGAATTTCTCAAATTAATTTTAAAGTTTTCAGGTTTTAGGCCAATTTATGATTAACCTACATGCATAAATTAATTGGATATTCAAACCTGACAGTGTCTTAGAAAAAGGAAAAAGCTGTGATTCATCAAAAAGTTTTCAGAAACACACTGTGAAAGCAGTCAGAAAGTTCCTCCAACAGGATTATCTAACACTGGTGGACTATTGGAGGTGGAATTTGGCTATGACTCATCTCACCTCTGGGCACTGGCAAAGATCCCCTGAGCTATCTCCATGCAGCAGTAAAGCTGCCCAGCTTCTGCTTTAATATTATACCTTCTGAAAATATAACATCTCTGGTCACTATTATTTGGATTGTTTTATGTGACCTTTCTTTCACAGTGAAATCTCTGACTTCTATAGACCAAGGCAGATGCTACAGTTTTCTTGAGTTTTAAGCCTCATATTGCAAAATAATATAAAATATGGGAAAATAAAAAAAACTCTTATCATGATGATTATCATTATTATTTAAAAACAGAGACAAAGAAAGACCTTTCAAAAAAAAAGGAAAAATTACTAAACTACTTTTTTTTAAAGGAAATTTTAAACGAGTCATTCCTTCATATTTTCAAATATTTTCGTTCATCGATATTCCATATGCTTGATTGCAAATGCAAGAAATTTTTGATTACATTTCCTACCAAGGGACAAAATTCTGATAAAAATATAGCCCAGAGTAACTTGAAAAAAGTTCAGTAAAACTGCCATTTAGTTCCAGGAACAGAGATTCTAACATTTTGACTGTGTGCTCCCTTGAAACAGCAGTTTCTCTGAGGTTGTTAAAGCCAGAAGTATTTGAATTAGATCTTTTTAGTTTGTTTGACCTTAACTGCTGTACAGTTCCTTTTTTTGTCTTAGCTCTCCCTGTACTCAGAGATCTTTATGTGCCTGGTTTGCAGAGTAGGCCAGCTTTTATCTTTTGTTGGATGTCTCGTTCTTCCATTTGAAATTAATTTCCCAAAATATGCATATAAATTAGCTGGAGAGAACACATCCTTACAGCAATAAATCCTTAAACTTTATGTGTATCTGTGATTTGTTTGGAGGACTCCAAAAGCTCCAAGGAGCATTTCAACAAAGAAACTGAGTGTGGCTAGTACACCAAACTCACAAAAACTTTTCAATCACTAATTTTTAATTCCTAAGAAACAGTTGTTACAACATAGTTTAAATACCTTTAAATTTATAAGAAACAGTAAAATATTACTGAGGCAAATTTTGACAGTAATTCTGACTTTTTGGATTGTTAATAATTACTCTTGCTGCCATTTTACACAACAGATAGATGTGTTTGAATCTGAATTGAATCCTTGCTAGTCAAGAATAGTAAATAGCAGTTCCTGAAGCATGGGAAATGCATCTAGTGAAGAAGATTACTTTGTATATAGAAAATGTTCAGCACAGAGAAATTAGAGAAAAATCAAACAGACAGTTTGTGTGAGAATTTTGACAGAGGTTCGGCAAGATTCCCTAAATGGATAAAATCAAAGTGAACCACATGGAAAAAAATTTTGTACAGAAATTTCTGAAGACACTATGTCAGTTTCTGAGTCTGAAATCTTTGTGATGAAGAAATTCACCTTCTACACTTTCTGTGAACCCACTTACACATTAATTTTCTTAACGATTTGCTAGCCATATCAGGGTGCTTCTGAAACACAGATGGTAAATCACAAAGTGTTGATGTTCAGTGAGGAAATACTGTAGAAGTCTCATGCAATAACCCATACCTGAGTGTTCAAATAATCACCTGAACAGTAATTATTGATACTTACTCTAATAGGATTGTGCACCACCACACACTGCTTAAGAAGCCAGCGAATTAGAACAAATGCATAAAATTTTTATTCCCATTTAAGATGTTGTCTATGGTTCAACTACACAGGCAGACACAAACTGACACTACAGAATTTTGTTGATAAAGGATTTCCCTCAATCTTTCCATTCAAGTTAAAATAAATGTATTTTATTTTGCCAGGTTGATATATCATTACAATTAAATAATTTATTTCCAACATTCTTTGTGGTCATGTTAAACCTAAGAAAATTAAATAAAATTAAAAACAAAGAAGCAGTCAAACAAACAATTTTTTATGCTGTCCCACCCTCCATGACTGCTGACTTTGCTGCTGAGGTCCTGTAACTCTGAAAATCCATTTTATCTCAACACACTTGTAATGTTCTTCATCTGAAGTGAAAATTTTCTCAGTAGGAAGGAATATGCATAATTAACAATTTAATTTATATTAACAATTTATCAAAACAGATTTCCAAGACTAACAGTCATGTGCATAAAGTTTTTAACTACATAACTTTATGCCTCTTGAAATGCTCACCTTTGTGGGAGGGAAATCTCAGACTCTTGTTACATCTGTCTCAATGGTGGAGGGGGGGGAAAAAGGAAAAAGTTATCACTGATATAGTGAGGGAATATGAACAATGACACAGAGCAACCGCAGACTGTTCATTCATTAAGAGACTATGAAAACTTTACTTCACACATTAGGAGGCAATGAAAACTTAAGTATTTCTACTACAGTAATTTACATCACGTGTAGACTTTGCTCAGTTTTTTTGCTTCTTCAAATAAGGGGGTCTGTCAAGAAATTTTTTAGTCATGTTTGTAATCAATCTCCTAAAATACATTTCACTGTGCATTGGAAAGTTACAAACATTTAAAACACTGAAAGACCAAGATCAAATTTTACTTTCAGTGTGAATTGTACCAGCAAACAATTAACCAGGTAATTACCAGGTAATAGAGTAGAATTTTACTCTTGTGGTATATCAGCTGATGTCCCTGACATAACCTGGCATGATGTCCTCAGACTACAAGTGACAGGACTGAAAGATTTTTGTCATCACATCTTTTAGGCAAGTTACAAGTGGCGATGTTTGAGGGAGCTGAGTTAAACAAAGACACTGAAGCAGAAATATTTTAGTATGTCTGTAGGTGATGTTAGGATCAAGAGCAAAGTTGCTGTACTCCCTGTATGAAACACTCACAGTCAAATGTACTGTCAATACTGTTTTTTAAGGCAGAAGAAAAACCACTGGAGATGCAGTGGCTAGGATCAACTGATAAGAAGGAAGGATCAGTAATGGAGAGAAGAAAAAGTTCAAAATATGTTAAAAGTAGTGTAACCAGAGAGAAATTGGTTGGAAAGAAGAAATTCAGCATTCATGAGGAGGCAGGTTTGACATGGGAACATCAAAAGAGGACGTGTATAAAAATGTATAGGTGAGAGAAAAGGCTGCAAAGGTTAAGCACTGGAGTTGGGAAAGAAGACTGTAATGGTTGTGGCTCCATATGGCAATTTTATCTATGTTATGCAAGTAATGAGAAAAGAAATAATACAAAGTGACCCAGTCATAAAGAGATCTCCAAATTGCTGTCTCTCGTGTTTCTATTTTATGTTTTGGAAACAGTACCAACCACATATTTTTCTTCTAATTCTGTGCTTCACAATTTGCTTCATATGTATCTATGTTTATGATTTATCTGATCACATAGTCTTTGGAAAAAGAAGCCTATACATTCCTTGACATAGCTCCCAAGGCTCTATGGTAGTCTTTTCTTACTTTTTTAACAAGGCGTGTTTGTGTATGTGTATGGATAGAGTTATATTTTGAAGATAATTTATGTGATAAGGTTTGAATGTACATGATACACTTTGAAAAGCAAGAATTAAGTATCATTATGTATGCTCAGGCAGTGGGTTTACTTCTTTTAAATTTCAGTGATTATCTTTCACACTTTAGGTACATTGTAGAACAACACTGGAAATACTGCTGTGAAGAGGAAAGATTCAGAGCATAAATGTAAGGAAAATATTGCTAGAATCAGATATGATAGAACTAATTGGGAAATATACAAGTAAAATAATTCAAGATAATACAGAAAAGTGTTCAGTCTGTGTCAAGCATTCTTTCTTCTGGAACTGATTTGGAGCTTTGAAATAATATTATTAGACTTTTAAATCTATGATCTATCAGGCCAAAATTCTTATTTAAAAAGTGGGCATCAGAATACCTTTAATTTGTTATTCAAGAAACATCCTTGAGTATATGAAATAACAAACAAAAGCCCAAAATATCTAATTTCTTTAAGCTGGTGGTATGGTGTAGCACATACAACTGGCTGTATCAGGTCATGTTGCACAAAGCTATCAAATTCAAAAGCTGTTTTTGAACACTTACTGCCAGCGGGTTGTTACCTACAAGCAGTGAGTCTTTTACTGTTACCCACTGGAAGGAGTCAGTGGCAGGTGTTCTGCTTCTGGCATAGCTCTGCTTTAGAATTTATGGGGTTTTTTCTTTTTCCAAGGAAGATTTCATTAAATGCTGTTACAGCTCTCTATGCATAGTCAACAGCCCTAGACTGAAGCATAAAAGAAGAAAAGAATTCCTTCTCCCTGCAGATTCTGAACAAAAGGAATATATTATCCTAATGCTTATTGCAGAGAAGAATGATGCCTTGCATGGTACCATTTATTGTTATAATAAAGAACAGGTTGCTGATAAGACAAGCTGTTCATTAGAATGCCATTGGCAATAACAGTAAGAAGTATGTAACTAGATGTTCCTGCCAGCCCTAAAGACATTTTGTGCTCATGAACAACCCTTAGGTTATTCTTTCAAGAAACTACAAACTTTTATTTGCCTCAGAAATGTATAGGTGTCCTGTAGACTAAATTTATGATGCAAAGAAATTTATCTCAGGAACACCCCATACACAGAAATATAAACGTAATTATTCTGGTGTGGATCTTTCAGAATCCATGAATTTCAGTTCCAGCCATAGTAACTTATCTAAAACTAGGAAAAAACAGTGTTGGTTGGGTTTATTTGCTTTTTATTTTTCTTTTTGCTTTTGTTTTGTTTTTGTTTTTTGTTTTTTTCCATTCCATCAGCAGAACTTTGTTCCACTTTTAAAACCTGTGTATTGTATATTAATTTTTTTCTAACTGAATGACATGAACAGCATCAGCTTATTCCATCGCAGAAATAAAATTAAATTCATTATCACATGTGAAATTGATATTTTTTGGTTAACAGTTGAGAATAAGTACAAAAAATAATTAAGAGAATGAATTGATGTCATGAGAATGGAAAATAAATTTAGGAAAATTATATACTAATGGAATTTTGTTCTAATACAATTTCTGTAATGGATGTTTATTTGCCTTATAGATTTGGTAAATGTTAAAAAAAAAGTTAATTTTTGTAATTTAGTGGGTTGACCCTTGCTGGCTTCTAGGCACCTACCAAAGCTGCTCTATCACTTCCCTCCACGTCTGGACAGGGGAGATAAAATATAAAAAAGGGTTCATGAGTTAAGGACTGGAAGAGATCATTTACCAAATACCACCATGGCAATAATAGACTTGAATTAAAGTTATTATTGAATTTGTTATTAACAAAATCAGAACAGGATAATGAGAAGTAAAATAAAACCTTAAAAACACGTTCCCTCACCTCTCCCTCCTTCACAGCTCTACCTCCTCCCCAGTGGCACAGGGAGACAGGGAACAAGGTTTATGGTCTTCATCAAAAGTTATTTTTCCAGCTGCTCAGGGAGAGGAGTCCTTCCCCTGCTCCAGAGTTGTGGTCTCTCCCACAGAGTTCTCCACTGACTTCCCCAACATGAGTCCATCCCACCCATGCCTTCTCTGACTGCAATCAAAACTGGAATAAATTTCATTTCTCCTTCTTCTTCTCCTCCTTTTTGTTGTGGTTCTTGTTATCCTTCTTCTTCTTTGTTTCTTCTCTATTTTTTTCTTTCTTCTTCAATATGTTATTACAGAGGTCTTACCACCATTTCTGTTTGGCCCAGTCTTAGTCAGCAACACATCTGTCTTTGAAGATGCCAGGCATTCACTCTGCTGTTCAGGGGGGAGCTTCTGGCAGCTTCTCACAGAAGCCATCCCTGCAACCCCCCCGCCACCAAAGTTTGGCCGTGCAAACCCAGTACAGTAGATTATACAACAGCTCATTGAACAGAGTTATATGGCATATATTAATGCTTGTAATACTGTAATTAAAATATTGTAAGCATGTTTATATGATCTGATGACAAGCATTCTTGCTCTGACCTTGCTTTGAGTTGAATGGAGATGAGACGCTACTGATATGAAAATTGAAGAAGAGTTTTGGCAAGCTCTGTAACAGCAGAAACACCTGTGATACAGACAAAAACAACTCTCTTATGCTTACCTCCACCCGCTGCATGCTTCTCTTTTCCCTGTGTTTTGAAATTTTCAGTAGCTTCTTCCTTCCTGCAGGTCTTCTCCAACATTTTCCTGACTTCCTGTCTCTCCAGGTGGACTACTTCTGAGATAAGAGGTGACCCTTAGAAAACCTAACTCCTGCTAACTCTTCCAATTTTCTCAAAAAATGATGCTCCCCTGGGATTCTTCAAAGAATGTCCCTGAAGGTCACTGTCTATGATGGTCCTGGGCTGTGACATTACTATTTGCCTTGCTCCCACCTTTCATGAGCATCAACGTAAGCATCCATGACTCACAGCTACAGCTGGCTGATCCCAACCTTTGTGTCTGTAACCAGTTTTCCCTTGGTTTTAAGTAAGAGATTCAGTTAAGTACTTCTCCTAAACAGCTGCCTGATCTAGAAGTTGTCTTCAAAGCACTCCAGAAACCTCTTGTGTAGGGAAAGTAGGAAATGGAAGTGGAGTAGGATAGCATAGGAAAACAATTTTTCTTAGATATGAGCTGCTGCTTTTCTTATGCACTAGACAACAACTCAGCATGACAATTTACATTTTCAGCAAATTATAGGCATGAAACTCATAGATACACTAAGAACTCTCAATATTTTCAGTGAATATGGAAATTCATGGAAAGAAATAAAACCCAAAAGCTGCCTATGTGAAATTACTGAGTAGTTTTAGAGGGAAAAAAAATAGTCTTTTTTTTTTTAATAATGATGACAGAAAAGTCCATCCAGATATTAATATAGGTATAATCCTAGGAAAGAATGGTTGGAAAATCAATGTCATGCCACCAAATGTGTGTTTACCTAAATTTAACTCTTGTCATTAATGAATGGGTTAGTTTTCTGCTTTCTTGTTGTAATGTTTATGAACTAGACCACAGAACCACAGAATAAGCTGAGTTGAAAGGCACCCACAAGGATCATCAAATCCAACTCCTGGCCCTGCACAGCACCATCCCCAAGAGTCACAGCATGTGCCTGAGAGCATTGTACAAACACTTGAGCTCTGTCAGGCTTGGTGCCAAGACCACTTCTCTGGAGAGCCTGCTTCAGTGCCCAACCACCCTCTCTGTGGAAAAACCTTTTCCTAATATCCAACCTAAACTACCTCTGACACAACTTCAGGCCATTCCCTCCAGTCCTGTCACTGATGACCGCAGAGCAGAAATCAATGTCTGCCCCTCCTTTCCCCCTCATGATGAAGTTGTAGACTGCCACAAAGTCTCTCCTCAGTCTCCTCCAGGATGAACAGACCAAGTGACCTCAGCTGCTCCTCATACACTTCTTCTAAAGGGCCTTCACCATCTTCATTGCCCTCCTGCTGTGTGTAGTGGTTAATTACAGATATTTCAAGAGAAACAAACATTTTATTGATTTATCCATGCTGAGTACATTTAAATATTGTTTAGCTCAGCTGTTTGTCATAGAAGGGGAATAACTGTCTATGAGAGATTTTTCCAGCTTTATCTAAAAATCTATAAACTGGTTTATATTTATTGTTATTATTGACTTAAATAAGGTACACAAAAACCTTTTTCAATGGTTTAGTTTATTATTTACTTATTAGTGCTATTTTATCACATTAGGCCATCCAATTCTATTAAAAAGAACTTTTTGTTTTAAGGAGTTCACTAGAGACCTAAAATGACTTTATGATTAACAGCATTGTATTTTCTTTTGAAAGGCAGCATCTTAAGTAACGCCAACCCTTTTTACTCATAAATTTATTTATATGAAGTATTTCTCATATGTAAACTTTCTTAGTTTATTTGAACAGCTTATACTCTATAATATTTACTGAAATAGCTTGTATTTTAAGCAGGAGTTCTTTAGGCTTGTGTAGGTCCTATGAGTATGCATTTCACAACCTTAAATTATCACTTATAAAGGTTCTTATGTCTTATTCATAAATGAGATTCACCTATATTGTAACAAGTTGGAGGAGGATGGCTGTCAGTTTCAGATGAGATGTTCCCATTAAACATTTCTATAATATGTGTTAACAATACAGACTCCTATAGTCTAATGCATAGCTGTGCATAAAGCAACTTTCTGACCAGTTTTAGTACACGCACAAAACTTCTCAATTGCCATAAAAGACCATAAATACATCTCTAAAGTTTATGTTTCAATTTTGCCAAATTGTTGCTTTTGCATTCTTACAAAATTCCACTAAAATAGTTATTAGTTTCTTCACCACCACTACAGATGTGTTAGAAATGTAACACAATTAATATATATCATAGATTTTTTGTCTGATGAATTGCTATTATTATTAAATCATGAATCACAGCACTGTAAAGAGGAAAGACTAAGGTGAAAGTACAGGGATATTAATTATTACAATGAGTTGAAAAATTTTATCTAGAGTAATGCAGTTTTTCATATCTATTAAAAGAGATAGACACTATACAGACCTTCCGTTTTGACCTGAATGCAAAAAAAAGGGAAGAATAAGAAAAGTACAATTTGCTTAAAGAGAAGATCATGCTCAGATATCTGTAATGTGTCATGCTACTTCTGATATTGAGATGGTTGAAAACATTTCCTCTAGTTTTTGCCAAGTTCCTAGTGATGACTTTGATCTAGGAGACTTCAATAACCTTTTTATGGCAAGTGGTTTTATGGTGAAGGGGAGAAGGAAATCAATAAGAGTACCTATCAAATTCCCAAAGCATGCAAAGGTAAACTGACCTTCCTGTTGAGCAAAAAGTCTTTTAGAATAACCTTTCACCTTTACTTTGAACTTACCTTTTCATATGTGAACAATTTACCCTGAAGTTAATTTTGTACAAAATTGGAGGACAGCCAGCTGCAGTTTTGTGAACTGCAAAATCACTTGGAGAAACATAGCTCTGTAGTTCTTCTAAACTGAAAAAAATATTCCCCATAATGGTGGAGGAGAAGGAGAAGAGGAAAGGGAAGAGGAAGAAAAAAAAAGAAAAAAAAGGGAAAATAAATAAAGAAGAAAAAGAGGAAAAAAAAAAAGAGAGGAAAAGAAAAGGGGGAAAAATGGAATAGAATTCTAAGCAAGATAGATGTCTTGAAGTTTATCTGATTCTTTGCTAACCAAATATAAAAAGACATACATTTTTGAACACAGGTTGTTAAAGAGAGAAATAATTGCCTGGATCAAAATTAAGTTTTTGGATCAATAAGAAATCACAGTTCATATTTGTAGCCTTGACTTTTATCTTCACTGTTGGAATAATTCTGCTCTCATATTTTTGAAACCTTTAGAAGGATTATCTAAACTTCAATTTGTTAAAAGCAATGATAATTTAAATCATTACATATATGTATGTGTACATGCTTAGGTCTGTCCACATTATATATGAAGTCTAATCATTAAATTTTGCTATGGCGTTACTGAAAGTTCCTTACATATTTACTCTTTAAATAGAATACTCAAAATGTTACGTAATTTCTTGAAAAAATTGGTGAACAACAGATAAAACAAAACTAAGGTAAGAAACAATGCCAAATGCACATCTCTTGGTATACATAATTTCTGAAGGCATGTGAAAGCAGCTATAAATTTACTTATTTTCATGCTGCATGGGAGATTACATTTTATCAGTCCTAAAAATATTTTTGCAAATCACTAAGTTTGAGAAAAACTCTTCAATGTCATACATATTCTCTTACCAAATTATGAACCAGATTTGCTAAATAAACCTGAACCCTGTCTGAGCTATAGACTCTTACATGACCTCTGCTTCTATTAATTAATTTAAACATGTCCATTTAATATTTTATGGTAGAAAATAGAACAGATCTTTTTTTAACCGTTGGTATGGCTATTTGTCTCAATCTATTTTATATTCCCCCACACAGTATGTATCAGGACTTGGTTAAAATAATAGGTAACAACTTCCAGTTGACAATTTGCAGGAAGATATGATGTTTTTAACATGAAAACACTTTCATTAGCATGTCTTTGGACATTTTAAGAGTGCTTTTGGACATGTTTCATCTATTATTTGTATGTTTACTCATAAAGTCATAAGGGTTCACAACATTAATACAATTGTACTCTGTGTATATTGCCTTTATGTGCAGGAAATGCTCATCAGGATTCTCTGGGAGATAAAACAGTTTTTATTTTTCCAGAACAAATAAAGGCAAATGAAGATTATTTCTGGCTTCAGTTCTATAAAATAATTTAATGGTCTTACTCATATTTCACTCTCTTTCCCAATAAAAAGGTGTTAATAATTTATATATTTTTGCATTTAATCTTTGATAATTTAACTACTTTTTTTTTTTTTTTGTATTGAATGAAACTGTATCCAAGTAAAACATCATAAAATTACTGTTGTTGTTTGCTTGTTTTTTTAATTGGATAGTAAACAATATTTAGTGAAGGGACACAGTATCATTAGTGAAAGTATTACTTACATAATATACCCTCTGCTTTCCTGGAGTTCTGCTTTTGCATTTATTTTTCAGATCAAGATCTAGAAGATTAACTCTGCAAGGAAACAGGCTGTGGGATGATGTCTGGCACAGGCAGGAGTCTGGACACACACATCAAACAGAAGGTAACAAAACCTCAGAGTCTGGAGGATCCTGCAGTCTTTAGGCTCAACAGAGCAAATCAAGGTCTGAAAGGCTCATTCTTGTCAGTGGTACAGTGCTGTGTGTAACACCTACTCAGTGTTATCTCGTAATGATAACATAATGTTTTATTTATAGTCTCTTCTGACCCAGGATCATGGTTATTTCTTTCATGTCTGAACATCAGGAGTGCAGCCTGATGATCCCTAGGTATGAAGCTTTGTGATTTGGGAGCAACAGCTCCCAAACAATTTTTTCTCATCAGTATGCAGTATTTTTTTTTCCTTCATTTAATATTTTGTGGTTTTTTTCTTCCTTTTCTATAGAACCATTAATCTTTTTTTTTTTTTTTTTCCATTAAGCTGTGTTGGCCATCTTTTATCCTTAGAATTTAAAAGGTATGACTTTAAGTGGTCCTACTAATTCACTGGACCCAGAAAGTTAATTCTAGTTATAAAATGTTAGGAAAAAAAAAAGTGTCAGTTTACATGTGACTCCTCTGAGATCCATCAGCTACAGCTACAAGAACATCCTCTTGCCCATGGTGCCTTTATAAGAGGTAAACTGCAGCATGCCACAGAAGAGCCACTGCTCCTTGGAAGTAGTAGAGAGAAAAGACACTTCTTGTATCCTGGTGCTGAGTCAGGAGCAGCACCACACAATCAGGAAGTAGAAGATCTACACAGCAGAATACATTTCAGAAAGTACTAGGAAAAAATATAACTCTGAGAAGACACCCTATATAGCACAGTTAATTTATTCTTGATATTTTTTTGACATTTTATTCTTCATTCTCTAATGTGCAAGTCACTTTCTTAAAATTATTTAACGTATTTTCTGACCTGTTTGTGTGTCTCTTAGTTTTTCCATAAACTTATATTTACACTTAATAAAATACTGGGCAAGTAAAAACTTTCTTTATATTCTCCATGAGGTCACATTAATCTTTAATCTCTCCCCTCCTATCATCCACAGTGAGGATTGCTGAGGAACATGAAGTGTGCTACAGCAGATGTTGAAACCACTTTGATCAGTGCACTTGCACTACATAACTTCCTATGAGCACATATCTGCCCTCATTCTTTCTGACATTGCTTTAACATTCTTGTATGATTTTATTCCACAACATCATGCTTCTTCATACTATTTTTCCTCCATATCTAGGAAAAAAAAACAAAACAAAAATCAAACAAAAAAATTGTTACTGAACTTTTCTACTTCCTAGACCAATTTTTAATAAGATTAAGTTCTTGTCTCAGGAGGAAAGGAGCTTAAAATTGAGAGCAGGGGATGAAGATGAGGTAGGGTGGTGTGTGTCTAATTTTTTTTTTTTGTCATCAGATCACACTGTTGAACACCATATTTAGTAGCATAACCATCTGCTTCTTTCCCCACTTCTGAATATTCTCTGAAACATGAAAGACATTTAATTGTCTGGAACTTGTGTTTCTTCCGAAAATAGTGTTGTTTTGAGCAGCTCTCATAATGGTAAAGCAGTGCCATTTTGTAGGCAAAGACTACCTCTTAACACCATTTCCTTGGGAAGTTCAAAGAGAATAAATTATTTATTACATTCAAGACTGGGCAAAATGTTCATTAAATATATATGGAGACCTAGATTCTAGCTGGAGATGACTTTAGCAATGAACTTGAGGTGTGTCAGTTATAAATATCTGACTTGACTTGCACCCATATAGTGTATTTTTTACATGTCATTGGCTTTATCTCTATTTTTTTTTATTAATTTAACTTAAGGGAATCTATTTCCTTTAGCTTCTCAGATTAAAAATGACAAAAAACCACCAACCCCACAGTTAAGCAGCATTCATTTTGATATCTAAGAAATCTGAAGAAAAGTGAAGCTTCCTGCATTTAAATTAATAACTGTAATTCAACAACACAAAATCTAACGTGACACACCGAAGTAATTTGCTGCAATTAGAAATGGGGCAGATCAAATACTAGAATGGTTGTGTTGGCATCTTATGAAGCTGTTTACTTTAAAACTTGGGCTGAATGTCCTGGTGCCTATTTCTGGTTGAAAAGTGCAGCTTTGTTGTAAAGCAAAGGAACAGTAAAGGAGAGAAGTGGCTGTGGTGTGTACTTGACATTAGACTACCTGAGTTCTATTGCATAATTGTTCTATGCAAGGTTCATCTGTTCAGCTAATTCAAATTCTGCAGGCATTCCAGAGAACAGTTTAGAAGTGTGAAGAATTTGCAGTAGGAATAAGAGACAACTGAATATTGATACTGAATAAATAATCATAGAAAATGACATGGACTGATGCAGTCAAGAGATGGTGATCAAATCATTTATATGAAAACTTATAAACTTCTCTGCATAATAAGGCATTATTAGAAGATTTTCTCACTACTAAGGCTGAAGGGCCAGGCAAGGGGGAGTGTTGTGTATGACAGGTGATGGTGGTATCAACAAAAAAACCTGGGGTCCTGCAATAGAAAAGTTGAATTTGAAGATAACTCCTTTCTCTTACTAAAAATTCTGTTTCCTCACTGAAGATTTATTTTCCATGCTTCATAGGATGCCACATTTAAAGGCAATACCCTCCCCACTGCCCTCTGCCCCCCCAAAAAAGAGGTAAAATCAGAGTTATCAATAATAATTTTTTGATTATTAAAATGAATATAATGTGTAGAACAGAACATATTTAAAAACAATTACTCCTTCAATTACAATCCTTTCCTTATATTGCTCTGTGGAGAGCTTTTGAGAAATATTATATCATTGAGATTTGCTCTAAAATCAGTGAGGCCTAAAACATTTTATTCATATGCAACAAAAAACCCTGAGTGTTCCCTTTATCTTTCATACACAAATACAACAGTTAATTGTGCAGTATTTATTACTGGTACTTTCACAAGCTTATGAAAGGTAATGCAGTCCATTCTTTGCTGACAGATGGAGAGCAGCCAGTCCTGCCTGGTGGAGCAGGGAATAGCAAGCCCAAGCTCAATAGCTGGAAGAAGCTGAAGGTTCAGGTAAAGAGGTACAGAAGTGACAGCTGTAAGAAACAGCAGTGCTTAGGGTAGGTAGGAGTGGCAAGGAATTAAATGTGATTCAAGACACTGTTGATAGAGCCTTGGCAAAATTGAGTAAGACCAGTAGGGAAGAAAAGAGCAAACTGAGAAACTGAGGAGAGCTGTGAGCTAGTTAGTAAAATAAGTGGGATTTACATTTCAGAAAGTTATCATCCTTTTTCTTCCAACTTGATTGAAACCCCTTATCTGAAGACATAGATATTTTAAATGTTTCTGTTATCTTTTCACTAGTTCAGGATCATCATGAGCTATCTTTAACAGTTTCACTTCATGAATGGCAATAAAGTGAAGCATTCAATTTTTCTGTACTAGTTTTATTGTTGTGGCTAAAAGTTCCCTAAATATTTAAAAGTGGTAATTCTTTCTTTTATGGCTTTTAAAGAAGTATTTCTTCACTCTTATCAAGGGCTGATATATCATGAAATTCTCTTTTTCAAACTAATCCAGACTTTTGTATTCTACAACACATTTGCAAAATTTGCAAAATAAACTTTTTAAATTAACTATATCCTTAAAGTGTCTTTAAGTTTTAGTAGATGCTTAATAAATTATTAAGAGTACTATCATAGTTTTGTTCCCATACTTCTATTCAGCTGTAATGAATTCTCATACTGAACAGAATCTAATTCCCTTTAGGACTAAGTATTAGTGGGAATTTAGCAGGCTTCCAAATCCCTATGAGCATGCAATTAGAGTAATTATTAGGGTTCTCTGACCTGAACACTCTCCTTTATTGTCACTGCACTCAAATCATTTGGCATCCTTGCTTCTACATAGAATTACAGAATGGCTTGTGTTGGAAGGTAACAACTTCTAACCTAACTCCAACCCCTTCATCATGAGAAGAGATGTCTTCCACTAGACCATGTTCCTCAAAATCACATACAATTTTTCTCATTTCAGTGAAAAAGTTGGCTGAAAATGAAAACTTAAATGAAGTGAGACAATTTTGCCTTACACACAGAAATGTCAAAGGTAAGATATCTGGAATGGAATATTCTGTACTCAACTATACAGTTCTTTACACTGAAATTTATTATAGAGAAAATTTCTATTCATCTTAACTTAGGAAATTATCAAAGAAACCTGAGTCATGCTGAAATAAACAATATTTTCCAGAAAGCATTTTCTAGATCTTAATTTTTCAGTTAATGGCTGAAAGCCTTTAAGTTCTAATTAAAGAAACATAAGTTAATTAATTTCATTACCTCTTTTTTTCTCATTTGAAGGGATACTTCATTTCTGAACAAGAATGAAATGTGCTTTGACAGTTCCGGTTTATAGACTCTGATAAAATCTCTTGTGTAGGATCTTCTGTTTAAAGTAACATGAACAGGGACTCTTCCATTTTGTGTCAGGACTGTTCTATAGCATAAATATCTTATAAAAATAAAAGTTTTCCACACCATCATCCTTGCAGCAGTAAGGTCATATTAAAATCAAACAGTATTTATGCAAGATGAGTCTTGCTTTTTAGAAAGACTATTGTTTGTTATTCTGCAGGGGGGTAGAATAACTGCTCAGAGTGTATTTGTATCTCACCACAAAAGGATGCAGAGAAGGAATTATAGAAGACACTGCTTTGACACTTTTTTTTTTCAAAAAATGGCATAAAATAATATTCTATGAAAAAGTTCAGGCCAGGTTGAAACTAGAAAATGAGTCCATGAGACGCAGAAAATAAAGAACACCATTTTAGAAAGGAAGAAATGTTATCCTTCCTAGTGCTTAGCTGGTATCCAGATAAAAAGCTTTCAAAATTAACAACAACTACTCATCAACAAATCAACAAAAGCTACTCATTTTTTCATTCATACTTCACGGGTTTATGCTATCCAAGCTGAAGTCAAGCTAACCATAGCAAACAGCTCTACCAGGCATGTTTTTACTGTGCCTGCCTTCTCTGTGTTTTTGCTTTCTGCTACACCATGGTCACAATAATGCATTATGACTTACAAGAGATGATGAACTCAATTAAAAGGTCAAGATATATGCCAAGGCATATTGTTTTTCTCTTCAGTGACAAAATGGGTTCTAATCACCTTTATAGAGCACTCTGTGTTAGTGAAAATTACTGACATTTGCATGTTGATGAGAATTAAATAACTTAGCATTTCCATGGGACAGAGATATTAATGTTTTTCACTCCAACAGAACTGTTAGTTTGAAACACAGCTGAGTGAAATCAATTATCTTGCAAACATCAATTCCTCTTCCTTTGCAAAATAGGGTACAAGATATCACAAATAAAAAGGGAATGAGCACTAACCTCTTCCTTGGCCACTTGCTGAGCATGCAATAAGGCTTTGCCACAAGATACCAAGAATACAATTTTGGCTGGTTTTCTTCATGCAAAACAGCATGAGAGGCCTAAAGGCAATTACATTTAATCATTGCCAAAGCAAATAAAGGAGCTGGTCTAAAGTGGAAGTCTTTCATAATAGAATAGTAAATAGCGGATTTCTATTTCTTCCAAGGATTCCCCCAGGAATTAATGTATGCTATTGATTCAGTCTGCTGGAATTTTGAATCTATCTGAGCTTAGCAAAACTTGTCAATACCAAAAATGTCAGAGGTGAATTCATTATTGTTGTCTCCTTGTATATATATAGTTTATTAAAAAAACCAGCAGTATCTCATTTGCATGTATTATATGCAAGGTCAGCAAGTTTGCAAATAATCAGCTCATATAGGAGACATTTTAGTAAATAGCAACTAATAGTATTTTTGTGACACAGATTTGGGTTATTTGGTCTGAGAAAATATCCTAAAAAACCTATTATAATAGATTTCTAAAAATAGTAGCAACAATATTAGGTTTGCTAATATGAAATTACAAATGTATTACACAATTCACTACAGTAAGTAAAGAAGCTTTACTGTGGTTTTTTACAAAAATATTCATTTAAAAACCAGTTTCTACTTGTTTTAATATTTACAGATACACATCTGGAGTATCATTGTGTCAATTATCGCCATGTCTTACTCTCTGTGAAAAAATGATACTGTGTAGTACAGAAATGATTGATACTTGCACCATATCATTAATTGATTTTACTGATTTTACATGTTTAAGATTCAAATTTTACTTGTAAAATTTGTAGGGTTTTGCTTTCAAATCCAATTTTTAAAAGTTACTGTAATTGTTTTTCTTAATTATAGAAATAAAAGGTAAGAAGTTGTTTAAATACATTTACAACTGTAATAAAGTTTAATATCTCATCACTTTACAGCCCAGTGTATTAATTAATTCAGATTTTTTAAGTGTAAAACTGACTGATTCAGGATCTTTATTAGTTTTTTCAGCTTCATATTCTAGTTATGCTCAAGAATGCAAGATACAACTTTTATCAGTCAGCAAATAAAATTGCCACTCATAATGTAAAAACTGGAGCAATAGAAAAAGTTTAATGGGGAACAAAACTTAATTTTTTCTAGAGATTGTTTCAGAACATATTGCTTGATAGTTGCCATTCAACTACTGTACTTAAGATGAAAAAGAGGACTTGAAACTTACTGTTTTTAAGGGCAAAGAGGGAGAAACCGAATTGTTTAAACTAGGAGTGCAACCAGACGAGCAAGGAAAGAAAGACGCTTAAAACCTATCTCAAAACTTGCTCATTCAGAGTCCAGCTCAGCTTGTTGGTATGCAGCACCTTGAATCTTCTGGGGAGAAAAAGGGAGTAATGATAATCCTTCCACTGACCCAGGAAAGCCAGCATTTTCTGTTTTACTGCACACACACATTTTCTGGTTTGTTGCACACACATATGAGTACCCTTTCCTGCCAATTTCTTTTATCATTTTGTTCATTGATTTTTGTCAAGATTACATTCTCAGGATGAGAAACAAGTTCTCTCACTCACAGTAATTTCTATTAGGACTTTCAGAATCTCTCGGTTTCTATATCTATCTTACTCTCTCTCCCTTCCTTCCATGCTTTTCTCTTTCTCTCCATTAACTTAAGAGTTCTAATATTTCTCTTTTAAAGTTCTCCAATATTCACCTTCTAAGAAATCTAACAATATGCCCAGTGGAATGCTACAAGGTTTTACTCTGGAAAACTATGTATTTCTTGAGTGGGAAGGAAACAAAAAGAAAGGGAAAAAAAAAATCAACAAAAGCAACAATGTATGCAAAGTTTCCAGGGGGCTTTTTTAGTTACAATAGAAAATACAAGAATACTGCAAGGAATGAAAATATTAAAAACAGTGTTCTATATGCACCAATTTTTCACTATGATGCTATACCTCCATTAAATTACACTCACAATTAAAAGGAATATTCTTGCATAAATTGGTAAATGGGTCCATTCCTAAAACAAATGTACAAATCTCAGTTGAGACCTCCAGAATAACCTACTGCATGCAGATCTTCCACTGTACATCAATACTACTTGATTTAGGTTTTTCGGTCACATCTTTAGGGATGTGTAAACATATACGTTATACACATTTGTTATGGGACCTGAAAAAAAATGATCTGGAAAAACTCATTCCTGAAGGTGCTTAACCCTCATTTGGTTAATAAATTCTCAAATTACCACTGTTCTTTAGGTACTTAACCTGAGCTACCACATTTCAAGGAACTGTAATTGCTACAGTAAGATATGTAACTTAAACTCTTGAGGTATTGAAATAATCAAGATATACGTTTAATCTTCTCTGGAGTTGGAAGGACTTGGTATTTTATCACTATTAAAACACACAATAGTCATGCACATCTTGCAAAGATCTACTACACTTGTCAAGGACCCCTACAGTAAAATCCAGCCAAATGGAAGAATATCACCTCTATGTCCTGCTTTTTCATGATTCTTCCATTTGTTTAAATATGTTTCTCATCCCTTTGTACACAATGACACTCACTATTCTTTTGACATTGTATTTCAAAACTTATCTTTTTCATATTGGCCTTTGAAAATTCTGTCCAAATTCCAAATAATATTAAATGCTAATATTACCTTATTTTCTATTTGTCATGACTTTTGACCTTGGAAATTTTTATGCTTTGCTGCCTTCTCATATGGTGCAGGTTACATTGTGTATCTTTACTATATTTATCATCAGGAAATGAAAATTTAATCTATGATAGAGAGCATAACTGCACTTTAGAATATTCATTAATTATCTCAATGTAGGAGTAGAAAGTTCAAACATGCATTCAAACTTCAATAATACAGAATTTATAACTTTTGAATTTCTTCTCATAAAATATTAAATAATGCCTTGTTATTTTGCTTTTGTCTGGAAAAGAGAAATAAATAAAGATCAATAAAGAAATATAGTGTAAAAATAGTAATACAATTAAATTAAATTTAAATATAGTTTTACATAAGCCTGATTGGTGATGTTAGAGATGGAACATTTACAAATTTTCTACACATTTTCTAAAAAAATATTTAGATTTTTTGGAGACATATACTTGTTTTGGGAAAAAATGAATGAGTACTATATCTACTTCCTCTTTATTTAAAACAGCTCAAGATAATTCACATTTTAGTCCAACACTATTCTAAGTTTTCAGTCTAAATGAAAAAGAATTTTGCATATTCTCCCATATTCTACACTATTTCTTCTGTCTGGAATCAACACCATTCTATCAGTTATTTGACAATCTTTCTTTGAATAACTAAAGGAGAAGGGGTGGTGAAAAAAGCACCAGTTTGAAGCATCTGAATCCTGGATAACAAAGAATATTTGTGAGTAGGAAGGTGAAACAAATAGAGTGTTGATGCTTCAGTGCCATCTACAACTGACATTTATCATTCTTGTTGTGGTAAGGCAGGAAAAATTAAGGACCCTTGAGAGACTGGAGCAAAATATTGATCAGAGTTTACTAAGCTCTAAAATCTTGTACTCGAATTTGGACAAAGTCATTTAAAAGAGCTGTGTCAGCTCAAAACTTGGCTTTCATGGAACACGTGAATAAAAACTAACATGACTGTAGCATGGTTTTCTGGTGGAAAAAAAAAGGTGCTATACAGGGATCCTTGAATTACAGTTACAAATCTCCTATTACAGAGTGAGCAAAATTGTTCAACTTTTTCCTCTTTATTTTAACATAAATTTCAATCTCCTTTGCTATGAAGTACCTATTGTTATGGATCTGTTCATTGTCTATTGATGTCAGCCTATTCATTGCCATTGCCTATCTCATATAGATGAGATATAGAGTTAAGGAACTTACAGTTTTACCCTTCAACATGATCCATTAGACAAAGGAATTATGTAAAACTGTTGGTGGGGGCTGGAGGAGTATGTGCATTTACAAATTTGTGTTGGGAAAAACCTTTCATCTGTCAACAATTATTACAAGTCAAACAATCATATTTAAACAAAGGACAAAACAAAGAGACAAACATACACAGAGCAATATGGTCAAAGGGATTATATATCACTTAAATGTTTATCCCAAATATTTCTAATAGTTGTTTCTAGAAAAATTATTTAGTCATGAACTGCAAAATGATTTTCAAAAGAGCTCAGATGTAATTTAGGCCATATGAAACTTCTTTTTCAAAACCAGATGATAGAACTCTCGTTTCTGTTTATTTTCATATGCAAATGGTTGTGTTGCTTCTATTAAGAACTTACAGACAACAAACAAACAAGAGAAATTATTTGCATTATCATTGATCTTATCAGCAGCAGGAGTTTTATTATTTATCTCTGTGATGCAAATACAACCCAGTGTTTGTTTTTAATTCAAGGTGTTAAAAGGGTTTGAGATGATTTCTGAAATAAGTTTTTCAAAGATATGCCTTTAAGATCTTATAATGAGCTGCTTAAAAAAAGTATTTCTCTAGATAGAAATTATAGTTGTAAGGGAGTACTAGTAGATCTCTATTTTTTAATGAAATAATATATTAATATTTTTGCTTCATTATTAGTCTTTAAGTATATCATATCTAATCTTCTACTTATTTGAATGTCCAAGGTATGGAATACACAGTAAATGGGCAACTAATATCAGAAAGTTTTATATATTTCTGTTCTCAGGAAGGCATCAAGAACCTAGACCAGCTATCAGTTATATGAACATAATCAGCATGTAATATCAGGATGAGACCAAGGAAACTTGGCTGCTAAGTAGAGTTAGCTAGTAAAAAGCCTTGAGGATAGCACAGGATGCAAAATTCTCCCCTTTATAAACTTAGAGACCATTTCACTGAAATTTTGAGACTGCAATTGTCATACTCTCATTATGGGCAGTGTTCTTCTGAGTGTATACATTTAAACTGAGTGAAAAGACCTCGTTGTCAAAAAATAAAATAGAAATTTCTAACAATTAGATCACCACTTATGGGCTTTTCAAGTTGAGCAGAGAATTTACACATAAAACCCAATAACTATGTGCTCAGGAATAGTCTGAGCTCTACTCTTTCAAGAGGTTTTGGTGAAAGAATGCCCGATTTCTGCATCCTGAAGAAGTTTATGTCTGGATCAGTTTTGGACTAATTGGACTCTGAAAGTCTGGATATGTGCACAGGCACAAGAGTAGCTTACTAGAGAACCTAAAACTGAAGCTGGATATTATCTAGGTAGCCTGCATGTCCCAAGGCTCAGTGACAGCTGGAAGGATAGTGTTTTGGGGATTTTATTTTTAAGACCTCAGTAACAGTTCATATCCAAAATAAACCTCTTTTAAGTAGCTATGTACTAAATTTAAGAATCTAGTTCTGATGTAATGAAACTTGTTTCAAGTTGTCTAAATGTCTTCCTTACAAAGAACAAACAAACAATCAAAAAAAAGCAGAAAATATAATTTATAGCTACTTGTTACAAAACCCCTTGCTTTTAAAGAAACATACTAAGTATCTGAAGGAAAATGAATTTACGTTTTTAAAATAAATGCAATATTTTTCTACTTTGCTCAATTCCAGGCATCTGTAATTAAAAAGCAAACAACAAAAAGCCCCAACAAACAACAGAACCCCTGTGCCAAACTACATAAACACAAAAAACAACAGAAAAACCTCAAACCCCAAAGAAAACCCCTCAAAACAGAGTAATTAACATCTGAAAGTCATATAATTGTAAATAATTAAAATAATTAAAAGAGATTTTCTTTTCCAGATTTACCTCACAATTTTTTTCTTCAATCAAATTGATAGCCAAATCATATGTGTTACTTGAGATCTTTGGAGAAGTACTTTAGAATTTTCTAAAAGGTGTCCTGATGAACAATCACTTGGTCTGTGGAAAGGATTGTGAAAATATATGGTATCCATCAAAGTCAGTTCTAAACAAAGAAAAATGAAATCTAAAATATAAGATTGATTAACCGGTGACTTAGAGGGTTTACAAGCCAATTCCCACACAGGATTTTTTTTCTTTTTCTTCATGTTGCTGAATGACTTTCTGCATTTTCATGCAGTATTCCTAAAAAACATAAAATAGTAAAAATGCTCAAACTTATTCAGGTAAAAAACCCAAAAAACAACATTACCAGGCTGGCAATGTTCTGAGCTATCTGATTTTGTCTGTAACAAAACGTTTTGTGAATACATCTATGTTTTCTGGTCTGCATAGAATTTTGGTTAACTTAGAAAGCTGAAGAGATACAAAATAGAAATCTATTTCTTAATGGAAAACTCTGTGTACATATGCATTAGAAGTGGACTACAAAGTCCTTATTTTTGTTCTTTTGGAGAACACTTAAAATAATTAGGATTCATTTAGGGACTAAAACTGTATATCCCTGATTTAGTTTGTCTCAGCTGGGGTGCCGACGCTTGGGAGGAATCAAATGCAAGACCAGCAAAGCCCTGTTCTTTCAATAACTTCTACATCCTTTAGTATCTCCCTGAATCCTGCTGCAGCTCATACAGTTTTTGCCTCCCAGAAGGTTCAGGATAGTTGCTCTCCAACTAGTATTTCCTGAACTGAGATGCACGACCCGGGAGAGGCACCCTTCAACTCTTTCTTTGACTGCTTCACACTAGTAGCTTCCTATTTGACATTTCTGTGTAAGGTCTGGGAAACAGGCTGTCCAGCCCTCCTGCTCTCCTGGCTAGATGGGGAGGACAACTTACAGGAAGAGGTAGGAACAGTTTATCAACCTCTGTTGGGACCTAATCCAGCATAGCAACTCTGCCAGCCACTCCAGGCCCCTTCCTCTGCTTGTGGTTTGCTTTTTCTTTTTATCCCTCTGTACTCCACTTTCAATAACTCTTTTCACTTTTTTGTTTGCATACTGTGTGAGTTGAAACTTATTTCTGTGTCTGTGATTTCCAAATGTGCAGGACATTTAGCTGCCAAGACCTTTATGTCTACAATAAATAAAAGGCTAAAGAACTCAGACTGTCACAGCTTGAAAAGCTGGGATATAAAATCCCTGCAAGGCTTGGGCTGACAAGGTTGCAAAGCAGAGTAGAAAGGACTTCTCTACTGGGCTTGTAATGGTTGCAGACTCTGAAAACATTAGATGCCAAGGCACAAGGAGCTAGGATAGATGAAACAGGGTGAAAGCAGAAGTCAGGAACCAAGACAAAGTTGCATTGTTTGTTTTCTCTTTTGAATAACAGATATACACAACAGGTAGTGTACTCATTCAAGCTCAATCTGCTTGCAGAAAAATGACTAAGCATCACCCCTGTGTTTGTGTTAGTGTTAGTGCCAGTATTTAGGGTGCCATACTCCCAGACAACCCCAGTTGTTCTGAACATTGCACAGGAGCACAACAAGCAAACACAAACAGACAGGACTGACAATAGCATGGCAAGAGGCATGTCTCACCAATTTTCAAAGAATAAGGACAATCTATTTTTCAGAAATCCATGGCACTCATTTATTACATAAGCACAATGCAATTTTTTGTTTGGTTGATTTTTTATGAGTATCAATTCCTCTCTGCCACTTCTTTCTCACCTGACATCAATTACCATCTACAGTAATATCCTGACCAGTAGTCACATCAAGTAACATGTAATATGGAATGATGGGCAAGTATTCACACAGAGGGTGAAAAGATACTTTGTTTTTAAAACTAAAGTATTTGCCAACAACATAATGAGGTATTTTTATAGTGACCTTTTATAACTGAAAACACAATAGAGTTGCCAGGAAACTTGGATAGTTTGTCTGGCATGCCAAGTACAGGAAAAAACTACAGTAACAGAAAGCACATAATTTGTTTCTGCCTTATGCCTTGTTCTAAGCCATGGCATTTTTCCTGCCTTGAAATAACACTTCAGATCCTCTAACTTTGAAGCTCAAGAAACATACTTTACTTTACACTCAGTTTCAGCGAGGTAAGTTCCACTGCAGAAAAAAAGAATTCATCATGCCGAACATTTTGGTCATCAGCTACAGATAATCAAGTACGTGGAAATATCCCTGTATCTCCTTCAGTCTGAAATATGTGTATTTGACAAAACAAGGGTTCTAAGTGACTTTGACTAGCTGGGAGACATAATAGCCGGGTCTCCACTTTCTTAGCCTAGTGGCTGGAGAGGAGAGCCGTGTTTTAAAACTAATGGTGCAATCACATTGAGAAAAATTTTAAAAAATATGTCCTAAAAAGAGAGCAATTCATCTGGACAGTCTTTTTTAAAATAGGAGATAAATAAAAAAACCTAAAAACCCAACCAAACCAAAACCAAAACCAAAAACAACAACAAAAAATTACCACCCCCAAAATAAACAAAAAAATCCCCAACCAACCAAAAAAAACCACAACTGCCAAAAACAACAACCAAATCCCCCCTTGCCAAAACAGTTGTATTTCTATTTATCTATTATCTTCAAATATTCCTTGTGACCTTCAGGATGAATATTTTAATGCTTTACATTAATGAACCTTACAATAACACAAAGCTCAGATGCCTCCTGAATAAACAGTAGAACAACTGTACTAGATAAAAAGAGAATAACTACTAAAATAGATATCAGGTAATAATGTGTTAGAGATAACAAGGAAGGCTAACAGAAAGTTGCGAAAATTAATTCCTAACACTTGGATTCAGTTATTAAAAACATTTAAAAGGATAAATAAAAAAATATAACAGGCTTAACACTGTTATTACAAATACTCATAAATAAGAAAAATATCATAAATGCTGTTATAACATTTCATAAAGAAATATCTAGAAAGATCAGTAAATATTTTTAGTGGGAAGGACCTGAAATACTCTTTACAAATCTCATTGTTGTTGTTAGTTTGTGAGAAGATAACGAGTCCTTTGAGATTAATAAAAGGTAAACCAGGGAGGATGGGCTGCTTCAGAGATCAAATCACTCTTTCCTGTTGACCTAGTTAGAGTTTACTTCTCAAAAATAGGTTTGTTCTCTAACCCTGTCACATAACCCTCAGTGCAAAGTAAAATAGGAACAAATTCAATAAGATGGGGAAAGAAATTCACTTCTTGTTATGCTGTGTTCTTTATAATGCACATGGAAAAAGAAACTTAAAATTCCTTTATTTCAGACAAGAAGAGAAATTGCAATATTACCTTCATACAGTCTTCATAACACAAAACAATCTGTTTTTCAAGTGAATTTCATGAAAGACTGAGGAATTTGAATCTTTTTTAAATACTTCAAGAACCACAGATGAAGTTTCTCCAAGCTTCAACTAAATTTGTTTTGATATATGAGTCTCAGTTCAGTCTTGGCTTTCTGTTTATGTCTTTCTCCACCAATGCAAAACGTAAATTAAGTGGATATAAAATGCACTAAAATCAGACATGGCCCTTTATACCTACTGTACAATCATTCTGTTTTAGCTCAGCTGACAACAAGGCACCTTCCTGACTTCTGTGCAGAGATATAGAAAAAAGAATTTATTTTTATTATACTGAAATTTGTTTTCATTTTTGCTGTCTTTAAAGCACCGGTCATGAGGACTTATGGAAAAATAGACTATATGTAGCAACACAGATTTCTTCAGAGAAATCTGCCTCATTTTATATTGTACTGTGTTAATTGTGTTCTGCTTGTGATCTGCCAGAAAGCCCTTACAGATAAAGGAGAAATGTCAATTATGCTAAATGAAAAATTAGTTGGATAATAAAAGTTCAAAAGACCAAATAAAATTAAAATTTGGCCAAAAATATATTAATAATATTTTTGCAAGATTAATTTCGTATAGACTTTTACCCTGCTGGCACAGATAAGAGAGGTGAAGTCATTCCCTCAGGGAAGGTTAGCCATGAGCTGGTGACCCCGACACAGGCCATGCTCCACAGTTCTGACCAAAGCCAGCTTCTGGAAAGTGGGCCAGCAACAACTCCAGACTAGGGAAAATGAAAAAAGCGGATCTGAAGTCCAATTCAGGCGGTCCAGTCAGGACCAGCAAGAGACAGGTCCAAAGACAATCTGGGAACCAAGCCACAGCCTACCTCAGGAGAGAAGGTACCTGCATGCTGGGCATGAAGTCACACAGCAAGGAAAGACAAGGCTGGGGACAGGCACACCTTGGGCACAGCTCACCAAGAAGTTCAGGCCCGGGACTGAACTCAGCTGGTCATCCTGAGTGCACAGGCCAGGGTGTGGATGGACAGCCCTGCAGGTTTCTTGTTGAAGTCATTAAGACCTACTAGTGTCCTTACGGCTCTGGGAGCCCAAAGGGGTAAAAAGACAGAGTCTAAATGCTTGGGTTTAATAGAATAAAAGGAAAACCACCAACAACAGTAGAACAATGAACTCTTACAAGAATAATCCAAACCCTACAATATTTTCATTTAATCGTATTTGATACACTAAATCATATTTGATCAACTAATGAATTCAGTAATAAGCTTTGTATCATCAGGACTGTTTCAGTGATTACAAATTATTTTATGCTGCAGAGAAACAATCTAAAAATATTTTCTAACTTCAACAAATCTGAACTTCTTAAAATATTTTTGTTCAACAAAAGAATGAAATGTCAAATTTACACCAATTTATATCTACTAACATCTTGGTGTTTTTAATAAGACGCATTTCTTTGCTGAATTTGTATTATTCCTAAGAGGCCAGTGAAATATCTGTACTACTTTTTGAACACAGAAAACCCATGCTGGGAAAAATACTTGTCTTATAGCCCACAATCACCTGCTCTGGGATTCAGTGATTGGTGCGTGGAATGAAGTTCATTCTCAGCAAGTTTGTGTACAATGAGAACAGCAAGCAATTTGTTGAAGGCTGTTCTTCAGAGGGACCTGTACACACTGGAGCCATGATCTGACAGGAACCTCCTGAAGGTAAATAAAAACACATGCAACATTCTTCATCCAGGTTGGAATAACCCTAGGCAAGCAACAGAGACTGGGTGAGAGTTGCCTAGAAGGCATTTCTGCAGAGAGAAATCTAGGATCCAGGTGAAAAATGAGTGGGAAATGTCCCAGAAATGTGCTCTTGCTGTGAGGGAGGTCCAGTGCATCCCAGATTGTATTATTTAGAGTGTAGTCAATAGGATAAGGAAAGAGATATTCCCCCTTTATTCAGCACTTCTAAGACTCCATTTGGAATCCTGTGTCCAGTTTTGAGCTCCTCAGTGTGAGAAGGATACTTGCATACTAGAATAAGTCCATCAGAAGTGCCCAGAGACTTAAATTCTGGAGCACGGAGTACATAAGGACAGGCTGAAAGAACTGGGTCTGTTTAGCTTGAAGAAGAAAAAGCTCAGGAGACCAGATATGTATTTATATATTTACACAGCTATCTGATCAGAGAATAAAGAGAAAATGGGGCTATACTCCCCTCAAAGGTGAAAATACTGATTAGATAGTAAGGTGGTTTTGTGTTTTTCATTTTTGTTTGGGTGTGTGATTTTGTTGTTTGATTTTTTTTTTAGAAAGTTGGTCAAACTCTCAAGAAGTTCTGAAATCTCTCTCTTTGGACAAAGCACTGAGCCACAAATGTAAGGAAAACTTCTCTGAGTAGGGCTCTGGATTAAAAACCCTCCACAGGTCCAATACAAAAAATATAATGGTTGTATGATTCTATACATAATATTTTTAATTTGACTATGTTGAAAAAATGATGATCTGATCTAAAGACATCAAAAGTCTGAGGACATAAGAAAAATTAGAAAAAATATAATGCATAACATACTTTGTGTATAACTATTTATCCTTAAGAAATCTTAGTCAATGTCATATCTGAAGTGAAATTCATAATGTAGTTGAAATTCTGAGTTATGATTTGTGAACCTGACAAGAGAGGAAAGAATCATCATGAAGCATGAGTACATGTACAGTTACATAAATATATATGCACTAATTATTTCACAGAAATAAATATACAGATAAAAAAGGGAAATCTCAATCCCTATGTATGCAGATAGGCACTACTGATATTGTAAATATGAAAGTCTATATACAGCCACAGCAGTCTTCAATACTATGTGATTAAGACTTAATGCACACACAAGGAAATTGGAGAAAATTAAGAAAAGAACAAGGCGAGATTCTAACACTGACAGAGTAAGAAGGATATTAAAAATGTGCCGTCCTGAAACACAGATAACAAGACACTAACATTATGCTGAAGTATTGAACTGACTTGTAATAAGTTTAAAATTATTATGTATCTTCGAATGGAATGACAAAAATTCTAATTTCACATCTCGGGACTTAAGGCATTTTCTAGTGATGATTTCTAGATTAATACATTTCTGAGCCTAAAAATAATATATTTTCACATCAATCAAAGAAATCAAATTTTAGAAATAATAGTGCTTGTGTTGCATTGTTAATATATTAGCTTAGATCATGAAAATCCTGAAAACAACAATGTGCCAACAAAAGTTGCTTATTCTAACATCACTGCCTAAAATACCCGAAGTGACACCCAGAAGGTGTGACAAGAAATGTGTCCCTGTACTAAAAAAGTAACAGAACAATTAATGAAAATTTTACATTCTTACTGATCATGAGCATTTGAGTACTCCCAGATCTCACATAAAATGAAGACAATAAAAAGTAGCAGGATGAGTCTATCATTGAATTATTCTAAGGTGGGGGGAATAAAAAAACCTCAAATGCATGTACATCTGGTGCATCCAAAAAGGTTTGCAAAATCATTTCCAACAGATAGCTGCAAACTGAACTGCAGAAATTTTAGGGAGCCAGGGGCTTTTGCAGCTTTTAAAAAGGTCAGGGAAAGCCCCATTCATGCTTTTGGCACAGTGAGATCACCAAATCAACTTCCACATCTAGTCTGCCTTAGGAAATAAGATTTCCCTCAATGACTCAATAGATATGTACATTAATGTACATGTTGTATTTTCCATTTAATGAACATATATTAGATCATTTATCAAAATGTACTCTGTCTATTATACTGATATGTTTTTAGCAAAACATTAAACATCATTACAAGAAGCCTAAACTGAATTATTTCATACTTTTCAACATTCTCCAAAATTAGAGTTCTTGTCTAAAAAACCCCAAACCAAAACAGAACAAAAAACAAACCCAAACCTTTAAGCTTTCAGACTTTCTCTTTAAAAATATGATGCAATAATTAGAGCAAAGCCAAATAAATTATAACTCCCATAAAGCTTTATATTAGTTTTCCCAAATTCACTTTTACCTGTCTTTAAAAAAAAAAAAAAATTATGATACTTTAATTCTTCACTGAAATAATACTAATTTTTGCATTTAAAAAAATTGTATGCAATTAGAAAGTTTTCCCTCAAAAAATTAGCACAAGTTCAGTTAGCAAAAGAGCCCTTAAATTCAGCTGTAAAGATGCCCCAGCAGAATTACTTACAATCTTTGCCTCAGCAAGGTCAAGTAGGGATCCTCATTCATATTTAAATTCCAGCTAATATTCAGAGAGAGGGTTTTGCATCATATTTCCAGATCTAATTAATAACATCTGGACAGTTGGGAACAGATTGGGAAGCGCTAAATGTACAACAGCTAAGAAATTCATATGCCAAATGAGAGAAATAAGGAATGGAATGGAGGTACTCAGAAGAATAGAAGAGATTTTTCATTAAAGAACTTCTTGCTTTGTTTCATCCCAAAACTATGAGGAAGCAGAAAAGGGAAATACAGTAAAGCAAAGGGGAGATGTAGGTCCTGATCCTCCTCTGACACCAAGCAACCAGGCCATGTATACTTAGCAAAGGATAATTGGAAGAAGTAGCAAACTACATAACTGCTAAGTAAGAGAACAAAAAGCTTAGGTAAGAAGACCAAAAATTGTGATCAATAAGGAAAATTAGAGCTATTTACAACAGAATTCAACAAAAGGGTTATCTTGAAGGGAAAAATGCAAGTGGGGTGAGAAAAACCTAATTCCATGAAATAGAAAAAAAGAGGAAAACATGAGGTGAATCCAATCCCCTGCTTTCCTACATCCAGGGCAGCCCTTTATTGATTTATCCAGTCTCCTTACAGAGCCAAAGTTGACTCACTTTCCTCTGTTTACCAAACTGCTCAGAGTTTACCTTGCAGGTCCAACAAGTGATCCAAACCTTATGGAGATCCTGTTCTGACCACTTACCACATGGATGAATTCACACAAGAAAAATAATACCAGCAGCATTTTGAAAGTGGTACTGGTGTAACATCAAGTAAATTCACAGAGAAAATTAAGGCTTGCTATACTTTTAATAGAGTCTATGAAAAAGAGTAAACTAATCTTAGGCTGCATTAAAAATCCTTAGCTAGGAACTTTGAGCAAACAAACAAAATAAAACCACAAATTAAGGCTTAAAGTTTGAATCAAATGTAAAAGACTATGATGCCTCTTATTTCAGAGTTGTGTATTTTAATTACTGACTAGCTACATGTAAAAGCAAGAACTGTCAAAGTTATGTGAAGCTCAAAAATTTACATGCACCACAGGATCTAGTGCAGCACCTCAAAAGAAAAGCCACTGTCAAACAAATAGTCATTATATTTTCAAAACTGACAAAGAGACTCATCTGTTTTAATGTTCTATGACTTTGAGCTATATTTGTCCAGAATAAAAGTGGCAATATTTACCTTTGCACATACCCAATAAAATATTTGGAAACAGACAAGAAGCAGAAGTGTGCAGGCTTTGGGTGTCTGCAGATCTAAGTAATGAAAGAGTTAACCTTCAAAGATTACTTTTTATATAAACAGGATAAATTCAATCATGCAGAGGAATGGAATCCATACAAAATGGAAAAGAATTACTAAAGGGAGAAATTCCATCACCAGACAGGACTGCAAAGAATGGGAAGTCAAAAAAGAAGTGAATAATAACCGTCTAAATGAAAACTGTCATAGGACATGCAGGACTTGCACAGGATAAGATAAATTATGGTACATTTTCTCTAATAAAATGAACCTGTAAATGGTCTACTGAACATCACACAAATGTTAAAAGGAAATATTCAGCCCATTGCTGGAGGATTTGTCTGTACAACTAATACAATGGAAGGCTGGATCTCTAGTAGTGCAATGATGACAGGTGCTTTCCTTTCATAATAGCTTCAATATTGTGATCCAGTCTTAAAACGCTATAAAATGCAATGCATTTTATTGTTTTGGTGTAAATAATCCCTGGATTTGACCTGAAGTCACATCTCATGCCATCTAAAAATTCCTCTGTATAAATCTCAGAGGCTTTTATGTGGAGAGTAGAAGCAGCAAAGAAACAAAAGGCAATCATTCATTACAGGGAAAAGCAAACCCACCCCCAAAGAAAAATATATCATAAATAAACTCCATATACATCAAAGTTACAGCTGAACAGACCAAATGCTGTATAATCTTGTGATTAGGCATGATATTTTTTCTAAATTATATTACACCAGAAAATATGTATTTCAATACCAGAGATATAGCAGGTGTACTCAAAGTAAAGATTTCAGTTTCAGTTATATTTTACAAACCAAAAGCAATGCTACCCTTCTCCAAGAAATGTAGTCTATTGAAACCCAAGAAGCCATAGATGTTAGTAAAATTTCAGAAATAATGTTTTGAACAGAGGGAGACAGGATGCTGAAATAAACTAATCCAATGGCATCAGTTAATTGAAGACAGCGAAAGATTTGTTGTCACAGCATTATCTCAGTGTTGTCTGCTTAAGATAATGAAGAGATCACATGAGTGGAAAATAGTGGCAGTCTTCTTTTATTGTCTACAGGAGTGCTAGATAAGGGGTGAAAGAGAATCTTTTCTTTCACCACAGCATTCTGTTTCTCAGTAGAACATGATATATTACGCATAAAAATCTTTCTTTCACCTAGTTTTCCAATGAAGTCTGAGCCTTACATAATTTTAACACTGTAGGCTGAAACAAGACTGTTTCCTGATTTTTAAATGCCTTGATAATACTAAAATGACATATGTGTAAGAGTTTGCTTTTGTATAATATTTTAAAATTATATTTCTGTATATTAATTTGATCCCATGGGAAAGAGTTCTAGCTTTTCTAAAGGTCTTTTTTCAACTTCAAATTCCAGCAGTATTTTAGCAGATGAAATACATAATTGCAGATTCTTTCCTAGTTTTATTCAAATGGATATAAGCCAATGTTATTTATTTACTGAGGCATAAAAAATGTGCATACTGTTTAACTTTACATATTACTGCTATGTTAATATACTATAAAACAAAAAAAAAAAATCTTAGATGTTAGAGATAAAATACAGGAGAAAAAGTTATTTTGACTATCCTAAGTCCATGGTGGTGCAAAACTGGTTTTTGTTACTTTTCTAGCTCACTTTACAAAACCAGTCTTTCAGAAGGAATTCATAATTCCATACACACTTAAAGAAAGTCCTCCCTCTGAGACATGCAGGTCTTTACTCCCTGTGCTCCATTATACTCAATCCATTGTTTTTTCCTCAGAGTAGGAAATAGATCAGAAATAATTTTTCCATCTGTGGTGGTTTTGTTTGCAGCTTTTCCTCAGGTCTTCTTAATGAAAATCTGCAAAGACACAAGTGACAGAGCAGGGAAGGAGTAGGACAGATCTTTCTATTGGTTGCTGTTTGATTGGTGTTGTTTTCCAGTACCTTAAAATGTATGGGAGTCACTTCCTTAGATGCATAGTCCTACTGAATGAAAATGTTGAAATGGTGTAAGACTTGCAAAAGTAAAGATGTGTTGTTTTGAACCATGAACAACAAATGCAAACAGCTAAAGTTTGAGGATAGACTATTTCAGTTTAAAACAAGTGTTGTGCTGCAAACTTGAAAAGTGCCACTGTCTTCTGAAAGATATTGAAGACCTGAAATATCCTTTTAAATTAGAAGAGGAGCCTTTCAGAATCACTCCACATCATTCTGTTCTGAACTTATGCCTTTACAAATGTCAAAAGGCTACTGCAGTGGGGCAGTGAGTAAGGCAACTTTTTATTTCTTCTTCCTTCACCCCACATCCAGTGGCTCTAAGATTATATGACGTGGTACATATCACAAAATTCTCTTCTAAATAAAAGGGGACAGGTCCTTAGTATCTAGTCTTCCAGATATTACTGAGTCCAGACACTGTAGAATTTTGATGATATTAATATATCATTTACAGAACTTTAGATTGTGTGCCATTCTTGCAAAAACGGAAAAAGTGAACTGAGAAGAGTAGTAGAAAAGATAAATGAGCCAAGGTCATGAAGCAGCTTATGCTAGGTCAGAGGACTGAATGATAGGGAAAAGAACTGGATTGGACAAGGCAATATGAACATGAAGCTAAAGGTAATTCATCAGATTAGGAAGTATTTGTAGAACAATATTTGTAGAACACTGGTGGACACAACTGTGATACTGAAATTACAGACAGAGCAAAAAATATAAATAAATGCTACCTGCAATAGTGAGGTCAAAGAATGATTTTTTTGCAGACACTTTCACCCTTATGGCACACTTTGTGCTTTGCTAGGGGCAAGTTCTGATCTACAGCCTCTGCCATTGCACATTTCACAGATCAATTTGACCCCTTTTGTTTTCACTTCTGTAAAATGAAAATGCATTAGCTCTGAAAACTGTTTAAATCTGGTGTTGCAATTGCTTAATCAGAAAAGCTTTTTCCTCTGATGAACTAGTTGTTAGAAGCAATACTTCCAAACAGTCAATAGAAAAATTGAGCCAAATGCTTCTGTAGTGATGTTAGTCCTTGGCTCCCATATTATGTCCCTACAGTAAAGTGCTCTGCAATTAATTACAGTGTGCAACCCCCACAGCAGACCAGAGGCACTAGGCATGATTAGAATTGAGTGCTGGATTTCTCCTTAGCTGATGTGATTCTCCTGCATGCACCACCACCACCCTACAGTGGCAATTTGAAAGCAACAGCCTTATCATTGTACTGCACAGTGCAAAGGTGTGTACTATTGAGCATAAAACAGAACTAATACATAATTCTGCATATGTGTGGCACAAATGCTTGTCTATAAGAGCTTTGGAAATATTAACTAAAATTAAAATATTATACTACTAAGAAAAAAAAAAACATAAAAAAAGTGTGTCTCTAGACAGGATTCTGATAGGTTAGTTCTGAAATAGGAAGACAGGATCAACCATATTGCCTAATTTGGAGCATCCTAAAATTCCCAGTGTTGATGGCTTAGGAATTTGTACTCATGACCAGTGGCAGAGGCATCTCTAACTCTACCTGTTTTTCTCCTCTGCTTGTGTTAACACCACAGATTTTTAAAGGAAATGAAAACTACTTCTACTTTGGCAGTGCTGAAAAAATGTAGAGAGAGAGGGGAGGGTTAGGTGACAATTCTTGTTTCTCCTTAAAATTTGAATTCCTCCTCAGGAGAGCAACACATTTTATTTTAAAGAAGCAAAGATTCTTGCCTCCTAATATTCATAATTAAACCAAAAATATGTGCTATTTCTGTCTACATGCTGGGTTAGAAGCAATGCTAACTTAACTTAATAATTTCTATTGTGTTGTGGGCTGTCTAACAGGCAGTGCCATGAGCCAACACCCCACTGTGCTAGGCATCACAAACAATGAACAAAAAAGACTGTCTTGGTGCCAAAGAAACATTGCAGCTGAACATTTTAGTTCGGAGAAAAAGAAGCAGGAGCCAAATGTAAAGTTCAAATATAACAGTGTGCACTATCTCAGCTAGTTCCCATGCCCATCTGTGTGTCCTGTTTTATCTTTCTTCTGGTTTTCAGCTTTAGAATGCACCTTGTTGTTTCACAGCAAAGCCACAGTGATCCAAGGAAATGTGAATACAAGCAGAAAAAAAATCCTTGGTAATGCCTGGTCTTGTCACATTATATACTTTTCTTTTTTTTTTTTTTTTTCCAAATCCACCAAAAGAGTAAAAATAAATTTTAGAGAAAGAAAAAGTCCTTACAAAAAATGGTGCCTTTAGTGATTTTCCACATATCTGGCAACAATTAGAAAGTTGTGTTAAGTAAACAGAAGGTGCCTTGATGGTCAGCCCCTCCTCTGTTTTTTAAGTGTGCAAGCTCCAGCACTCTGCACCATTGGTCTGAAATTTGTTTGCTTATACACTATCTGATGTCAATGAAACCATCACAGAAGAATGGTAAATGGGCCTGGAACTACACTGACCAAACATCTCATGATCCAGAGCAGAGGATGGACTATAAAAGAGAGGGAGAGAGAGACTGGAGAAAATGGTTACAGGGTCAAACCAGTTCAGGTGTGTGGGTGGAGGAGCATCTAGGCAAATTCTGTGAAACGTGAGAGGTGCACGCTGCGCGCCCCTGGAGCCTCTAGCCCAGCACGGCTGTCAGCCACTGGCACACCTGAAGCAATACCACACACCTGCCCCTTGAGCCCAAATCTAGCCATAGAGTGCTGATAAAACCCAAAGCCCCACCTAGGAGGGGTTGCCACAGGAGGCTAGAGTAGATAAAAACCAGAGTACTATGTCCCTATTGTCCTTGAGTTTCAAGGCAACTGAGACCACACTGGATCAAAGAGGTGGTAGCTCTATTTTGCTCTTTCTCTTGTTCTCTCCATTTCTACACCTAACTTCCTCTTCTTGAAATGTGGGCAATTTGTAGTTGGATGGGTTAGAGTTTGCAAAGTTAATGCTTTATGAAAAGATTTATTTTGATTGAATGATTGCTTTAAGTTTTGCCAAGTTCCTGATTGTGGTGGGTTGACCATTGCTGAACAACAGGTGCCTACACACTAAGCTGCTCTACAACTCCCCTTCCTAGCTGGACGGGGGAGAGAAAATAGGATGGAAACAAGCTCTTAGGTTGAGATAAGGTAGTTTTCTGAAACAAAAATTGAAGTTTGTGCATGTATAAGCAGAGAGGAAAAAAAGCTTTTTCTCTACTCCTCATTCTCAAGTGATGTTCAGCCACATCTCGGGAAGCAGAGTTTCAAAACGTGTAGCAGTTGCTTTGGAAGGCAAACACTGTAAGTAATTGCTTTTCTTTCTCATAGCGTTTATATCAGACCTGACATGACATGGTATGAAATATCCCTTTGGTCAGTTCTGGTCAGCTGGCCTGGCTGTGTCCCCTCCCAGGCTCTTGCCCACTCCCAGCCCTGTGATGGGGGGGAAATGCTGAGAGACAGCTCTGCTGCTGTGCCAGCCCTGCCCAGCAGTACCCAAACCACTGCTGTGTTAGCAGCACCTTTCCAGCTGCCAATGCACAGCACAGCTCTGTGAGGGCTGCTATGACAAAATTCTATGCTAATACACTGTTCTTATAAAGCTTACAAGCTTGTTTTTCATCTTCTGAAAACAATGTCACATTTCTCCTATGCCCTTAACTAGGGAAAAGTAGTACCTTAATCCCCTTTTAAATAAACCCACCAAGCAGGGACTGGGGCTTTATAGGTGGGGTGCTCTGCAGCCTTCAGCAGGGATACCAAGTCTCTAGAATTTACAAATAACTATGAACAAAGACAATGTAAAGAATAAAGTATATTTATCCATATTGATTGACTGTGTATATTTATAAGGCAGGCATGAGATTTATGTATCATTTGAAGTGTAATCTGCAGTATAGTCATATTGATAGAATTGCTTCTCATGGAGGTAGCTATGATGTGTGATGGTTTCTGTGGAGTGAAAATGCTTTTCAAGTGATCTAAAAATTGTCTTCCTAGGCTGGTCAAATCAATCTGTGGAGGGAAAATCAAGCCATTTACTAGTAACTATATGTTCATCATTCCAATTTTGGGGCAGAAGGGTAGGTAATTTTTTTTAGTCTTTTTTGCTTAAGATGCACACATAATTGTTAGTCATAGTAATCACTAGATAGGTTGCTATCTCTGATTTTCTGAGTAATAAACAGTAAGAATAAAACTTTCATAAAATGGGCTTAGGGGCGAGTTAGCTACCCCTCCAAGTTCTGGTTCTTGTTTCTCAGATTTCCAATGAATGCTCTTCCTGCTCATTGTTAGCCATGCCATTAGCTTGGCCTCCATTGCACCACTCCAGAGAGCTGAACTGAGAGGAAGCAAACCCAGATTTAAAGGAGAGCTGGAAGCAGGGAGGAGTTGGAATGCACCTGGGATTCGTAGGTAAATCTGCGTTCATACCACAGTGTCAGGGAACAGTGAGCTGGACTACTCCCTGGGGATGTGGGAAGAGAAGGGGGCAGGAAACAGGAGAGCACAGAGCTGGTGAGAACAGAAACAGATCCTGTTAAAGAGTCCAGTGCTCATCAGATAAAAGCAACATAACAGGTTGAGGAAACCAAGGTAACAGTTCAGGAATGGGGCACTTCTATGGCATGACTGGAGTGGGGACTGCTGGACTTGGTCTGGGATACAATGGGATTCTAGGCCATGGGTAGGGCTGGGGAAAGCCCTGGGGAGACTGACTAGGTATGGTCAGACTCGGTAATGCCTTGACATATGTGAGCAGAGAAGGTTTCCTCCCAAATGTGAAGACTGGAAAAGCTACAGTTCACAACCTTTTTACAAGTGATGAATTGGGGGAGGAGGGGGTGGGGAAGAGCAAGTAATATGGCTTTTCAGTAACAATATTCAATTGGTTAATCTCAACCCTAATTAAAATTGACTTTGGAGAATTACTTGAAATACAATATGCTCAAACACTGATATTGCATCCCCTTTTAGACATCTACACTTAGTGTTTCACATACAGATCTTTCTGGACCAGTGAACTGTTTGAACTCATGCTCTTCTTCCTCTCATTCACGTTTGAAGCCATTTAGTACACAGGACTGCATCACCAATTCACGACTAGGACTATCTGGAGAATATAGAATCATTTCCTTTGGAGAAGTAATAGTTCACACTACAGGTCTGATTCTAAAGACAACATTTTATGTTTAAAAACAAATGCAGAAATTTTAAACAGCTTTTTAGTGACACTTTTTTGGTATTCCTGTACTGAAAATGCAATTGTGATTTCCTGTGGCTATTGCCTGAAGGAACAATCCAGTGTTGTCTGAGAGATAAGGTTCAAATTCAAATGAAAGGGAGGCACTGAAGCCATTTTGCATATAAGGTCTTGATTTGCAGGTTTACTACTCTGAATGATGTCCCCCATTATATACTTTTTGATGCAATATTAAAGTCTGTCTTCATTTTAATAGGTTCGCTTTAACTTCATTTTCACTCTAACCAACAAACTCATAGTTAAATCAAACAAATATTTTTTATTTGCACTAAAATTCACTCCTGTAATCTAATTTATGCTGGTATAAAACACATACATAAAAATGTGGGGAAATATTTTTTATTGTCAAGGGAAGTCTGAGTTAACCTATAAAATTTAAGTTGAAGAAAAATAACAGATTGTTTAGCAATGAATGGAGAGAGAAATTAGTTGCCTATTGTGTGACATTATTTTTATTCAGTTTAAAGGTTAATAATAAAAATTATGGAAATAATAAGCAATAGAAAATAAATTGGGGGAGTTCTAAAGGAAGATTTTCTTTCTTATATTTACTGGCTTATACTTTCTATGCAATTGACCTAAACTAATTAAAAAAAAAAGTATTACAACTCTAGTGAGTTTCTAATAATTGAATCTAGTAAAATGAAACCTATTAAATAATTTTATTAAGGTAGAAGCCATATAGGGCATATTGTAAATGTCAGTGTAAATGACAATAGCAATGTGAACCCAAGAAAACAAAGTATTGGTAGAAACCATTAGCAGACTTTAATCAAAAAGGATACATTTCTTGTCAGATAACTTGGAACACATTCAGACATAATTTTTTTTTAACTGACATCATACCAAGCAATGCATCAAACCAATCACATATTGTATAGAATGTGGTGAATATTGCAGTATTGTAGAGGTATGTAGATAAACCTTGCACAAAATGTATTGCATGCTTTACAGTTACAGAGTAGCAAGAAGAGATAACCCATATATTAGTGATTGTATCAACTTAAGGTTTAAAAATGAAAACAAGAAGTGTAGCAGTTTTATTCAATTTTTTCAAGGTCTCTGAGGAATGAGTAATGAATTTTTAACGCAGATAACATCCATCCAGCTATTTTCCAATTTTTATGTGCACTTAATAGTTTGGAACAGAAACACAAAAAAACCCAGGCAGGATATCAGGTAGGATTTTCTGAAACAGAAGAATTTGGATTCACCTGCAGGCATCAGAAAGGAAAGAAGAGCTGTGTCTGGGAATAATTTCCAGACTATGAAGACATACTCAGACTATGCCTCGTCTTGAGAAACAGGCCACCAGGTTGGCATAAAATAGCATCTGTAAGACGTTGACGGAAGGTCAAAAGTCTTGGAAACTCTTTCAAAATGTTAAAGAAGAAAATTGATCCAACTTAATTTAAACCTTTTTAAATATTTAAATTTTTTTTCCCCACCCTATTTAAGAAAAATTCAAACTGTCACTTCATTTTCTTGTATACCATTATATTCACTATATTTCATAACAGCTTCCCACTTATATGCTCTGAACCTCTAGTGCACCTCTGAGTGATATTTGAGGCACACCCAAAATATTGTCTTTATACCATTTTATTTTTTTTCCCTAATGTGGGGCAGGAAATATAGTGGAAGCTTGCCTCCAGTTATAATCTAATGTAACAAATCATGGGGTAGTTTAAATATTTTTTAGTACAACATGCAGCATAACTGCTGCAGTGCACCACATCCTGCTTGTTCCTTTACTTTGCTTCTATAAAAAGTATGTAGCCTACATAACTCTGTAGTGCATCAGCTGGAATGCCTTTGGAGTCCATGCTAACTACATCTGCTCAGCAGCACTCTGGCACTTGTCAGGGTCTTCCTGAAAGTATTTTCAAGTCTAGAGAAATTTTCATCTCATGTTCCTGAAATGTTTGATCTATCCTGTTAAGTTTTAGGGAGGACATGCCAGCCAGAACTAAGTCATTATGTTCCCTATTTTTTTTAAATTCATCCATTTATCTGACACCATAGAAGAAAACCCATCTGTAAGATTTTGCTCTCAGTGTTGTTGACTCTTGCTGTTCTTTACAAATATAGTAATGTTGGATATTTGTCACATAGTCAAGTGCTTGAAGAAAATCAACAGTGTCAGAATCTCAGTTTTCACTAGAAAAAGTGTATTTCTAGTTCTCATAAGGAGCCTGAAGACACAAAGAAAATGAAGAAGAATGATTTAGGAGCAAGAAGGAAAATAAAAAATAATTATGCAAGTAAAATAGTTCTGCCTTTCAAGTTTATAATCAATGTCATAATGCAGTATGAATGATACATCATTTAAAAAAACCCTTAAAAATGTAATATAGACAATGGTGCTGCTGCTTACTATTTAAAAAGACAAAGGCTCACCAAACACAATAGAAAAGTTAAAAAAGATGAGTTTAATACTTGTACAAAGTTATGTTCTTATTATATTATATCTTTTATCATATGCTTTGTCACTATCTCACTTTTTTCCTTCCAATAAATGTATTCTTGGAAAAGAAATATTTAGGATTTAGTTTCTGGAGGTATCAGTAATGTTGTATTGTAATTTATTTCTTATGTTTTGGGGTCTTTGAAGCTTTGGAAAAATAGGACTTTTGCTATTAGGATCCTACCAAAAATGAGATCAAGATGTATCAATTGAAAGCTATAGGTAAGAGAACATTTCCAGTCTGAGCCACCTATCCCATCACCAGCCTTTTCTTTACCTAAGTCTTCCTGACATAAAACTATGCTACTTCAGTGTTTCATTTTTGCCTTCAATGGGGTTCTGAGCTTATTCAGAAACTATCTTCCTGTCTCTGATGTAAGTTCAAGGATAAAGATTTTTGCCTGCCATCAAGAAATTTATTTGGACAAAACCAGATAATGCATAGCTATGCATACCATCTGCATGAGGCATTCTGGAAGGGAATGACGTTGGTAAAACATGTTGAGCAATTTTTCTCTATTTCAATGTTTTGGCTTGTTTGTTTTTTTTTCAATAATCACAAGAGGCTGAAAATTTCTCTGTCAGTTGGTTTGGAAATAACTCTGTGAAAGCTGTTTTCAGAAGCATAGAGGCTACAATCTAAAACATAAAACAAGGATTAAATACAGATTCAGAGATCAGATTATAAATTGTTTACAATCATGTCATTTCTGAGTAGTCATAATGCAAAACACATATATAGACTAAAAGATGACCAAGCCATGGATATAGTTATGAAGAGATAGATTAAAAACAAGCCCTAATGATTAATCACCAAAATATAATGTGCATTTTATTAGAAGTATAACCTTTTATAGAGTGCCTATTACTGAAAACTCCAGGACTTTCATAATTCAAATAGTAATGTGTGTTTGTGGGGTTTTTGTTATTAAGGAATACTGTATACATAGAGCTGTATCCATGCCTATAGCCACCAGATGACTTTGATATTCAATGTTCTGAAATCTCACCTACCAGCAAGACTGACAGCAATAGAGAAAAATTTGGACATATACAATTTACACTTACAATTAAATCTTTTAGTTTATTCATTCAGTTACTCTTTTTCAAGGAATCAAAACCAACGTTGTAATTTGGGATTGGAGCTTTTGAAGACTAGGAGGAAAAAATTTTTATTGTAGAGGTCTAGTTTGACAGTGATAAGAAATATCTTACTATATCACTTAAATTGCATTTGAATTTGTCCTTCTTATGCTGTCATTTTAGTCTGAAACACAAAGTAAAATAATGAAGATATTGAAATTATTGATGTTCTTTAGTCACTACTGTAATGCTTAATGGCACCCTATCTAATTCTCTAATAGCTGTGAATTAAAAAAACCACAAAAAACCCAAAAAAATCAACCAAAACAACAACAACAAAAAAACAAATTTAAAAAATGAATTTTCAGTTGAGGGAACAGTTATTTAAGTTAAAGACAAACCAACTGCAAATAAATTTTGTTATTATATTTTCTTGACCATCAACAGCCCTTCCAAATAAAATGTAGGCATGGTGCTGGAACATCAATTTAATAGCAGTTGTAATAGTTCAAGACTTTATAATATCCATAACATTAAATGTTATCCTTTCTTTTTCAATACTCTATACTTTTTTAAAATCTCTTTTGAAAACTCCTTCATAGTAGTGGGAAGTCTAGATTATTATTTTAAGTTTCAAATCAGATGTAGACAGCTGAATTATCTCATATTTTCTGCATACAATGATAAGCAAACATAAGCAATGATAAGCATTTTAAACAATACTTCAAAATTTGAATATAAAATTAAATTCAAACTATTCTGAGAATATTGACTCTTCAATTTCTTTACCGGTTACTAAATATATTCTAATTAGTTTTCCTAGGGATTAATGCAACATACTTGACATCTGCAAAACAAACTCTATTGTACTAAATTGAGGTAAATTCTAATTGCAAAGATAGCACACATTAGGAGTTATTGACACAAAGTTTTCAGTCACCACACATTATACTCAGTATAGATATCAGAATATAAAAGTATATAATTCAGAATCTTTTTGATGAATGTGTACAGATTTCTTACACTTGGCAAAGACTATTAGAATTTTTTTCTTACAAGATCTTTGTGGGATTTTTTTTTCTTACCCCTAGATTTTTTTTTCTCCTGTCTGCTTTCACTAAAATAGAATACGTGCAGAAATGACTACTAAAATTGGCTACTAAAATTTCTTCAGACTTCCTCACGAAAGAATAAAGTTGAACTTACCAAGAGAAGGCACAGAGGTCCTTACCAAACTATTCCCCCATCACCCAGCTTGATAAGATTTCCTGCCTCCTTAGAAACTAAGAAATCATTGAAGACATCAAAATTTCTCACTACACCTCACAGACTAGCTTTATAGGGACATATGTAAAACTCAGAACAGTTGATCCCAGTTCTATTATTTCCTGTCAGGAAATCAACATCTATGCTTCATTTATTCCCATTATTATACACATCTCAGAAAATGCCTAGTAGAATTCCAAGAAATTATCACTTTTTAATCAGAAAATAAAATCTGCATTGTAAATAGACCAATTCTGTTCAGAATTCCTAATTTTCCTTTATTATGTTATCATAAAATTTCTAAATCCTGTTGATTATGTAAGCTGTGATAATCAGGGGTAACTTCCTGACCTGTATTACAGTGTAGATTTTCCAGGGGTCAAAGCTGCCCCCTGGGAATCTTTAGTTTCTGGTCAGAAAAACCTCATGTTCAAATTTATGGTCCTTAGGGATTTGGCAGTACAAGGCCTCCTTCTTTAGTTGTCGAGAAGAATACTGATCATAGCTTTTCCCTCTGTTTGACTATTGTATGGCAGTTATATGACACCCTATAACTAGATCAAATTGTTTGTGCTGTGACTGGGTTAATAAAGGCCAACATTTAAAATCTGTAGTCTGTAATTGAAATTCTGTCCTTTAAAATGTAATTTAAGTCCCAGACTGCTTTATTAATTCCTTTTTGTTGTGGTTTGGTACCATGAGGTTCAACACTTGCTAATTATTCCCTGAATTCAGCACAGGGATATTGAAAATCAGAAATGAAAGAGAAATTCTTGTCCTATGCTACCTTGCTCATTTCAGTTATTCATCCGTTGCACTTACCATTCTGGAAAACATGACAATTCTTCTGTACTTTTCATAGATCTTCTGCTCAAAATACAAGATTTTGACAAATATTTACAGAATCACTAGGTTGGAAGAGACCTTCAAGATCATCAAGTCCATCCCAGCCCTAACACCTCAACTAAACCGTGGCACTGAGTCCCACACCCAGTCTTTTTTTTAAACACATCCAGGGATGGTGATTCCACCACCTCCCCAGTCAGGCCATTCCAGTACTTGATCACTCTTTCCGTGAAAAACTCTTTCCTAATATCCAGCCTAAACTTCCCTTGGTGCAGCTTGAGACTGTGACCTCTCATTCTGTCAGCTGACACCTGGAGAAAGAGACCAACCCCACCTGACCACAACCACCTTTCAGGAAGTTATAGAGTGTTAAGGTCATCCCTGAGTCTCCTTTTCTCCAGGCTAAAACCCCCCAGCTCCCTCAGTTGTTCCTCACAGGGTTTGTGTTCCCAGCCCCTTACCAGCCTCGTTGCCTCCTCTGGATGTGCTCGAGCATCTCAATGTCCTTCCCAAACTGAGGGGCCAGAACTGGACACAGCACTCAAGGTGTGACCTCACCAGTGCTGAGTACAGGGGGAGAATGACCTCCCTGCTCCTGCTGGCCACACTATTCCTGATCCAGGCCAGGATGCCCTTGGCCTTCTTGGCCACCAGGGCTCACTGCTGGCTCATGTTCAGTTGACCAGTACCCCCAGGTCCCTTTCTGCCTGGGCACTGTCCAGCCACACCGTCCCCAGCCCATAACAGTGCAGGGTGTTATTGTGGCCAAAATGCAGGACTTGGCACTTGGACTTATTACCCTTCATCTATTGGACTCTGCTCATCCATCCAGTCGTTCCAGGTCTCTCTGCAAAGCCCTCCATCCCTCCAACAGATCGACACATGCCCCCAGCTTAGTGTCATGAGCAGATTTACAATGAAAGATTCAACACCCTCATCCATGTCATCAATAAAAATATTGACCAGAACTGGCCCCAGCACAGACCCCTGAGGGACACCACTGGTGACTGGCCCCAGCTGGATGCAGCACCATTCACCATCACTCTCTGGGCCCGGCCATCCAGCCAGTTCTGAACCCAGCACAGAGTGCTCCTGTCCAAGCCGGGGGCTGCCAGCTTTTCCAGGAGCGTGCTGTGGGAGATGGTGTCAAAGGCCTTGCTGAAGTCCAAATACACAACATCAACAGCCTTTCCTGCATCCAGCAGCTCGGTCACCTGGTCATAAAAGAAGACCAGGTTGGTCAAACATGACCTACCCCTCCTAAACCTGTGCTGGCTTGGTCTGATACCCTGGCCATCCTGTAAATGCTGGGTGATGGCACTCAGTATAAACTATTCCAGTAACTGTTCCATATTCTTTCTAATTGTATCTAGAAATGGAAAAAAAAATAAAAAAGAAAAAAAATGCAAATGACAATTATTTTTTACAGATGCTAAGTTGTAGATGGCAGATTACATTTTGTATATCCATATTTCATTTTTTACATCTACAAAATAGTTAATGATATGTAAGCATAGCACAGTCACCACTAATTAGTTTGCTAACAATGTCTTCGTAGTGTCCTGGCAACTATGTCAGAGCTGAATAAACTTAAGCAGCAGGATGAAGAAAAGGGCTAACCCACACTGGACTGACATACCCATAACATTTACAAATGAACTGAGTACTTGGAAAAACTATATCATGCTGAGTTGAGGTAGATTTATTGCACATGACATTCAGTGATTAATGGAAGAATTGCTTCTGGCCTTTCTTGAACAGATGCTCAAGGAGAATACATAGAGACTACTCTTATTCTGTGAACAAACAAAATTACTATTCTTGCAGTTGAGCATTATCTACTCTTTGTGATTTTCCATAGATGATATAAAGAGGTGAAAAAAGATATTTCATTGCCTTCTTATGCTGGTCACACACAGAGGTAAAGTTGATTATTCAGAGCAGTTTATAATTCTCTGACATCTTTGAGTGCATGTAGGTAGTTCAGGGGAAAAGTCCATTGTTGCTGACTTCCTGGAAACTACAGCTATCTTCTCAACCCAAAACTAGAAAATTGTGTATAAGGATAATTTTTGGTTTCTATATGCAACCATTTATAGCAAAACTCAGTGGGAGATCCTGTATTAACATCTTCAGCTTTAAGAGGCTGTACCGACATCTTTTGTTTTAGCCTTTCCATTCCCTGACAGTAACATCTGCCAAGCACCATGCTGTTTCAGCCTAGTTATTGAGCTTCACAATCCTCTGAGAAATTCCTAAAATCCTAATTCCCTCCTTCTTTGTTTGCTCAAACTAGAGAAAAACAGCATTTAAAAACGAAGTAGTTGTTTGAACCTTCTTTTATTTCCTTTTTGTTTAACATAGTGTAGTTTAAAAAAGGAACATTTTGGTTGCTTCAGTTTTGGTTGATTGATTGATGTATCATTTACAGGCTTCCTTTTAATGAGTACTTTTTAATTATTATCACTTATATCTGCAAAGAAAAGAGCTTTCTTTATTCTGTTTTATTTTCTAATGAAGACTTTGATTTCTTCAGGCTTTGGTGGCCCAGTTTCATTGTAGCCAGCAAATTGTTCATATTTACCAATTAAGATATTAGCAAGGTTTCAAATAAGAGTTAAATCAGCCAGTCTTGTCATTATACTAAAAATGGATGTGTTTAGTAAACAATTCTATCTCTTACCTTCTGTCTTCATTCTGGCATAATATACCATAAACATAGAATCTGTTTTGGTTTCAATAAACACCAATGGCAAAATACTGATTAACAAATCCTTGTTAGCCGAGGACAAAATTCCTGACACAAGACTGAGACAAAATCTGAGGCTTCTGATGGTGCTATGATCTGTTTATAAGAGATACCTCTGCCTGAACTGAGTTGTGAATGAGACCATATGCTGAAGTCAATACTATGGATTTTATTAAACAGGAAATGTGACACAGAGAGAGAAATAGTAGGAGGGAAGGGAAGAGAGAGAGAGAGAGAGAGAGAGAGAGAGAGAGAGCACTTAAGTAGAAAGATATTGCTACTACAGGGTTCCTGTGGCATCCTGCCAGTCCTTCTTCACCCTTATTGGGATGTGTCTAGAGGAAACCAACGAAACTGGTGAAGAGTCTGGAGCAAGTCTTATGAGAAGCAACTGAGGGAGCTGGAGAAGAGAAGGCTCAGGAGAGATCAGATTGTAGCCAGGTGGGGGTCATTCTCCTCTCACAAGCAACAATTGACAGAACAAGAGGACATGGCCTCAAGTTAGCCCAGGGAAGTTGAGAATGGACAGGAGGAAAAATGTCTTCACTGGAAGAGGCTGCCCAGGGAAGTGGTGGAATCATCCATGGAAGTGTTCAAAAGGCATGTGGATGTGGCACTTGGGGACATGGTCTAGTGGTGAACATGACAATACTAGGCTATCAGCTGCACCCAGTCTTACAGTCCTTTCCAGCCTCAACAATTCTCTGACTTCTTTCCCAACAAGTTATTAATGCTCTGCAATTCACTATATTGATGCAACAGGAGAGATACTTATTTAACATTCAATTTAACTTTCTGTACTATGATTACCCTCTATTCTACAATTAGCAACAGCCATCCATTGGGCAATAATAATTTACATCTCAGCGGGAAAATAAAAAGATAAAATCCATGCAAAGAAGAGCAAAAAATCAATTCTACTGATATGTATGAGACATTTTCAAGGGGAAAAAGATTTTCAAGGAGGGGATAGCATTAGGGTTTGATCAGTGATCATACTTGTCATTGATGCTGCAACTGGAAAAAACAAATATTTGAGGGCCACAATAAGTAAAAACTTTCACATCAGTAATACCCCTTTTAATTTTATGACATAGTTTCACATATTTATTCTCTCCAGTGGCCCAAATATTTATTAATAATACTCAGACAGATATCTCTGGCGATAACTCTACATAAAAATAACTTTTAAAAATAAATCCTATGCTTTTACCCTATGTTCTCACTACTTAAATCTGTGAAATATGATAGTGTTTGCATGTACTCATGATATAAAATACAGTGTGACTGCTAATATATTGGCATTTTAAATTCCCAGGAAATTGTTCCAAACAGGGCTATTCTTTATCAAATTGAAGGATTATCTCTCCCCAGGGATCAACTCAGATGGGACTAGTCCTTTATTTATAATTTTAATCTTAAAAAGCAGTACAAGAAACAGTGATAGCTTAAATGTACAATGTGCCAACCAGTCAAAATATTTTTATCCCCTTCCATGACAACAATCATAAAGACAGTATTGCATCAAAGCATCAAAATTCAGATGATATCATCAGTCTGACAATACATTGAAAAACAATTCTGTTGCCTATAGCAACAAATAGCTTTATTGAGTCCTATGTTGCCTTGGGGATGCACAAAGGCAAAAATTAAAGAACGATAAATTACAAATGAACTAACTGGTAAAAATGAAAATAAATTAAAAGCTAAATTTAATTTAGGATATAGTAGGTGAAACACCAACCTAAATCCCAAGTATCTTGCCACCAAGAAATTTCCAAAAATGTCAGATAAGTAGATACATTTCAGGAGCATCCCACAGAGTTCCTTAGAAAGCTGATCTATAAAATACAATGAATTTGTATAAAACAGGTCAGGAAACACTAATCATATGGATCTGAGTTTTGCTGTATATATAGAACATGGTATTAAGACCAAAGAAGAACAAGTTCATGCACAGTTTCAGAAATATGCCATGCTTACTAAGGTTAGCTTACTGGCTACCATTCATACTGCATTCACGCACACATAAAGAGAAAAGAGAAAAAATATTCAATTTTTAGAGTAAAGAACTTAGTACCCTCAAGTTTCATATACAATTCCTGAAAACTAAGTCACATGCTATATATAGAAGAGGCTCTTTCAATGTTTTTACAAGAATTGAAAGAGTTTTTGTCCATTTTGACAGAAAGACAAAAGGAATTATATCAAATTAAAACATAATAACAAACATTAGTATGCATTTGAGAACTGGAAATCTTTACTCCTTAAAGAAAATGGTTGCACTGTTAAGTGAACTTAGAGATTAAGAAGTAATACTGGTAGTAATCAGTTATTTTTTCTTTTATTTTTCTTTCATACAGACCTTCCTCAGTCATAAATTTATTTTGTGATTTGACAGTTTCCATAAGAAGTATTAGCTAAAGTGGTTAAAGCATTTCTTGGTCTTTCTTTTGTACACCTATGGAATTTGGGAGCCAGATATTTGTTGATTAGGATAAACTAGAACAATCTGGAAAGTGCTGAAGTACTGTGAGCTTTCAGATCAACAAACAAACAATATTGTGAGATATTCAGGATGTGGCAGATGCTCAGGAGTACTCTTATAAATAGTAGTAGGTGGACATCTAAAGTCATCTAAGTTTTTCAGATCCTACCAGGGAGAAAATGAAAATATAATAACTTTTTATTTTAGAAAGACCACCATTTGCTGTAAAAAACCACAAACAAACAACTTTTTTATTTCACATATTCTGGGCAATAATCAGAACTTCACCTCCTCTTGGAACACAGTTAAGAATCAGTAGGAATTTTTTGACTTATACAACATGATTGTCAGCACATATTTTCCGAAAGACTTCCAGAAAACATGAATACATTAACAGGAATGCAGACTTACTTGCAATTGTTTCTTCCTCCTACAGCTGGAATTTCTGCCATTACCTCTAGATTCACTTGGATAACATGACAGTAAAATTCCAGGAACTTTCAAGTTGAAGAGATACATCAATCAGTTAGAATAAGCATGCTCAGTAAAGGAAGATAAGTCAGATTCTAGTCTAGCAAATATTTAATAACTTCAGAAACCATGTTCTTAATTAATTAATTATCCATTCTATAGAAATTCAGTATTTCTATGAAGATTATAGTAGAGTAATTAAATATGTGAGTTATCAAAGAAGTATACCTTCATAAGCAGGTGTTTAACTATCCTCCTATTTATAGAAAGTAGGAAACCTGGAAAACTCTTCTTTTTTTTTCTGAGAGTTTGCGTATTGTGTCTTTTTTTTGTTGTACACTTTATGACTTTTAAATAGAGACCATGGACCCAAATTCCAATTCACAAGTTGAATCTCATTTCAAGCTTACAAAATTTCAGCTGCTTTTTAAAAAATCATTTAAAGAACAAAAGTAATTACATAAAAGAGAAGATAACTGTCATAGATCCTGTCAGGATGTCCTTTAACATTCTTTGCAGCCAGATATCTCTACAGCAGATGCCAAAATCATAAAAGAAATGTCACTTGAGGCTTGAGCTGTCTGCACTTCAACAGCCCAATTAAAGACTTGAGATTCAACCAGGGGCATTAATGATTACATGTGACTGTGAATTGCTAGAAAATATCAGTCTGTAGGAAGAGGATAGCATATCACAGCAGCAGAGAAGTTTGAAGCTTTTTGGTAATTATTTTTGTAATTCTACACTGAACCACTTAAACTACACTGCAATCAGCAGTACTGTGCACGTGTTACATGCAAAGTTAAAGAGCTTCACCCACTGGATTCCACTGGGATCCCAGGTGAAAATTTAAGGGGACTTCTCACACTTCCTCAATATAAGCCAGTGGCTAAGTATGGTGGTGATGTTGGAGGTTGTGTCTTGGAAGGAGGAGGAAGAAAAGGAAGGTATGTGAGTCCTGAAACAACAACTAGGTAACTGCTTATCACAGTTCTGTAGATTCAGCTGTGCATAAGGGAGTCCAGTTAGAGAAGGGAGCGTGGCATTGTAGTGATTGAGTTACTGTAAGTATTTGCAATGGAAAAGAAGAAAATTCTGTAGAAGAAAACAGATCTATTTATGAGTTGTTGCAGAAGTAATTCTATGAAAGACAGCATACGTATTTAACTTTTTATCAGTATGTAGGATCTTCTATTAGATCCTACATACCAATAAGTGTGGATGTGGACTGCAGATGTTTGACTCATAGCAAATACTTTCTTGACAAATAAAGGCATTACAGGGAGATGGGAACTCTCTTTACTTTGTTTTCCTTGGAAAAACATGTTTGTAAGGACTTAAAAAGGAACTGTAAGAAAATTTTGATTTGATATTTAAAATCCAAGTAAGGTATCTGTGGAAAAAGCCAAACTGTGTAGACCTCTGAAAGACTTCTTCAGTCTCTGTAGAAGTTTATGAAATCAAGCTTAAAATAACTTTTAAAACAACCTAGTATAAAATAAACTAGCTTACATGCAACAGATCATATGACTGTACTTTTGTTTTTAATGCTAATGTGACTTGAACGTTTTCACATCTTTACTTCAATATTTCACTTTTTAAAATAATCCATTCTTCAGGTTGGAAGTTTAAATTTCTTTCCCTGTGGTCTGCAAAAGGACTTTTCCCTTAGAATTATTAAATAAAAAAGACCCTGTAATATTCCATGTATAACATGTAACACAAAACCTCAACTGTAAAAGCTTAACATACACATAAAATATACTTTCCTTCTTAATTTCTGGTCCTAGCTTCCTTTCTTAATCTCTGGTCATAGCTTTAACTCAACTAACCTTTGATGATTTGACATCCTTTAAAAATACTTTTAAAAAGTTATGTCTTGCATTGGTGGCAGGGGAATATCTTATGTTATCTAACTTCTTGTCTGGGATTCTGTGACCTTACTGTAAGTTAACTTCATCCTCCTTTGTTTTTATTTCTTTTCAGAAGCTCAGTTAAACAGCTCATCTAAATTATTTATACATATTTTGCTCAAAGCTTTTTTCTTCATTTATCTGTTACATTTTATACTTAAAAGAGAGAGATCACTCTAAGTCTGTATGCTCAGTACTGATCTACAAAGAAATTCTAGTCACATTCATTTATTTTTTTTATGGTATCAGCAAAATTATTTCTGCATTATATTTTGGGAGGTGTGTTGTTATGAGGTGTTTTGCAGTTTGTGTTGGTCCTTATATGTCTGCTTTTAAGTGTACATGTACATATTTAAAACTATTGGCTTTTCTCTGCAACAAAACCATTTTAAATAGAACTAATTTGACTTGCTTGCTTATCAAGTACTAGGAAATGTAGAAGGAAAAATATCTAATAGACTGCAATAAAGTCAGCTTTTCTAGGCTATGTGTTTTCTTTCAAATTTTCTATGATTATCCTTTAAAAGTGCTTCTTTTCAATAAATGTCCTTTTAACTTTGCTGGTTAATTTTTTTTGTGGCTTTGTTGTTGCTTGCTTTGTGTTTTATTCAAATTCTGCTTACCATCATTAAACTGGGGAGCTCCTTCTTCCAGGAATTACAAGACTTATGTACATTACTTCCTTTGTTTTCAAGGTCAAGTTAAAATTAAGATTATAAAACAGATGTCTACTATTAAGGTATGCTATTTATTGAAGGTAGTGCCTGTCTGTTTGTATAGCTTTTAATATATATTTATGCAAGTACTTCTTTTACACAAAGCAAAATCAATTTTGCTTTTTCATTTGAGCAAGCTAAACCCCACATCATTCAACAGAGATTAAAATCTTATAAGTGCATTATGAAATACATTTCAGGAGTATAGATTTATATGCACAATGTGTGCTAATTTACACATTGATACCAAAAGTTATATAAATCAACATTTTTCACACTTTACTCTGAAGAATTTCAGCTACATAGCACTGGATTTGAATTTATTTGAATTATAATGTTAACTCAGAATAAAAAAATAATGGGAGAAGGATTCTGTGTTGTTTTGCTCTTAGTGCATTTATATGTCATGCAGCTGTTTCTTTCTTAGTGATGTGATCTGCAGCCACATCATTTAAAAAATGATGATGTTAAGACAAAGGGTGTATGAAAATCTGCTACACCATTTTCTGGTTCTATCACAAAATCTGAATATATGCATGCCAGAACAGAAAGAAAGGAACACAAAAAAAAGAAAAAGAGAAACATGCTATTTCTGTGTGAATAACCTCAACAGACTGCACTTTGATTTCCAATGTTAGATTTGAATTAATAATATATTTATTTGTCATTTTAGAAAAGCAACATTGCTTCTGTGTGTATTATGAATGAAAAGCTTTTATTTTTTTTCTTCTGCATTAAGTAAACATGAGGCTAGATTGGAGTTACAAGATTGACAAACAGCATTTGCTATTAAAACACTTTTACTGTGTTATTAATTCAAAATTGCATGTGAATGTGTTGAAAAATTACATATTTTTGCTTCTTGAAGGAAACTTGATATTCACTTTGTATCTAAATTAACCCCTGGGTAAAAGAAGACCACAAGACAAATTTTGACACCAAACTACTTTTTAACTCCAGCTAATCTGAAAATATTCTATATTTAAACCAGCCTTGACTATCATTCTTCAAATAGTACCACTATAATTACTTAGCCTGTTTCACACACAGGCTCTTGCTCTCTCTCCAAGGTACTTATTCAGTTTTATTGTTCTCTGTATCTCATACAACATACAGATCTAAAAGAATAAAGCAAGCCATGTGGGGATTAGCAGTGGGTTTAAGTGTTAATGCTTCATAACACTCCATATACTCAGAAATTCACATTAAAATTCTGAGAGTGGCATAAGCAGTGTGCAGAATCTTTGAAGAAAGATACTGTTAAAGTAGGGGGCTGGGGAGGTTATCTAGAGGTGAAAAGTGCAACAAAGAAAGTATATTCTGAGCAGAACTTTTGTAATGTGATGGAAAAAAAAAACCCAAATAATGAATTCATCTCCAGTAACTAGAAGTACACTAAGGCTATGTCTGATAATTGTGTAAAGTATGTTTTACTATTTCTGCTATGTTTCTGTTTTTTTTCCTTGTATTGATAGCAAGTATACTGGTGCTACTGATTATGGCCTACAACTTTTACTTTAATTATAGGTTTATATGTGTAATGGCATAAGTCATGTTTTCATTCATATTTTAATTTTCATGTTTGGAACTGATCACAACAGAGTCACTACTAATTTATGAAGTTGTAAGAATGCCTAAAATGGGGTTTTGTCCACTTTTGGTTGTGTTTACCTCAATCACTTTAATCCCTCCTTCACAAAATCTGCTGTAAATTTTACCAGTACTGTATAACAGAAATTGTATATTGTAAACATAAAAACACAGACTGAGATTTAAATCTGTCATCTTTCCTTCATAAAGAGTTATGAAAAAGAAGATATCTTACTGTCCAAATTATTACTAGCTGTGTTGTTCTCTGTTCCTGCTGCCAGAAGTTACTGACCTCTATGCTAACTTTGGAGTTCTCATTTAGGAAAATGAGAGGAAAGAGGCCAGAGCTAACTGGGTTTTTTTCACCCCATTAAAAAAATTACATTCTCAAAAACTGTGTGACAGCAGTCAGCAAGATAACTCACAGATGGTTAAGCCAAAAGCTGATATCCATTACAGGAATCAAAGTAAAACAAGATCATGAAAGCCTAGCTGTTTGATTCCTCCTCTATTTTTGTTCCAGTCCAGGCTTTTTGGTTGATTCTCTGATGTGCTAATCCTCAGTGCTGAATTTTTCAGGACTGAAGGGAGTCAAGACTATCTTTTCTCTTGGCTCTTCAAGGAACACTACCTCAATACAGTGCTGATAACATGCAGGCAAGTATAAACCTGTTAGAAGATTTAGAAGTCCCAGATTTCTCACTTCCAGTAACACTTTAACCAGATCAAAGATCTAAACTCATCTTTCATTTTTATTTCACTGTCATACCTATACTTTACTGTCTCTGTAAAATTATGTTGTGTCAGAAATGAAATTTTTTCTTTTTCTATGGTGATCCTAAAGCAAGCAGACTGTCTATTCTTTTCCATATCACCTGCAGTATGATCAACAGATTGTTAAAAAATGTTATTTCTTTGCTGAAATGTAGGAAGTAATCTTCTTTAGCTGTATGTAAAAGTCACTAAGCACACCTGTTGTAAAGCAAAATAGAGCAAACAGCACAAATGTAATCAGGCAACATTGCTCTGCTCTGGCCTGGCAGCTTGTTAAAAGAGAACTGTTTTTTCACTGCATCAAATCATTTGGCCTCACTCAAGTCATCAGTAAAATTCCTGCTTGGTGGACTACAATAAAAGTGATATCAGTAAGTGTAACAGGTAATTGTTATTCTGCAACAGTTATATATAAAATAGACTCAAATATAAGTATTACTGGATACTGTAATTGATCAAAAATAGGTGGCACTATTTTATAGGAGTCCTGGTGCAGTACATACACCAGAACTCAACTCAATAACTGAAGGGGGGATTATTGAAAGATGAAGGTGTGCAGCTTTTACTGGTTTGGTACAGGGGTGGCTGAGATTCAAAACTTTATCCAAAGTTCTGTACTCCATTATAAGGAGTGCTCTGGACAGTATTTACAGGTGTTTTGACATTTTCCCTCAGCAGTGTCAGATTTAATAATGAATTCAAATGTTTATAATTTAAAAATCTGAAAATCACCCATATTTATGATTGCATAACACTGATATTTCCCATGCTTTGTGTTATTCTTATCAACTGGTTCGATCTTCCTTTCGATAGTGTGTGATCTAACTATGCATGCAAGTGATCACCATTTAAAATATATCAGTCATTGTAATTTTAACTCTAGTATTATCTTTTTTAACTCTAGTATTATCACTTTTTGAAGCAATTCATATAATTAGTCTTTTTCAGTCTGTTTTAAGGAGGACTGCAATTTAAAGAAAGAAAAGCATTCATTAATCGGAGCTTTGAGTTTTTTCATGGAGGAGGACCAAAGAAATATCATATTGGTTTTCTTGTTAAAAAAATAAATAAATAAAGTGTATCATTCTGCTTGAAGAAACCTCCAGTATTAAAAAGTAGAAAGGCAGGTCTTTAAAAAAAATACAAGTTTAAATTTTGAAATGTTGTACAAGGAACTTTTTCCAATACACTTACAATATAAAATAACAGAATCATAGAATGGTCTGGGTTGGAAAGGACCTTGCAAATCATCTATCTCCAACCACCTTACCATGGGCAGGACATGTTCCACTGCACCAAGTTGCTCAAAGCCCCACCCAACCTGGCCTTGAACACCGCCAAGGATGGGGCATTAATAACTTCTCTGGGCAACCTATTCCAGGGTCTCACTACTCTCAGAGTGAATAATTTCTCTAAATTGAAAATAAACATCTAAACTGAATTTCTCTTTCAGTTTGAATCCATTACTCCTTGACCTATCACTGTAGTTCCTGATGAAGGGTCACTCTCCAGCTTGCCTGTAAGCTCCCTTCAGACACTGGAATGTTGTTATGAGATATCCACAGCTCTTCTCCAGGTTGAACAGCCCCAACTTTCTCACCTATCTTCATAGGGGAGGTGCTTCGCCCCCCTTCTCAACTTCATGGATCCCCTCTTGCTGCAACTTGCTCCAAGTTCTCTTATGTTGGAGCACCAGAACTGTACACAATATTCCAGCTGGGGTCTCATGAAAGCTGAGTAGAGGGGCAAATCACAGGGATCCTCTCCTATTTAACTTCTTGAGGAAGAAACACAGTTCCAGAGTTTACCTAAGCACATCAGACTATTTTCATTTACACCCTTCTATAAACCCTTTTACCACTACCTAAAGGATCAGTAAAAAAAGGTAGACCACCCTGTAACTTTGCCTAGATTTTGCACAGATAGAATTTATTTGTTGCCTGATTTTCCTGTTTATTTGGCCTTTTAAAGGTAAAATGTCTTTGGGATATCTCCAAGACTTGTTCATTCATTTTAACCCAGTCTTCATATTGGAGACTAATACCCACTAATGCTAGCATGCCTGTTCCAGAACTGCTTTTAACAAATGAAACCATACAAGCCTAAAAATACCTGGTTGGAAATCTCATTAACAATTTCTTTGACAAAACAAAGTTCTATTTTAATATACAAGGTCTCCCTTCCTTCTAGTGACTGTATTAGCAAAATGCTGCATGTGCACGCGAGGAGCAGATGGAAAACATGCTAGCACTGCAGTACTGCTAATACTTTAATTTCATTATGTGCCTCTGCACATATTTTTTCACATTGTTTTTGTCAGACTTCCTCTTTCAGAAAAAATAAAATAAATATATTAATGAATTAGCTCATGTAATCAGCAGCTTTGTGAAGAACAGATTTGCAAATTAGTTTGAATTGACGCAGCAAGGTAGGCAGCTCCCTTCCATGTTGGGAGCTATTGAACCTCCCTGAAACTAGTCAGCTCATTCCTGGGATGAATTCAAGCTTTAATAGATATTAAAGCTGAACAGGTTCTACATAAGTCATCTGTCTCTCTCCTTGCCAGAATGAGTTGCTATCTGTACAATAAATATAACTGATCAAGCCTAGATTTTAAAAACCCAGGTCATGAATGTTTCATTTTCGATTGAGAGAGTATTCTTCAGCTCAGTTATTCCTTGGAATTTGTGTTAGATTTTATGTAGAGCCCAAATGCCTTCTTCTCTTACTTCAATGGTACTATCTCTGAATGTTGCACCTTTCCTTCAGATTTGAAAAAGACTGAAATGCTAAACTCCATGCCAAGAGTCTCCTTGAGATAAAAATTAGTAAGAATTCACTATCAGTTCAGTCTGCTAAGTGCCTACTTCCTCTTACTCACTGCATCAAATCACACTTTCAGAGAAGACAATTCTTGACTGATGGAAGAGTAAATAGGTCCTCCCACCAAAAAAATTTTCTAGTGTTGGGGATGGGTCTCTCTTGTTCTACCCAACATGTTCTCATGCAAAGATCCCAAACTACTGACCCAAGACTTATGATGGTTTCCCCTCAATAAAGATTAATAGACTGCACATCAAATAATGGCACTGGGGATATGACAGCCACTCTACAGCCTAACTAAAGAGTCAATACTAAAATAAGATTATAAGTTATTTGCATTACATATATTTAATGACAAAAGAAATTTGTTTTTCTTTCAATCAATGATAATGGCCCTACGAGGCATAAGAACAAAACTAGTTCTGTTAAATTGTACTAAAATTTGCAAAATTAAATTTGAGTAGTGTATGTATAAAATATACAATTTTTCAAAGCATTATACCTTTTCTTCACACTGATTTTACAAGTTTCTCTCATGAAGCAAGAATCTTTGGATCTTCTTTTCTTTCTACAAATGTTATGATTTTTTGGGGGGGTTATTTATTATTTCATTCCCTTTCTTTCATAGCAGCAAAGCCACTATTACTTCATGTAGCTTGAAGAAGTTTTTTTCTTACAGCATTTTTCAGTTTTGTGTAGGGAATATATTTTTGTCTTTATGATAATACTAGTATGTCAGTTAGCTTTAATATCTCTAAAAATGGAGGTTATTTCATTAATAAGTTGTTCATAACACATTTTAAGCCATTTAGTTTTCAATAGCAATGCTAGTGTTCCTCCAAGAATTCTTTAGAACAACATTTTTCCTACATCATCTTAATTCTAGTAACAATAGTTTCTGATTATTAAAAACTATTTTTTTCACATAATGCACTCTTTAAGGCACAGGGGAAGAAGCATAAGTTGACTTTAGGAAGTTTTCTTTCCAGATATCTGAAATAATAATTATTTGTGCCTGTAGTGCATATTAGTTCCAAGGAGGAGAGTTTAGGGGCTTTTATTTTCATTTGGGTTTGTTTGGTTTTTTTTTCAGGGGAGGGGGGCAGGTGTTGTAGTATTTGTTTGATGGGTTTTTTCCTGGATTTCTTTTCTAGGTTATACAGGTAGAAGCATGTGGACAAATCAGAAGAGGAATTGATCCTTGAAAAAAAAAAAATTGTTCTTATGTTATTGTTCAATGTATCTATATAAAATATAGATAAAATATGCGTATGTACACATACGTATATACAAATATGTGTGTGTGTGTATTTTATATATATATATATATATATATATATATATTTATATGTATATTTTGAATTTTTGAATTTTTCTGCTCTGGTTAAATAAGCTGGTATTATCTGAATATCCAGACAGACAGCTAGTATGTAGCCACTTACAAAAATGTTGTCATAGCTGTTAAAGAAATAAAACACCTTTGAAAACTGTCCCTGAAGGGATTCAACTTTGAAAATTTGTGTCATAAGGACATCCAAAGGAAGCTGAAGTAGCTTATAAAAATCATTAGGTATCCATTCATTGACCCACAAGTAAAAGTTTATAGTCAGTATTAGTTTATAATAAGGTGAAGAATTCAATTATATTTGAAAATCCCTGTTAACATGTAGGCGAATAGACAAAAGAAACCCAGCACATCATTTTTATGGACAGATATTAACCTTCACAGATCACTGACTATATCCAGACTCTATAATTGTGTTTGCTAAAAACAAAGACTCCTAAGCTTCTTCCAGATGACTCAGCAGAAATGTAGTTGTTTTAATGATGCTATATTGATCTTAACTGTATATCCTTCAAGAAAATCTATGTGTCAGGAAACTTTGACCTGAATTTTCAAAGACAGCAGAAAAAACTATATTCTTTTTTTTTTCCTGGATTTAGAAAGAGATTTAGCAGCATGGCTTATGTTTACAAGAAAAAATAATAAAGCCAGTGATAAAGCGCTATTTCAAATGTTGCTGCAATGACTGTAAAATGCATACCAAGCTCCTGGAGAGTACCTTAAAAGTTTCATTAAATGTATGAATAGTTACGTATTTTCTAAACACATATATTTTATGAAATAATAGAAAAAAAGTAAGAGAGTGAAGTGCAGACTAGGAATTTTGTTCTGGATTTCTTTTGGTTTTAGTTAGTTATGGGGGGGAGAGTTGGTGGTTTATTTGTGGTGGCTTTTAGTTTCTTTTTACTAGAAAACATTTATCTATGTTTTCCAGAAACTGGTTTGCAGAACATTTTCAAGCTTGGCACTTGTCTCCATCTTGACTTAATCCTGAGCTTCAGACCCTTTATCCATTAATTCACAGAATTTTTCTACTTGGATTCAGAATTTATGTCAAAGAGAAGTCACACAAACTAGGTCCCCTGTTATTGAGTTTCCAAAGATGCATCTGGTATATAAAACCTGCCTATCAAACACCAACTATTGAACTCACCCTAAAACACAGCAATCACTGCCACTTTCAGGTTCTCTCATCCTACGTTTTACAGAGCATCTACTGAGGAAGCAGCATCCAGTTCCCTCAGAACTTCAAGGCTGTAAAAATACAGCTAACATGTCTCCACTGCAGTCAATTCAACTAAGTGGAAACCACTGTCCTTACTGAATTTCTACCAAGGTTAATAGAATCATAGAATCATATATGTTGGAAAAGACCTCCAGGATCATCAAATCAAATCATAAGGATGGCATTGCCAACTCCACCACTAAACCATACCTAAGTGTCACAGCTACTTGCCTTTTAAATACTTCTAAGGACAGTGACTCAACCACTTCCCTGGAAAATCCTTCCCATCCTTAACAACCCTCTCAGGGAAGACATTTTTACTGATATCCAATCTAAACCTCCCCTGGCACTACTTGAGACCATATCCTCTTGACCTGTCAATTGTTACATGGAAAAGAGACTGAGTTCTTTCATTTAAAGAAAAGGAAAAAAAAAAAAAAAAAAAAAACAACAACCCAAGTCTTGCCACATATAAAATCTCACATGTTCATACATGGAATCCTACCCCAAAAATAACTAAAACATTATTATTTTCATAAAATCAAACCTGGTTTTATGGGAGGTAGAGGTAATCAAGGTATTAAAAAAGTAATCTTTAACTTACACTAAGATATTGACCACAGAAAAAGAGGTGCTCACCCATATTATGTGATTTTTTGATAGTTGTTTCCCCATTTAAAGTAAAGTTGTGATTGGCACTGAGAGATATGATGTGTAGGGGTCAGAGAGGTCTGACTATACATCCAGGTTACTGCTGGTAGCCAGAATTGGAAGAATCACTTCAAGTGTTTCTCCTTGATCTTGTCTCTCTGTGCCATGTTTTTTTTGTTGTATGCTGCTATCTATGAACTGGTCACTGCTTTAACAGAAGTCCATGCTTAAGATTTAGGTAAATTAGGAATGCAAAGAAACTGAATAAATAGCTTCAGTCCTGTATCCAAAATTCCAAGCATCAATCCAAAAACATTCAATGGAGAATGTCACTAGAGATTTCCAAGGTAGAAAGGAAATACCTTTTTATTTGTGAAGAAAAAAATTAAAATCTTTCTTTATTCTAGCTCATAGCAAAAAGTTTGCTTGCAATCCAAAAATGTCCAAATAAAGAAGCTTTAAATGAAATAAAACCCTTACATTGTACATAAGTTGATTTTTTAGAACAGCTAAAATATTTACAGTATTTTTGAAACATCCCTTTCATTAAGGATGGAAGGCTGAAGAAAAACCTTAATCAAATTAAAAAAAAAATTACTCTGTATATAATAGTGAATGTTAAGGAAATTTTCTTTTGCTGACCATTGAGGAGCCACTCTGGCAGTCACACTCCCACCACAAAAACTTTCACTGCTCGGACTGAAGCCCCTTCAAAGCTGCTGGCTCTGGTGACCAGAGGGGTGGCACTCTCCACTCCCTACAACACCCCGCTGTCCCAGCCAGACCAGGTTTCCTTACCTCCTTCGACCCCAGCTTTTCCCAAGGCACAGTAACCAAAGCAGCTGGAGCTAGTGCCTCCCAGGAGAGACCCCCACTAAAGGAGCCTCTGGGCTTTTATCCCCTCACAGCCCAAGCACACAAGAGTCGTGGCTCTTCCTGTTGAATCCTCAGCTCCTGCTGTATCTCTGAGTGTCTGGGCACCTGGCTGGGCCACAGCTCCCCAAGCCCTTTGCCATGCAAAGGATCAGCAGCTCAAGGCATCCTCACTTGGGATCCCAGCACCCAGAGCTCCACGTGCAGCTCTCCCTGCAGTGACACTGAGCTACCAGCATGGATGTATTCCTTAACAGCAAGGGTCTTTGCATTTAGATTTTAACACAAAGAATTTTTTTCATTTACCTCTCCCAGCCTGAAGGAGAGGTCCCAGGCCCTCCCTTCAGACTGCAACTTGCTGGGCTGTATCTATCATCTAAAAATCTGTTTGGGTCAAAGCTTCTGCCCTGGCATAGACAGCTGAACCAACACCTCTTGGGAAATGATCCCTGCGCTGCATAACTGCCATTCCTTTGCTGTTGTTGCTAGTGGATGAGCTAGGTATTTAGATGAAATTATAAAATATTTTAGTTTACCTACATTGGTGATTATTTTGTGGAAGAACATGAAACTTTTTTTTTTCTTGAATTTTTAAAACTTTTTTTGAGACCTTCCATAGTGATTTATAATAAAAAATATTTGCAGAAGTTTTAAATTTAATGAAGATTTATGCTGGAGAGAACTCCTCCATCAAACCAATGATTATTTTCACAAAAAATATCTGTGGAGTTTCTGTTATTTTAAAGTATATCTCACAGCTGTTATGCCAAGATTTAAACTGTACCCTGGCTCTACAATTATTCTTTGAAAAAAAAAATCATATTTAAGAAAAGCTGTGTGATTCTTTGTGAAATTAAGAAATTATCAACCTTGGTGTATCTGCCTGATATAAATGAGGAATTATACAGAGTAAAATGCATTTAATCTTTTTCTATAGCTCTGAAATATAGCTCAATCATTCACTAAAGCTCTTTAATAAAGGCCACAGTGCATTTTACTCTGTAAAGCCACTATAGAACTTCAAAAGCAGCAGCACCCAAAGTAAATTTGCTCAAACAGAGTAAGAAAAATAAGCTGAAAAAGGGGAAAAGACAGAAGGTGAAGGAGAGTACATCATTTAAAATTATGTTTATTTCAGGCACACTCTTTGTAGAAAATATTGTAGAAAAGGCTAGAATAAAAGTGCACAAATTGCCACTGAAATTTTATTCATATTTTGTTGGGCCAATGGACGAATAGTGTTATAGGTTTAAAAATACATTGAATCAAAGAAATTAATTGCATTTTTAGTATGTAAAATCTTTATAGTTTTTAAAATATTATCAGATGGGAAGCATGTGCTTTTGGAGCTATATTTTCACTGAACACGATGATAATCACCAACCGTCCCAAAATAAAGCAGGGAGACCATAAGGACACAGAATAAAAGATGTGAACTTTAAATCACTCTTCAATAAACATTCAAAACGGAGGAAAAAAAAAAGGAGACGTTCTGGTCACTAATTACAATACAAAAATGAGCTTCAAAAAAAGTTATCCAAAAAGAAAAGAGTTTGAAGAGAAATTCATTAAAGGTACATATAACTTCAGATTGAACCCTTTATAAAGTTTTTGCTAGGTGACCCCATAGTGATACACAAATGGATAAGTGCACACGGAAGGATAACTGTGTGTCCAGGGAATGAAATGCTTCCTGTAGAACAGGCAAAAAGACCCCTGTAGTTCTTTAGTCTGAAAAAAAAAATAAAAAAAAGAGAAAACTGAAATACCAGTTAGATAAATGCTGCAGAAAAAAAGCATTTCTCTTACCACCAAGACCCAAGGAAACTAACAATTGTGTTAAACTCGAGAAAACTCTTCTTATGTGTCCTTGCACTCTCATTCTTCATATTTACTGCTGTAAATATAAACAATATTACCAAAGAGGATACCAATATTTTCACTCTTTTCTGAGTATTTGATTGTTTATGCAACACTATTTGCATGTCAACATTCAGAAGTGCACCAGAATGTACATTAACAAAATTAAACTTGAAAATTTAATTTAGCTGCATATTAAAAAAAATAAATTAAAAATCTATACATACAAAACTAATAAAATGGTGATATGGCAGGGGTGCAGACAAAAATAACACATAGCCCAAATAATAAAGCTGAAGCACCTAGAAACTTGCATTTCATAGGGAACATCCTCATTTGTGGATATGTACTTTACCAGGATCAGCCAATTTAATTTTATGTCTCTTCTTCCATTGAGGAATTTAACATTTTACTTCAGTGAAATATATTTACCAGAAACAATAGCAAAACTGCCATTTGCAGTAATAAATTCCAATTATTACATTCACTACTAATAGATTTTTCCATTGACCAGTTTTTAATTTTCTTCACAGTGTCCTGGGCAACCCAAATTGTTATTGTGTTCCTGAACTCTCTGTGCCCAAGGTTGTTCTTGTCTCTTTAAGAACCAGTGGCATGGCTGAAAATGGAACTGTGGGGTAGGGAGGTGGTGCAGAGAGATAGAACTTTCTAAAGTTCCTCAAATTATTTGTTCTAATGCAAATCTGAACATGAACATTACAAGAAAAGCAAATAATTATGTCTTCCTGACTGAAAATAGCCTTCTCTATTTAAGACTGATTTGAAGACCCGTATGTTATGTTAACCATAAGATTTTGTTTGTCCTGTATTGTAAGTGGTGTTCACATAATTTTATTGAGTCTTTCTACAGTCTGAAGGGCAGGAACTCTATTAAAAAACATGTCCAGAAATGTGTTATGAAAGTGCAAGATAATTACTGAAATAGTAATTATTCAAAAACATTACTCTGGAAGATTTAAAATTAAAATGACCTTAGTAAGAGGCCAAATGTTTGCTCATATTAATAAGTCACAAGTATGTATTTCTGAATAACCCTTCATTGTGGTAGGATGTTTTTCCCCTCTTTAAACACTCTTTCTTAAATCAAAGTGAATAAAATAAAAAGAAAATCCCTCAAAAGAATGAGGCTATTATCAGTCATTGAGCTCATCAGAGTTCATTGGGGACCACAAATAATGCTATCTAATTAATTAGGTTGACAGCAAACTGTGTGACATATTTCGTATGGCTGGCTGGTTTAACATTCTAAACCCTCTTGTTTATTAGAGCTTGCATGTTTCAAATAGAAAAGGATGTTAGACATCCCATCTGCTGTGTAACAGAGCTTCAGAAAAAAAAATACACTGAAGTCTTGATAAGTTCACATCACAGTAACAAGACAAATGTGGCATCTTATCTGATATGCAATGACACAATTCCCATTGTTTCTAAAATTCTATTATTTTAATCAGGCTACATGGAAATAAACATCCCACTGTCAACATGATTCCTTGATCAAAGTCTGACGTCAGGTTAGTCAATAAAATGTCTCAGTTTGAAATGCCTCTTATCTCAGAGTGAGCACCAGTAAAATTTTGAAATGGAATGCACATCCTGAGATGGCACATCTTGTTTACAAAGAGGTGGTTGGCAAATAGTGATATAATACTGAGTGACTACTATGCCGAGCTGTGACCCTAATTATGTGCATATTCTGAACTAAATTTGTTAGAAAGCAATTTACTTAAAAATGCATGATTCTATTTCATGCCTGAATACACTTATGTGAAAGTACTGTACTTCTAGTACACTTCAAATAGATTTAGCAAACATAGGAAGGGGCAGAAGTCCAAGTATGCTATAATCAAACTATTTTTTTTTCACTTTTTCTTTTCAATAAAATATTTTGTAAGTAGCACTTTGTTAGCATGGATATCCATATCATACACAGCTACATAAAACTGTATTCAATTATATGTTCTTGAATTCTGATGGAATCAATGCAGAAATTAGGTAGCAGGCTACCTAAAATTAAAGCACAGGACTGAGAGCATCGTTCAGATTCTCCCTGAGCTCTGATATGCTAGATAATACAACTGCTTCACTGAGAGACATATTCCAGTGACTGACTACCTCTCATTTTCCTAATGGCCAATGTGAGCTTTCCCTGATGCAGCTGGATCCCATTTGCTTGTGTCCTGTTGCTGGTTGCCAGAGGGAGGAGATCAATTCCTACCCTCTGCTGACACCCTTAAAAAAGGTATAGATTGCAATGAGGTCATCCCTCAGCCTTCTCTTCTCTGTGCTGAGAAAGTCAAGCGACCTCAGCCACTCCTTGTAAGTCTTGTCCTTGAGACCTTTTACCATCTCAGTCATCCTCCTCTGGACACACTTCAATAGCTTCTAGTAAGTCCTTCTTACAGTGAACTACTTAAAACTGAACACCAAATTTGGGCAGTACCATTGCAGTGTAGAGAGGAACAATCACCTCCCTTGACCAGCTGGCAATCCTCTTCTTGATGCACTCCAGGACCCAGCTGGACCTTTTTGCCTTTCATTTTCCTATTCAAAATTCTTTTTTTCCGAATTACAGTTAGTTTTTTAGTTTCTTGCCAAATCTTGTTGATTTACCATTAAAAAAATAGGGAAAATTCTCAAACTAGAATGTTTCCCATGACATATTCTCATATCTACAAGTCTAGGTGAGTTCTAGACTCACCTATTATGCATTTAATTTATGTGCCAAATGCTTGTGCAGGATTGCTGTAGCAGATCTCTAAGTTAAATGGTATTTAAACTTTACATAGAGTGTTTTCCAGAAGGTGTTCATATCAGGTTGCTTTCTATTGCTCTTTAATTTATTTTTTCATGTTACATTATAAACAAGAACTGATTTATTCTTAATAAGCCCTTTTAGTCAGGAACATTTTGAATGAGTATTGCAAATTTGCATTAAAGTGTATGTTTTATTGTTGATGCTGTGTAAGTAAGAATGATTGTTACCATGCAAATAGACATGGGCAATATTAAACATGGAAATAATAAAGTCAATATTAGACTGGGTCAAAGAGATTAATTTTGTATCAGATGAACAACAAGGCAGTGTACTCTGTAATTATCATCTTAATAAAAACCAGAAGTCCATTCTATTTTTTATGGATCACACCAAAAATCTAAGAGTATATTCTAAACACACATTGAAGTCCGTTATTAATGGCACAGTAAAGAAATCTTTAAGATCTAAAGTTCCTACCAAAATCACAATATAGAGTGGGACTCCAGCTGATCATGCAAAACTCACAATAAACCATAAGGCTAGACAAGTTTAATTTTCATTATGGGTGAACAAGAAAAACTCTACTCAAACTCAACAAAAAAATCCATCTAGAAAAATAAAGAACACAGAATAGACCTTGTCCATACTATTGAGCTCTCTTAGCCTCTAAAACAAGATTATCACAAGTGACCTGCCTTGGGAACAATCTCTAGCCTGAACTATGTTGAGAATTAAATGCTACTAAATGGTTTTCTTTTTGCTGAGCTGTTGAAATTCTCTCGTGTGCAGATTTTAGCTTAGACATCAATTTGTCTTTAGTGGAGTCTTGCCATGTGTAAGTAAAATTTCAGCAGAGAATCCAACTCCATGGAAATCTTTGTACACGTTCAAATTTATATTAGCACAGAAATTTTCCCTTTGCAATTAACTTCATCTGGGACTCTCTTTATCAGGTCTCATGGAACCTTTGAAACAATTATTGAATTACTGAATTGCTTTATATCATGTATCCAGCCTAACAGATTCAGTTCATTGTTCAAGTAAACGTTTTGCCCCTGATAGCATGAGAAACTGCAGTTTGTGTAAAAAGACTAGAACATGCAGAGACTTGCAAACACAACATAAATGGTTTTCTACTGTTAACTGAGGAGAGGAGGGGGGAGTGGAGAAATAAATTTATTTCCTGGAAATAAAAAAAAAAGGTAATTGCTCCAAAACAAGATAGTTAAAACCATACTTGGTCTATTTCAAATGTAGTAGTAAGCCCAGATGTTCCAAAAACGCATGCACAGAAGTAGAAGGATGATTCCTAAATCAGCTGCTGCACTGACTGTGTTCAGAGAGGAGATATACTTCTGCTACACTGGTATTTCCTTTTGTATAAACCTATTTTGTAAGGAAATTGAAAACAAAACTTTAATTCTTTCTGCCATAGCTTCTATGAGTGCCGAAGTACTTTGAAGTGCTCCCAGCTTTCTGCCAATTTTCTTTCCAATTGTAATGGAACTGTTTGTCAGCTCCTGGAATATCCTGAGATAAATATAAATACTGAATATGTCTTCAAGGTTTTTCTTCAGATTTGTAATGACTAATGCATTTAGCTAGCTCATTAGTTCCCTAGTGATAGCACTTCTTACATCTAAAGGGGATAGTTTATGTCTCTTCTCTCTCCTTACCCAGTTTTCTGAATGGTGCAGAGAAGAATCTGGATTAATTTTGATAGTACACTTCATAGCTTTAAATTACAAAAGGCTTCAAAAAAAAAATCTTGCAGATAAAATACAACAGCAGTACAGAAGAGGGTGATATAAAAGAGATGTGATTTACATAGACGTGTACATGTAAAACCTTAGTATATCAATATTTACAACCACAGGAGAAATCTTTTTAGCTCCCAAAGAACCTCTTTGTCTCACTGAATGAATCCAAACTTTCCATTTTAATGAAAATCAGAAGAAAAATCAAGTAGGAATGAACTATCAAGAAAGAGATAATGAGAAAATATTATTAGCCCGTTTTTCAGATGTTTGTCACACACAAACACACCTCCTGGTGCAAATCACTTGAGCAGTATTTTAAGCTAGTCTGTTTGCTTTACTCAAAATTGTATTTATAGGCAAGGGAAAACTAACTCTTCATATCAAGCCAAGAATTTATTGCTAAAATAATTGAATATTCACAGTCTCACCTGATAAACGAGAATAAATCCTAGAAAAGAAAATGAGCACTTTTTAGGTAACTTTATTTATATGTTGAAAAACTGAGACTTAATTTATTGACATTCTTGTCTGGTGACATGGGAATCAATGTCCAAAAGAAGATTCATCTTACATCTGACATATCAATCAGTTGTTAAACAATTAGAACTGTATTTTATGTGTCCACTAGGTTTACTTCAGGGGAAGATGCTGCATTAGGAAGAGAAAGCTAAATTGCTTTGAAGTAGGACCACTAAGTTGTTGACATATATAGGTGACATTTCAGAAATTTGAAAAAAATTATTCAGTGTAAATAACTGTATAGTAAATGGCAGATAATTTTATCTATTGGATTTAAGGTTTCAGCAATTAGAAACTGGAGTTGACCTGACAGGAAGATGTTCAAAGTATGGGAAGCTTAGGGGTAAGAACACAACAGCAAAATTCAAATTTATTAAAACAAAAAAAAAAAAAAAAAAAAAAAAAGGCATGAAAATCTTACATTTGTGTACAGCACATATGTAAAAGTCTGGTTAGTGTGGTGGGTTGAACCCTGTGAACTGTGTACCATGACAGAGAGTGAGGATCAAAAGGGCAAAAATCAGATAGAAAAATGTATCAAGATTAGGACAGTTTTATAAGAAAAGAAAAAAACAAGAGATTAAGAAAAAAAAAAAAGAGCTGCAAAGGCAACCACTTACTACTTGCCACCCACAGACTGATACCCAGCCAGTGTCTGAGCAAAGGTTATCTAGGAAAAGCAGTATCCTCAGTGTGGAGCCATATGATCTTAATTATCCCTTTGGTCAAATGGGGTCAGTCTTCACAGCATGTCCCTCCCAGTTTCTTGCCCCCTCAGCCTACTCACTGGAGAGAGGCAAGAGAAAAAGGCAAAACACAGTAAGTAAATGGAGACCCTTGGTGCTGTGAATACAATTCAGCAATGAATAAAACATTGGTTTGTTATCAACACCATTTTGTCATAAACACAGCACTACACAGGCTGCTAGGAAGAAAATTAAAAAAACAAACAAACAGGTCTGCTGATCTGCATTTTCATGACTGGATGCATTCTTTGTGCTCTCTAGTAAAGGCAACATATGAATAGATGTAGCTTTTATGTCAATTTATTTATTTAACATTGTGGGTTTTATCCTAAATATATTGAAGCTAAAATATTAACTTGATGTCCCAAAGAAAAATATTTTATTCCAGCCAATGTAGAACATGGCCAAATGTTGCATTAGATACCATCTGTATCAACATATTGTCAGCCAGGTGCAAATGCTTAGCTGGCAAACCAGGCAGTCCACCTTCTAGTTTTGTTTAAACAAATGGGTTTCTGTTCCTCTGGGATCCTTCCTCTGCTTAATGAAACTCTTGGAATTTAATATTTCCAAAACTTATAAAATGGTATTCCTTTACATCTATGCATTCATACAATGGTTCGTTTCCTGAAGGTGTTCAAATAACATTAAAAGACTCACCCAACTTGCAAACACATCTAGTCAGAGTTAGTAAGTTTTACAGAGCAATCCTTGCAAATGGCAAGGAGTAGCTAAAATTCAACACATATCTTTGAAAAACAACAGCAGAAAAAAGTATACTATTTTTATTTTATAATGTACCTCAATTGAACGTATTTACTCTGTAATCTGAAGACAATAATTATGTCCTTATATTTATGTAAATTGTTAAACTCTAAAGTCCTGCTACAAACAAACAGGAAAACCCCTCATGTGAAACCAATAATTTACTGTCAGTCCAATTAAAGTTTAAACAGCTTTATAGCCTGACTCATCAGTATAGTTACCAATACTGTACATTCACAGTCCAAACCAACACAGATGAGCCTTGATAAACCAGTTTAAAATATTGCACAAAGGCTTTCCAAGTGTCTGCTGCACTGCTGGATGGTGTTATGCAAACACTGCCCATGTGCAGCTCCTGAGACTGTGTTTGCTGGGCAGGCTTGAGAAGGTTTGGCTGCACCACTCTGAAATCTTTCCAGGAGAGCTTCCTGGAGGAAGGATTTCTTCCTGAGGAGGATTTCTTCCTTCCTTTAGAGCAAGGTGGAGACCTAGGTACTTTATTTGTTTTCAGTCTTGGAATCTATTCACAGTTTTTCCAAATTATCTTAGCACAGTCTGCCTATATGTTCTTTCCTTTCATTGACTTTCAATTATTTGGTGTTTCTATTCTCTGTCTAGTCACAAAAGTTAGTGAAAGTGGAGAAGGTTATTGCTAGAGCATTGAGAAATATTCCTGAAATATCACTCTCCTAATCCTGAAAGCAGTCTATGAAGTAACTAATAAACTCACCTAAAAACTTCAAGTGTCTTTTAATATACAATATTTTATGTTGTCTATATTAAAAATTCTGTAGTTCTTCAAGCATGTTCTGTGGTTAAGATAAATAATACTTTTAAGAATAATTAGTATGTTACAATTTTTTAATGTGTAACTATTTATATATAAACAGAAAAATGGAATATTCCAAATAAAGAAAATTCACCATATTACAATGTGTATACATATACATATTTATTTATCCTTCCTTAAAAACTACACCTGACATAGGTTATGTACTAAGCAGAGATTTGTCCAGCTTCTCAACCACTCACAGTTCCTCTGGAAATTTCTGGAAAACATAATTTTAACTTTGTATCTGAACCCTAAAATTGGTTTAAACATGACAGTAATGAAAAAGAAAACAAATAAATATATAAACAATTCAGAAGCTCAAACAGAGTCTTAAAAAATTACTATTCTAGTCTCTTAGTTCCCATGTATGGCAAAAATAAAGTGTAAATAAGGACTATCAGAGAATTCATAAAAAATCTAAGTAACTAGTGGTTTTCAATTGTATGTCTGATAAATGTTAGGTTTTGGTATTGTTTGCACTCAGCCAGTGAAATATGAGGAAGATCATATTTAAATCATAATCATTGCTATATATCTATCTTGTTAACATATCTAAAAGCTAATTTTTTAAAATAAATGTCAAATCTTTCTTTTGTACACACATCATTTTCAAAATTTAAGTTTAGCAATTTGGCTTAGATCCAGCTCTGTATTTTTGCTCCATTGAGAAAATTTTTCATTGATTATAAATTATATTTTACATATTGTACTAGTTTTATACTAAATATACATTATATTCTATGCAATTTCAAGAGATACATACTTTATGCATCACATAGATTTTCTTATGTACATTTATGTATTTATACGTATATGTTTGCATGTATATACAAATATATATATATATATATGTAAAATGTTAGCCAAGAATATATCTTTAAAATGAGGGTTTTTCCGAGAGAACTGTATAGCCACACTGATTTAAAATAAAACTCTCTAAAACTGTGTGCTATTGTGTGTTCTCATCATTCTTACAATTACAGGATAAAATCATAGGGCTGTTTAAGGTTTTTATTGCTGGTTCAGTTACCAACTTTTATTTGTTTTTTGGAAGATCCTACCATAGATCAGGGGATAATTGCATCTTCGTTTGCCCCTTCTAATATCACCAGTTTTAATTATGATTGACAGTATTTCTTGGAGAGAAAGACACAGAAACATATGAACAAAAATTTCATTTTTATGTAAAAGTCTCATTCAGCCACTTGCTTGATACCCCACTAGTGGGATTAAGGAGAAAATCAGAAGGGTAAAAAGATAAAGAACTTCTGGGTTGAGATATGGACAGTTTAATAGGAAAAGCAGAAGCCACACTAAAAAGCAAAGCAAAGTAAAAAATTCATTCACCACTTTGCATGGGCAGGCAGGAATTCAGCCATCCCCAAAGAGTGGGGCACCATCACAGGTAGCTGTGATTTGGGAAGACCAACACCATCACTGTCCCTTCCTCCCCTCCCTTTATTCACTGAGCATGATGTCACATGGTCTGGAATATCCCTTGGGTCAGTTTGGGTCACCTGTTCTGGTTTTGTCTGCCCCCAGTCTCCCATGTAACCCCAACTTCCTTGCCAGCACAGCAGTACAAAAAGCAGATAAGGCCTTGGCTCTGTGTAAGCCCTGCTCAACAAGAACAAAAACATCTCTATAGCATCAACACTGTGTTCAGCACAAATCCAAAATACAGAACCATACCAGCTGCTGTGAAGGAAATTGCCTCTACCACAGCTGAAACCAGCACCATTTCATTCAGCAGAAAGGAAACAAACAAACAAACAAACAAACAAGCATACAAAACCAAAAATGTCCCTCACCCTGTCAACAAACAAGCTCAACTGAAATATGATTTAGCTTTCTTTTCAAAAGTAATGACATATAACTCTATTTCTCTTGCTTACATAATGAAACTGAAAAAGATAAGAAGAGTGAGAAAAGATAACAGCATGCAAAGGATGAAAAATTGGTATCTTGTACTGACTCCAGCATAAAAAGAAAGATTTCACATCTCTTCATCATCAGAGAAGAGAAACAGCAAAAGGCAGTAATGTATGCCATGTGGGCTGTGTCCATGCAAACAAGAACAGACACAAGTTTTCTTCTGCAGAGGTAGTTCCAACCACATATAAAATATGACTTCAGAAAATAAAGCAAAGACTGTAAAACATATTTATACATAATGGCTTTCTAACAATACATTAAACAGTAATTCTGTATTCTAATAATCCTTAACAAGAGCCAAATATTTTCATGGACCCCACTTTGCATCTCCATTGAAACTCTATGTTGTTTCTATTTGAAATCTTCTATCAGAAGACATAAGTGCTGACAGCTGAAGACAAATTCAAAATACTGAATTCAAAGTACTGTCACTGGAAAAGACATGGGAAATGCTACCACAAATCAAGTACATTTGGGTATGCAGAAAATAAATGAATGTGTCTAATGTAAGTTTTAGAAAGAAATATAGCTCGGAACTAAAAATTCTATGTGTTCAAATATCACTGAAACCAAAGTAAACTTAATTATCTGTGAATGAAAACCCAGTGGAATTGGCAGAATTCACTCTTTAGCTTACTAATTCAACTACTGTGAATGCCAGATAGGTCTAAGTGCCATTGACCTCATACAAGTATCATGCATCATGTCTTCTAAACTATACATCCTACTGCCACTATTCAAAACAGGCTGGTGGACCCATAAGATTTCTATTGTAGACACTAATCACCTGAAAAAAGCAAAAAGCAGCCACAGCCACAGTGATGGATGTGAAATTATCAGAACATTTTTGTCTGCAACCTATGATAAGTTTTAATGCTGTAAGAAGAGTCTCTTCCAGAGGACTTGCATTTTCTAACATATCTGTTTTTCGAGCAGCACTTACACAAGTGCATAGTTAAAATTTGTGTAGTTAGACAGCATTCAGTTGTTTGAGATAACAAAGAGGTTTGTTGTTGTTCCTGTTTCAAACAAGGAAATATGAATTAATTGAAAGCAAGATGCTTTAAGCTAATACAGCAATTCCCAGAAAACCATTTTTAGGATGTAGCAGATGTTATTTTCCTTTCAAAATCAAGGAAAAATTCTCTGTATCAGACTCAAAATGTCCTGATGCTGTGATAAGGATGTTTATACTTAGTATGATATTCCAATATTCAAGTGTAAGTTTAACAAAAGTAAGCTACTTCATTTGAGGATATAAAAATTCAGTCCGTTTCTGAAAATGCTTATAATAAATTTTTGTTTTTCTTCACTGATGCAAGATACACTTCTCTAAAACCTTCAAGGAGATTTCAAGTCCTTTTGAAAAAGAACAGTTTGAGAACTGCTAACTATTGTATTTTTAATCTGGAAGTAATTTTCTGATTGTGAAGGAATCTCATTGCTGAATATCAGCAACACAAAAATACTGCATACCAAAGCATTTCATAATTTCTGCTTCTCGTTTCACAGGAATCCAAAACCCACAAAGAATGGAGGAAAAAAAAACTAGCCAGGCTATTTAAAATTACTTCTATGAACTAGAATTAATTTTGTGTGAGCTAGAGTTGAAGATCTGAACATCAAATAATATGACTGTTACTAAGCAGACAAGTAGGGAATAGAATCTATATCAGTAAAAGGTTTCCCCCATCAACTCCTGTCCCACCTGGTCAGCACTATCTGCTGACACCTTCCCAGGGCCCGTGAGGTCACGCTCTGACCAGGTTCCATGCCTGGCCCTGGCAGTCCCCAGCCTCTGACACCCCGTGGGTCTGCCTTCCTCGTGCCACATTCCATGCCCATGTAACCACATTCCTTCAGCCTCTTTCTCAGAAGGTCTTTCAAACCAGGTGTCAGCCCAAAACACCAGCCAGGTTGGTTCTTAATGATTCTGTGATCTACCTTTGCAGCAGTTTCAGTTTCAACTCTTTGGTTAGTTCTTGACCTGCGGTTCACACAAAGGCACCTTATTCTCTGTTCTCGTTTGCATTCTCCCATTCACCCTGGTTCTCCACACTTAGCCCATTTGCACTGAACTCAGCTCCTGGCCAAAGTGATACCATGAAACTTCTGGATCAATTGCTGATTTATGAGTCTGATGGCAGGAAACTCAATCTGACTTCAAAAATTTAGGAAATTGAATTTGCTCCTCCTTAGTATCTCACATGTTTACATATATTTGTCCACAGTCACCAAATAGTATTGAACTGTAAATAAATGCTTAAAAAATAGGTAAATAAAATGAATAATCTATTTGTTTCAGGTATCATTTTTTTCCCAGAGAGACTTCTTTAAAAAAGTTTCACTTCCAAAAAATGATACTGCAAAGTAGGAATAAATATGTGGCCATATTTTTCAATTCAGAATTATTTCCAAATCAAACTTAATAGTTATAGACAAAAAGATAAGGGAATCTTCATTTGCAATTCTGCACTTATTCTGAGGTCTGACAATGCATATGTATTGTTCCTTTTTTTGGCCTACTTTTTTTGTCTACTGTTTTCACTAGCAAGAGATGAAAGTCAATAGAGGCTCTCAGTTGTCTATGCCCAATATGCTGCTGCAGCTTGTTTTCTGCCAAAGTTTTTGATTACAGGAAAACAGAACTGAGCTCCTTATCTCTCTTTCCTGTGGTATGGCATGCCAGGCAATAAAAAATGGTTTAGCTTCTCATTTAAGTAGCAGAAAATTATAGCTGATCCTGAATGCATGCATGGGGACTGATTCTCAACTCCACCCAGAGAATACACAGTGACTGAAAATGCCAGGTATAGGCCTAATATCTGAACAGGAAAAGGAATGGTTTAGTATTTCTCCAGCTTACTTCAATTACTTGTTGTAAACAGGTAAAAATACAATTTGGAAGTGGATACTGTCCAGCAGTATATTGAACAGATGCTCTTTAGCTCCATGAGGTTGAAATGTGTGTTTTTAGTAAAGCATTTTTTCTAAAGAATATCCTCTGGAAGGGTATCATCCTAAAGGATAGATTTCAAAAGTGACACAGCCAGTGCTGTCCACAGACCTGTCTGCCTACAAATAGTTTTCTGGCTGCACTCCAATCATGATCCACAAAGAACAGAATTGCTTGGAGATAAAAAAATATTTGCATATGCTTATTTTCCAGATGAGGATGTATAAGACTGACTAAGCAGACATAGAAAGAAAAGTACATTAAAACTATATTCTGTACTACAGCTCTTGTATTAGGGCATGAAGGACTCTGGAATTTAATGATTATATACTAAACACTTTTCTGTATACATAGAAGCTGACACCAGAGCATGATGCCAAGCCACTAGGTTCTATATCAAGGAGAGGATGTTCCCCTTTCCTTTAGAGGTGCAAACATAATGTATTTTCAGTAGTTTCTGTCCTTGAAAGCAGAGTGGCTTCCTTCATATGCAGGCCAGAAACTTTGCAATTTCTTGTTGCCTGAAAAACATTTTACACTATGTTTTATTCAATAGAACTCAGTCTATAGAATGTGAAATAGCATGCAAATAATCATGTATCTGAGGCTGTATCATGGTTTTATCATTATGAGGCATGTTGTACTCCCACAGAATTTTTGTTTTGATTCACAGCCTAAGTGAGATGAGTGTATTCTGTTTACTGCATATCATTGTGTAGAGCTTCAGGATCTTTTCTGAAATGAAAAAATGTTACATACAGTAAATATGGATTATATCTTATTCAATATCATTTATTATTTATATTAAACATACTCTGTTTTCTTAGGAGCAGAAACAAATATTTATGGTAGGTTAAATCTGGTGGTTTTCCTATGCTGCAAATCCAATTCCAATCCAAATCTTTTGGTTTCAGACCATTTTGCAATCTGGATTTCATGCATACATTGTTATGATTGCTTTTTTTTTATGCTTGACCCAGGTTTTGGTGATAAGGGAAACACCAAAGAAAATGGAACATAGAGTAAAAATAAAGCATACCATTCCTTTTTCAACTGCTTTCTAAAGTGCCATCACTTGGTGTTCTGGGATTTAAGAACTGATTTTGTGGAGAAGGAATAAGAAATCAAGTTTATTCTTTGTACTCACTCACATACAAGGTGAAAAAATAACAACATAATTGCATGTTTCTACCACAATTTAGTGTATGTTGTCATTTGTAAGCAGAGAAGCATTTCTACCTGCAGATGGGATTTGTACATGCCTGTTGGGTTGCCAGATGTCTCAGATTACCAAATTACTCTCACACACAGTTAATAAAATATGCAAGGATGGGAGGAAGTCTTCATAACTTCTATGGGTTGCTTGAATTCATCGTTTGGGAATTTTTTCAACTATTGTCTCTTGTAGGAGACTAGAAAACAGTGAAGACTTTTTAAACCTAATTTTATCTTCTATGTAACTATTAAAAATGTAATTTCTGTCACACCAGACCCATACGGACTTTTCAACATCGCACTGCTTCACAGCATAATTAATGGGGCTACACTATGACTCATTATATTAAACTACTGTAAAACACATTTTCCAGAAGACATTTATAGATAGAATCTAATGGTTTATTCTCTAAGAACTTCTTTGTGAGGTTTTTTATTTTGTTTTTTAGATAGGACAGTTAGGTAATAATTAGATCATAGTGCTTGTATCCTCTATGCTTTTCTCAGTTCCAAATCTAATTCAATACAAGTTAAGAATCAATCACTAGCTTTAGCAAGAGAAAAATCAAATGTTTAATGCCAAATATTAAGCTTAGTGGACTATTTTTTCTCATTTTTTATTGTAGGATATTTAAACAATAAAGAAATCAATGGGAATTTAGAAATTTATTTCACAGGGAGAAGGTATCATTTGGAACTCTTGATCAACCAGCTGATGGGTTTTTGAATTTATTTCACTATTTTAAAAAGAAAATGTAAGGATAACCTTCACTAATTGGTTTAACAAAGTTCATGAGACTACAGTGTGTCATTTAATTATAGTTTGTTAAGTGCCAAAGCTAAGGTTTTTTGTCATTTCAATGGAAATGCTCTGTTTAGGCATTGGTCCATTAAGAAGTGAAACAGATCCAAAAGAAGAGCAATGGGTACTTTAAACAGGCATAAAAGCCTCATGCAGGCTTTTGAATACAAAGTTCTGGATAAAATCTGAATTACAATATAAGTAATACAGAAGCACCTAGGTACACTATTAATTATTACTCTAATTTGGTTATCTGAGGTTTGGAAGATGAAAGTTTCATATAAGAAAAAAAAGACCTATTGTTCAAACAGAACAATTAGCAAGATGGAAAGGATAAAAATACAAGCTGTCTGTAGACCTTCCCTACATTACTCAGCATATTATTATAACTATCATTTGCTCCTTATGTATGCAATATAATTCTAGAATACAATCCTGGACAAGAAATATGAAATGCAGAAGTACAAATTCCTTAAGTCAGGCAAAATCCAGACCCATTCTTGTAAATACTCACCTACTTGGAAATCTTACCCTTCCCTAAGTGAGTTTAGATTTAAGAAAATAAAAGAGTGAGGAGGAGGGAGGGGAAGCAACTAATTCTACATAGAAAAACATACTAACTTGAGGTCCAACATTTGTCAGACTTCTGTTAAATTAAATTTTGTACGATTTAAGGGGAAAAATATTTTTTTAATTTGAGTCATATTTATTATCATAAAAGTTTAGGTAGTTTCTACACATACAAAGGATATGTGCTATAATAAAATATAGAAACCCCATTCGGCTGTAATAGGGGTGTATGAGTGTACTGGTCCCAGTGACTGATATTTTTTTAATTCTTCAGTTAAAATTTTTACTGTCTCTTTATGCTCAATTTCCTCACTCATGGTTTGCCCTTCTTTACTTGGTCCCAGATATTTTCCAGATGAAATTTCAATTTCTGCTTTATTTACTGCTTGCCATATTGCTGCTGCCTCTCCCCCCACCTTCTCAGGGAAGTTTCTGCAATCAGAATATCATCCATATATTTTGTTACAGTTTCACATCTTGGGGGAGTGAGTCTCTCTGCAAAAGTTCAGCAAGTGCAGCATGAACAATTGTAGGTGAATATTTATATCTCTGTGGGAGTCTGCTAAAGGTGTATTGTATTGCCTCCCAAGTGAAAGGAAACTTCTCTTTATTCTCCTCCTTCAAGGGAACCATAAAGAACATATTTTTTATATCTAGCACCACCATCAACGGGTCTGCAGCTGCTTTCAAAGTAGCAGCTATATTTGCAATGTCGGGCACAGCAGCTGTTAGCATGGCTGTACTAGCGCTCAGATACTAATAATCAATTGTTAAATACCACCTCCTGTCTGCTTTCCCAGCTGGCCAGACAGCTGAGTTATATGGGGAGTGAGTTCTGGAGATTATTTGTTGTTTCCCAGTCATGACTTCAGAAATTCCATTTTGTGCCACAACAGGAATCATTAGTAATTTTTCAGTGAGGGAGTGCATTGGCTATAGGCGTTGAGGCCTTAAGTTTCAGCTTCATATTTTTCAGATTCTGTACTGCCTTGGTGTGTAACTCTGAACTTCATATTAAATGTTAGTAAAATTCTCTTCACAGTTTAGTTAGACAAAACAATCCTTTTCCAGCCTGAGAACCAAGGACACCATTATAGCCTCAGGCCCAAAAATTGTAAACAACGGTGAACTGAAGAAAGCAATTTGGGAGGACGGGACTTCATAACCTGAAGCTGCAACTGGACAGTTAACCCCAATATGTAAATCGACCAAAACTTGTAAAAGTGTGAAAACTCTTGATTGGTCATCCATCTTGGCCAGGCTCTTGCAGTGCCCAAGGTGTATCCTTTTAAGGCCTTTTAATAAATACCTCCTTTATTCCCTTAACTCTGTCTAGTCTCTGTTCCAGATCAGCCTCTCAAGGCATCACATTGTAGAATCTGAGTTTCTGCCAAGGCTGGGATTGATGTCTGAACCTAAGGACCAAATATCAGCAATTGGCAGGGACATCCGTTTAAAACACTGAAACCTAAAATATTTTCATTAGGATCTTTAATTAAAATATATGAGCTACTATCACCACTCAATAGGCCTCCACTTGCCAACAGAGAGGCCTAACTGCCTTCCAGGTGTTGTTTTTTTTGTTTTCTTTTTTTTGTTTCTCCTGCTCTGTAATTCCTCCTTAAGGAGAGGAGGGTATCCCATTTTGGAGAGTGATCCCAGAGGAATTGAAATATGCTTCTTCCTTTCACTGTTATCTTATTTCTGGAGCACCTATTACATTCTCAAAACATCATCCAACCTGACCAAGAACATTTACAGTCATAGGACATCTGACACCTCTCTGCAACTTGTTCCAGTGTTTTACCACCCTCACCATAAAAAAAAAAAAGTCTTCCTTATATCTAACGTAAATCTACTCTCTTTTAAACTGTTCTTACCAGCCCCCTTCAAGTATCAAAATGTTACAAATAACATCTCCCAGAGCCTTCTCTTCTCCAGGCTCTGATGGTCCCATCCAGCAGCCCTCCTCCCTAACAGGCCCATGTCTTTCTTGTAGAATGTCCAGAGCTGGACTCAGCACACCGGATGGGATCTCACCAGAACAGAGTAGAGTGGAGGAATCACCTCCCCCACCCTTCTGGCCAAGCTTCTATTGATGCAGACCAGGATGCTGTTGTCTTTCTGAACTGCAAGTGCACATTGTCTGCTCATGCTCAGCCCAGTACCCCCAGTTCCTTCTTGGCAGAGCTGCTAGCAATCCCTTCATCCCCCAGCCAGTATTAATATCAGAGATTACCAAACCAGGTGAAGGAGCTCGCACTTGTCTTTGTTGAACCTCATGGGGTTCACATGGGACCACTTCCTGACCTTGTGAAGTGCATTACATTTTCCCAAGAGAGTTCTTGCACTCCTAAGGGAAAGATTATTTGAATTTATCCATGTGGTAACAGAATTAATTCTACATTAGGTGTTATTTGCAAAACTAGAAATTTCAGTCTCTTAAAAAAAAAAAAAATCAGAAAGTGAAGTGTAGTGATAATGTCTTTACAAATTAGATTTCAAACAATGATTTTCAATAGACATTTTCTTCTAGTATTATAGTCTCTGTATTTTTCTTTCCTACAAATACACAAGGAGTAATTTTTGAAAGAAGTAGATATGTTGATAGGAATTCAATGACTTATTTTCTTCCCTTATATGATCCTCAAATATTTGTCAGCATAGTCACTGTAAGGTCTCAGGAATAAATCCTTTAAAGAAGTCAGCGTTTCTTATTTCTTATATTCTAAGGTTTTCCAAAGCTACCAGCACTCAGAAATATGCTTTCTGTATGTGTCACCCAAAAAACTAGATGAAGTACAAACCTAGATCTAAAGGCTTTCATACCTGCTAATGCTGTAAAATGAATTTATCAGCTCTGGCAGTTTCCATTACTGGGATAAAAAGTATAATTATTTTGACAGAGATCAAGATTTTCTTAGCATTATGTATATTATTAAAGGAGTTAGTTTTAAGCTGATTTGATTTATTTTTTGAGAACATGCATTTACGAAAAATTGAGGTCTCTGTCAAGAAAGCAGGACAATGAAACAAGAACCTAAGTTCTACTGGTTGAAAGAAATTCTGTTAAAGATGTATTTGAATATGTCTTGTATCTTATTATCACTTCTTTAGACTATGTCATGTTGTATAAAATATAAGTATACATGTATAACATTTACATGTTATCACTGAAATGCTAGCGCTTTTTTCACTCAGATGCCATAGCAATGACCACAGTATAAATATATTCAGAGAATGAATGAGATCTGCTGTCAAAGATACTAAAGGTCATCTTGTCCAATCCACCACTCAAAGAGGGGACCAATTTAGGTCAGGCTGTCTATCACCCCAAGGCCGTGGTTTCCACAGCATTGCTGGGCAGCCTGTGTTTGACAGTTCTAATTCTTGTAGGCATTCTTTCTCTAAGGTCTAATTGGAAACACTGCTAGAACTGAGGGTTTTGCCCCTCATGCTTTTGATAGACACCTCTGAATCTGTTTCAACCTTCAACAGGAAGCATCTTTAGTAGAGCATTTTAAACAAAGTAATAACACTGTTTTGTTTAATGACGTAAATTGGACTGATGAAACCTTAATTAAGAAAACAAAATATTTTGTCAATGAAGAGATTAATATGTCATCATACTGTCTTTACTTTCTTCTAAGCTGAAGTCAAAGACTAACCAGAAGTGTGTGGGAGGTCTGCTTGCAGGGCATTATCTCCCTGGAGTGAGGAGCTGTTGTTTTCATCTACCATTAGCTGCATGGTCAGTATCAGTATAGAAAATGTAAAAGTCAGACCATAGCAGGAATTCTGCATATCATGCCCAAGTGCTGTTCCTGACAGCCAATGATATGGCACATGAAAGGGAAGAACCCTCCACGGAGAAGTGTAATTTTGTGTTGCAGAGAGAATAAATATTTCTCATTTGTTGAAGATTGCTCTACTAGTCTCCCATTATAAGTACACACATTTATAAATTATGTATTTTCCATTTTAAAGGTAGATGTGTTTAATAAAGTATATTTTAAAAATACACGAACCAAGACAGAAATAACATTCATTGCCCACTTAGCATCATCTGGCATATGTAAACTCAAATGCCTTGTCAAACTAATTTCTCAGACACAAAGTGTTGAGCCTACCAAAGGGGAAAAAAATAAGAAAGGTATTTTTAGGATTTTTTTTTTTTTTTATTTGTATGGAGAGCCGTGAGGAATCTTTTTCTGCATATGTGATTTGTCATCCATATTTCAATCTCTCTGGAACAATCTGTCTCTAACCAATGAGCATTTCTCTCCTAACTTATTACACCAACACTGGCATCTCATATATAACCCTTTGAACCATTTTCTATGGCAGTTCAAAGTCCTTGGTCCTATGAAAGTTCTTAATAAAAAGAAATTTTAAAGACAAATGGACTGTAGTGATATAGTACTGATGGGTTACAACTTGGTCAAATTATAACTTGATAATACACTGAAATGTCTGAGAAAAGCTAAAGAAAAAAGGTCAAAACCCCCTGCAAATAAAAAGCATATGCGCCTGCTGTAAGGAAGGGGTAGCAAGGTGGGGTCAGTCTGTTCTCTCATGTAACAAGTAATAGGATGAGAGAAAATGGCCTTAAGTTGCCCCAAGATAAGTTTAGAATAGATATAAGGGAAGATGTCTTCCCTGAAAAGGTTGTCAATACTGAAAGAATTTCCCCGGGAAGGGGTTGACTCACAAGCCCTAGAAGTATTGAAAAGACATGCTGAGAGACATTGCTTAGCAGCAGACTTTGAAGTCCTAGGGTACAGGTTGGACCTAATGATCTTGACCTAAACCATTCTATAATTCTGTAAGGCTTTAATATAGATATCTGAAATTCATGAATTCTAACATTTGAGTCTATAGGCCTGTTCATCCGTTCCTGTGGTAGGCTAGGCGCGATTTCCGAGCGGCAGCGGCTGCGTGTCCCTCCTGCCGGCCCAGAACAGGCTGCCGTGGCCACGGGCGCGCTCCTGGAGCAGCTGCGGCTCCCAGGGCCGGGCCGGCGGCTCCGTGGGGAAACAGCGGAGCGCTGCGGGGCCGAGCTGCCCCGGGGAAGGGGCGAACAGGGCAGGGCAGGGCCGGACAGGGACGGCAGCCAGGGAAGAAGCAGGACCGCAGGGAGAAAAAGGCCAGGGGGAAGGAGGGGACCGAGCTGAGCCTCCGGGCGAGCCCCCGCTCCCTCCAAGGAACCCAAACAAAATGCCCCCGGGCTGTGGTGGTGCCTTCACTGGTTTTAGGTGCCAAAGCTCCTCCCATAGCCCGATTTCCTGGGCATTTTCCCCCGGGCACAGGGGATCTGCCCCGCTGGGCTGCCAGGCGGAGCCTGCCCGGCGACAGCGCTCCCAGCGCTGGCACGGCCCTGCAGCCATTCTTCACCTCCTGTGGTACACGTGGTGAGGCATAAAGAAAAATCAGATTGGTCCCCCTTACTTCCTTAGAAAATTGATAACATGTAGAGGAAAAACATACATAGTATTTTAAAGCGTTTTGATATGTTATGCTGTAACTGTTGTTCACAGGAATGGGCTGAGATAGGAAATGCACGTTGTTTTCTTCCCCCTATACAGTCCCGAAGGAGCCTAGGCCTTCTGAATTGAGAGTAAAAATAGCAAGTATTCTTTGGTCTGTATGACTGAATGAAGCTCCAGGTTTCATAACATCAGAACAAGTCAGTCAAACAAGTCAGTGGCAATACCTGGAAAACCTGCAAGTTTTATTTTGGTTAGCCTTTTGTTGAAAGAAAGATTAAAGTTTTACATCTAAAATCAGAGTCTTGCCACAGCCTTTCAATAAATAAATTTACTGCAGACAGCTTTTTTTCAGACACAACTGATTTTACAGATGATCATAAAATGTCTGTGAGAGACTGCAGTAATGGAAATAGACCTACCTGACAGAACACTAATGCTGTAGTTGTTCATAAATAAGAGTACATGACTAAAATGCTGTGGGGGAAATGACCATCATTACATTCAACTAGGACAGTGTTACCAAAACTCATCTGTATCCTTCATTTCTCACATGCATCTTCCGTTTTTATTCCTTCTAACAATCTTGGATTCTTTCACTTCAGCTTTTAAGTGTGACCTGTTTTTTCTAAACGATTCACCATTCATACATTTTTAAAATCATATAATGATGTTTTGAAAGAAAATTAAGTAATTTGTAAGGATTTGAAAGGAAAGAAATTCCTCTTATTTTATTGCAGTACATATGTACATATTGACTGCATTTATATGATTTTTTTTGTGCTTTACACTGTCGAAGAATAGAAGATATTGGAAGTAAATTATTTGATCTGATGCTTGCTAAAATATATTCTTACTATATATATTCAGCAACACAAAAAAAGCACCACAAAATGAACTATTTTAACATTTCTGAGATACTTGCATTTTCATATTAAATTTTTATCTATTATAACAATTTTTTATTAAGCATAATGAAGCAGTGTAGAGGAAAAGTTGTGCTGAACACTCATTCAAGCAAGTGACAGATAAAAAAAAAATTAATATGCTTATGCTCCTGCCAAGCTTAATTCAATAGTTATTTTATAACTACTATATTCAATAGTAGTTATAAAATAACTATTTTATATATAATAATACAAAGTATTATATTTATATATAAATATGCAAGAAATATATATAGATCATAGATATGCAATATCTATGATATCCCTTTTGCAAAATAGTTGCAAATATGAAGAAAGAAAATAAAACATCTGATATTTTTGTTGCAAGTGTGCCACTTCCTATTAATCCTTCGTATATTTTAATATAAGTTTTTAAATGACAAAATTCAAAATACATATGGGCTTAGAAAAAAAATTAAATACTCTTTTATTAAGAAAAACAGTCATTTAATTTCTTTTTATTAATCAGCAGAAACAAAGGAAATGGGAAAAACTGTATGGGAGTAAGACAGGACAAAGATGATCAAAGAGGGTGATTTTGTTTTGGATTTTTGGGGATTTTTTTGGGGTGTGAGGGTTTTGTTTGTTTGTTTGGATTTTGTTTGTTTATTTGTTTTGATAGATGTCCAGTATACTTTTTGGATTATATTTATGACTAGATTTTTTTTTTTTAATTGAAATATCTTTTTCATTCCACATTTTCAATACATATGGCAACCTGGATGCTAAAGACACCTGCTTTTATTTTCCTTGAAAAAAGCTGCAGCTTAGTCATAATGTCAGTGGAAAATGGATCCTCCTTAAAAGCATGGGAAGGAACAAATGATTATTGATGACTCAGTGCCATTGTGGATTATTGCTTGGTTTTTAAATGACAATAATTCATTTAACCAAAAAGAAATGGTAATGAGCTTGTGTTTTATCTTTTATGTTTCTATTTTGTCTAACATTGAACCTCTGGAAACAAAAACATCGTAAAAAAACCTGGGTCAGGAGGAAAAAAATAAAATAATAAAAAAAAAATAAAACAACTCAAACTCAAATATGTCCTGAAATAAGTATTACACTGCTTAGTCTTTTTCTGAAGATTATATCCATGCTGTTGCTAAATTGCACAGTCAACTTGTGGGAATCCTGGTCTGGTTGTCTTGAAAAAAGGCAGCTGGTAGTTCTTCAAGTTTGCAGGCAATAGATCTATTATAGAATGGAGTTGTAGAAACCAAGCTTGACACACCTTGGAGTGATATTCCCTGTACTTACCATTGATTCATTTCTACTCAGCATGAATTTTCAAATGCATAGAGTGAATGTTCAAGGTAATTTTGACCAAAGTCTTGATGGTGTTTCACCAAGACATACTCAGACAGACATTCCTTTATTCTGTTTATTCATCTGCTTCAAGTTCTTCCAGAGAGTGGCAGAGGGAATTCTTTTATTTTCTCCAGTTTTTAAATATCTTCAGATACCAGAAGGATGGACTTCACCTGTGCAAGACAAATTGCACAGTGTCTTACTCCCCTTTTTTTGACAGACTTCCATTTCAATTTTATGTCCTTATGATTCATAGGTTGTCCTTACATCTTTCTAGTAGATACCTAAAAAGAAAAAGATGCTCCTTAGCAATTTTTAACTACTATAGTATCTTGTAACCAAATATATAAATATAGTACTAAACCCACTACATATAGTACCTTGCTTCCAAAGGAGTCCAGGTAATTTTACATAATGTGTTTTGTTTTGATAAATTGGATTATCTTAGTGTGCATATTTTAAGGTACCATAAAAATGTATTAGAAAGTAAATTTTCTATATGCATTTCTGTAGATCAGTCAGAAACACTGCTGTGGTTTATTTTTGCAGCTTTAGAATAGTGTTTAGTATTAAAAGGGGGCCTCTTATGTAAAAATGCAGGTAAAAAAGTCAGGGAAGGAGGGAAGAAAAAGAGAAAACATGTTCCGCAAATATTTAGAATGACCACAAACTAATTGAAAAACAAGACACATTCTAAAGTGAAGGTATGGTATATGTCCTGTACTAATTAATACTGATAATCATGGAATTGAATCATTCCCTAACAGAATTAGGAAGTAATTTATTTCCTTACTCAATTTCTTTCATCATATAAATCAAATATGGAATTATATTTTTAAGCTAATATATAAGTATCCCTGCATAATTTACAGTAAAAATTCCTTTCAAGTGAATGTATTAGATGTCTAAGTTTTAAGAATTTTTTTTTCTACTTTAACAAGGTATGACCTTATTTAATATTTAAAAAAGAGAAAAAGCCTTCTGAAAAAAAGCATAAAAGCTAAATAACCAAATAATTAATAAAATACAGAGGCAAAACGTGTCTTTTCCTGGTGATAAATCAGTATACAAGCTTTTAAAGGAATCTTTGATCTGATCAAAAGAGGGAGGCATTTCTTATATTTTTGTTGAAATTCTCAAATGACAGGAAGGGCAATTAGGGAAGCTGGATGATTTATTGCTTCAGGGGTGTAATAGACAAAATTGTTTTAACAAAATTAAAAGCATGAAACTGAAATAAAATGCCTAGTTGAGGCAGCTAGAACCAATACTTGCCCATTTTGAACTGCATTAAAAGGCTGATGAGACATAAATAATAAGAATACATACTGCAACTGTCTTCTCCTTTAGCTCACAAAATAATTGTGACTTTCTAACTAAATATATGCTTTTTGCAGAAAGAATATTAAGAAAGGTTCATATATATGAATATTTATTAGCAGGATCTGTAGTTGATGGCATACCTGAACTATAATTATGAAGGTTACCTTGGAGTACTAAAGAAGAGAGAATGAGAGAGAGAGGGAGACAGAAAGGAGTTAAGGGGCAAAATGCCCATAGGAAAAGGTAAAAGCAGTTATTAGAAACAGGGAACAGGTATACACATCCTCCCCTGTGGGGTTCCCCCAAATAAAGGAGGTGTCAATGATGATGATGATTTTCAGCATGCTTTTTTTTTTAAGTATTACCCTTTCAGTGAGATCTGCTAAAGCTCCCCATTGATTCTGTTTCTGATGACATTGTAACTTATTAGGCAAAAAAATTATATTTATTGGTTATTAAGTTCCTGTTGACGCAGACTATCAGATATTTATAATGAACTTCAGTGTCTACTGTTCCCTTTCTTTGTTCCTATGCTTGGCTTTCTGGAGTAAAAAGTAAAATCTGCAAAACAAAATTGAAGGAGTTAGCAACGGCGTATAGAATCACATAATAGTTTGAGTTGAAAGGGACCTTTAGGAACATTTTGTTCCAAGCCCCCTGCAATGGGCAGGGACTCCTCCCACTAGACCAGGTTGCTCAATATGTAGCAGATGCAGCAATGGTTTTATTTTTGTGACAGCTAAGAAATAGTCAGTAAGTAGAATCTGAGCTTTTAGTAGCTTGAATTTATGTTCTTCTGAAGACAACAGCCAAAAGGAGATGATGGCATCTCCTAATGGGATCATCTTTTCTAATACACACGTGGATAATCAAAAAGGATCTTAGGAATCATATATTAAGCATATCCTCATTTACAAATAAAATATATTGTGATACTTAGAAATTTTTTTTCTCTCCCTTGAGCTTTTTTTTAAAAAATAATCTGTAAGATGTGAAAAGAATGTTTATTGTAAGAGGACACAATATACTAGATTTTCAGATGATAAAGTCTCCCTCCTTTTCAGTCAATATTTGTATTTTAAATGTAAAAATATTATTGTCAAAGTGTTAAAAAATAAGAATGGTAGGAAGAAAAGATAGAATAATAAGAAAACAGTGAAAAGACAAGTAAAATTAAAAAATAAGGAAATAATTAATAGAATAATAAAAGAAAACAAGTTTTCAGTAAAAAGAACTAAACTCCCATAAGGACCTGCCTTTTGCTTCTTACATGATGCCTAAATGAGAGGAAAAATTGAAAAATCCCTACTTAATGTCATATTGGCAACTTGAGCCTAGAACAAGATGTTCAAAGCAGCTGTTAAATGATTTGCATTCTGCCAGGGTGAAGTGTATCAGTAACCAGAGAAAGCACATTTAGTTTTCAGGAATCCATGTCAAAATAGCATTGAGCATTTGAGTCAGTATTATCTCAAAGGTGAAAAATTAGGTGTAAGACAAACAGTATACACAGCTAAGTACAGCTGTAGGGAAGTAGCCTGAGTAACCCAACCATCATTCAAGTCCTCTGTTTACAAAGCACTTTGACCAAAACCACATCAGTTGCACATGCAAGTGTTCTGTAGACATTTGCCCCTATAAAACAGTTCCAGAAGTTTATGAACTACTTGAGGAAGAAACTATTTTTAAAAATTGTACTTACAGAATGTGTGCTACAATACAATCTCGCCCAGCACAGTGTTTCCTCAGTATTTGTACATAATTGGGGTAGCAATCATAACAGGAAGGGAGTTTTGTAGGTTTTTAAAAATAAGCATGGCACAATAGTTGAAGTAGACAATTTTTCAATTCACCTATGACAATTGCTGTATTGATTTCTCATAAGGCGAAAAATCAGGAAAATCAAAGCCTATTTGTGGAAAAGATATATAGAGCCAAAATAGAAAGAATTATAGCATGCTTTCTTAATTTTGTCCACATAATGAGTATGCAAGCAAATCACCAATGGCCTTGAAAAGTGCATTGTTCCCTTATATATAATAATTATACATGTTCAGTTATGGAGGAGATAACAGATGACAAATAGACTTTCATGGTACATCTTATGTTTTGTCTTATTTAATTAAGATTGCTTCTGTTTTCCACATACCAATGCTAAAAACATCAGTATTCTTTTAGTATCTGACATACAGTGATTGAGAAATTTGACTGTCTTGCACTATTAATGGAAAAAACAAGATCTCACAACAGTTTTTAAAAATCTTTCTTACCTAAAAACATAGTTGTTCAAGTTAGTATGAATTATGTTCTTTGAAATACCAGAACTGAAATCAGTGTTATTGCTACTGAGCCTTTGAATTCAAAGGCATCTATTCACTGCCTTTAATCTTCTATTTGAAAACACTAATTCTAGGTCCCTAAAGGGATATTTGTATTTTATTTTATGCTATATGCATTTCAAATTATTGAATAGTAGTTTTGATCTGACATTCTGATAAGGTTAAAACACAGCTGATACCAAAGAACAAAGTACTTTGTATCCTGTTACATTCTATTAAGTCTGATTGTCTCATTATACTGAAAATTGCATTTCAGCTAATGCTCCCTGCTATGCAGATCAGTTTAAGTACAGTGTAGTGATAACAAAATTAGGAGGTTTTACGTGTAATATTCATTCATTCATTCATTTTTTGGTACTTGACAGACATAGCTTCCCCAATTTTTATTAAACTTTCTTTCTATATTCATATATTCTGAAATAATTTAAAAATACTTACATTGAGTTCACAAAGAATTTTTAAAAATTGTAGATAACATTTATTTGTTGTTTTAAAATGTATATGTTAACAAAACACAAATGAAACCAAAGACATCGACACTTGAAATAACTTACAAAGAATTGTAAATTTATTTAATCAGTAACAATGAAATGCTATATCTTTTTTTTTTCTCAGAATCCTTAAAAATGCCTCATGGAAAGTGGCAACAGGATTGCAAACTCAGATATTTGTCATTTATTAATTTATTTTGGATGCTAAACAATTCCACCATAATAGAGTTGGCCCTCTATTATGGTGGAGGTCTTATATCAGATATCTGCTCTACAACAAACTTCATGAATATGTCTAGGCAGGCTTTGTGAAATGCCATTGCTAGCATTTCTCTTTCCTCCCATCATTACACATCTGTTAAACAACTTCAAATTAAAGATATATGTGGTAAACATTTCAAATCTGTTAGTTTTTCAAGGAAGATAAGATCAAAACTTTACTTGACATATCTAAATTCAGGTGGAATGCCTTATAAAACATCTATAATTTTAGTTTAGCAGTGGAGTCAGATCTTAGTTTGTAATTATTCAACCATTACCGTAGTAACAAACTCATCTCTTTAACACAGGGTCACTGTTTCATTGCAATTTTATCAGAAGTTGGACATGAAGAGAGTGAAAGCTCACATCTATCAAGAAAGTAACAAATTTGAACAATAATAGGAAAACAGAAAATAAAGTGTTTTAACTTTAAAGTCACTGTTAATTGTTTAAGTTGACCCCAGTAGGCAGCTAAGCACCACAAAGCTGCTTGAACGCTCCCTGATTGCTTAAGCTTATTGAAACAAAAGCTGCATGCACTAGAAAAGCAATGTAAGGAACTCATTCATTACTTCCTATTGCAGGCAGATGGTTTTCTTTAAGAGAAAGCAGAGTTTCTTCATGCCTAGCAGCTACTTGGGAAGACAAACACTATAACTCTGGACATTGGCATGGTCTGAAATGGCCTTTTGGATGGACATAAATACCTATGAATTATCCCTGTGCCCATGCAGACTTATCCACAGCTCCTAGTCCTGTTAACTGGAGTTCTGATTCAAGTTCCAGCCTGTCCAGTACAGCAGAACAGGAAGAACAAAAAAGTCCTTGTCCCTCTGCTAACCAAGGCAGATTGTTGCTGTTATCAAAATGCTCACAGGCATAGATGATAAGCAATACAGAAAATAGTGAAAGCAGCTGCTAATAAGCACTAGACTTTTATATACAGTAAGGCAAGCAAGCCCCATGGCAAGCACAGGAGACTAGCAGTTAATAGCTGAACAGTTACAGCAACTGTAAATTCAGTCTATCACTCTGAAATCTGTCCTTATCACAAACCCTTCAAGACTCCCCTTGGGTTCCATAAAGGACTGTTGTAGCTTAACCCCAGTAGGCAGCTCAGCACCACACAGGTACTTGCTCTCTTCCTTCACAATGCAGTGGGGAAAAGAATCACAATGGTGAAGGCTGAGATAAGGACAGTTTAAAGGATTAAGCAAAAACTGTGCATGAAAGCAAACCAAAAAAAGGAACTCATTCACTGCTTACCATTGGCAGGCAGATGATCAGCCATGTCAAGGAAAGCAGAACTCACCACATGTAGCAGGGACAAACAGTTTTGGGCAATCTGATGTTGTATTCAGAACATCACCTCCTTCCTCCTTTTCTCCCCATCTTTTATTGCTGAGAGTGACATAATGTGCTACAGGGTATCCCTTAGGTCAATTTAGGTCAGCTGTTCCACCTGTGTTTCCTTTCAGCTTCTCCTGCATCCCCAGACTACTCACTGCCTGGGAAGCATGAGTGGATGAAAAGTCCTTGACTTAAAGTAAGCACTGTTCAATAACAATGAAAACATCAGTGTGTTTTCAACACTGCCTTAGTCACAAATCAAAAACATAGCACCATACAATCTGCAATGAATAAAATTCACTGTATTCTAGCCCAAGCTGGTAAAATAATTTATTAACCTTCCATAGTTACTACATGCTAATTTTTGATACCACAACACGTGAAATAATTAATTAACATAGATTATAAAATAATATAAAAATAATTGCATAAAGTTGTTCAAATTCCTTTAAAGGACTTGATGTCTTCAAGAATAATAGCTATTTGTATGATCTCCAAAACAGACTGGGAAGCTGGATTGTATTTCTCCAGTAAATGTGGTTCAGAAAAGTTAAACTATGTATTAAACTTGAATTATTTTGAACATTTCTGTATGCATATCTTTGGAGTAATTTTTCAATTGTAAATGAATTGTAATGGATAATTCAACTAATACAAATGAGGTTTAGAAATTTAATGTAGCATACCCAAGAGTTAAATAAGAGATTCTACATATTATCTTGGCTTGTTTTTTTCTATTTTTTTCCTCTCAGGGTTTGATAGATGCAGTGACTTTCAGCTAGCATCTTGCACTGAAATTTCTCCTTAGACTGAAGCACTGCTTTGTTATATGTTCTTACAACACATTATGAGAAGAATGGATCCTTTAAGTACCAATGTATCAATGTAAATAATAGTATTTGTGAAAACTGCAGTACAGTAATGCTCCTAGTACCAGTCAAAGTGGCAGTTCTGGAGTATTCTAGTGTAATCTTTTCAACTATACTTGAAACACTACATGAAGTGATAACAGATACACTATATATAGTTAAATTGCTAGCATGAACCACTGACACCAAAAGTAAATTGACAGAAGATAATTTTAGAATATTTTCCCAGTGAAATCTGTAACTCTAACTTGTTTTTTATACTGTGTTTTACAACACAGAGTAAGAGAATGGAAAAGGAATCTATTACAGTGTGGAAAGGGTAAAAAAATTTTACATTTTTAGGTGTTAGAATTGTAGAATCATAGAATGGTTTTGGGTTGAAAAGGACCTTTAAAAACCACACAGCTGCAAACTCCTGCCATTGGCAGGAACACTTTCCACTAGACCAAATTTCTCAAAGCCTCATCTAGCTTGGCCTAGAACATTTCTAATGATGGGGAATTCAAAGCTTCTCTGGGCAACCTGTTCCAGTGCCTAACAATGCTTTTAGTTTTAATCTGTTAAGTTTTGTCCTATCACAGGTGGCCATCATTAAAAGAAAAAAAAAAAAAAATCATCTTTCTAGTATTCACCTTTAAATATTGAAAGGCCAAAATAAGGTCTCCACCCACACCTTTTCTGTTCCATGCTAAACAATCCCAAACCTCTCAGCCTGTTCCTCACAGGAGAGGAATTTCATTCTCATTATTTTCATGGCCTTACTATGAGTCCACTTTAATAAATCCATGGTTTATGTCCTGGGTGCCCCAAAGATGGATGTAGCACTTGAAGTGGCACCTCACAATAGCAGGGTATAGGGGAAGAATTTCCTCCCTCAGCTGGCTGCCACAGTTCTTTTCATGAGCTAAGGATATGAGTGGCTTTCTGTCCTGCAAGTGTACCTTGTCAGCTAACATGTAATTTTTCATCTACCATTATCCCCAACTCCTTTCTCAGCATGGCTGCTCCTAATCCATCCATCCCCCAGTCTGTTGGGATATTGGGGATTTACCCAATCCAGAAAAGGGTCTTGCACTTTGCCTTGTTGAACTTCATGAGGTTCACATTATACCACTCAAGTCTGTCAAGGTTCCCTCTGTATAGCATCTCTTCCTCCTAGCATATCAACTGCATCACTCAGTGTCATCCAACCCTTGCTGAGGCTGCATTTAATCCCTTTATGTCATTGATGAATATATTCAAAAGTATCAGTCCTGACACAAAGCCCTGAGGGACTTCACTTGCTATTGATCTCCATTTGGACATAGAGCTAGGAACTGCAGCATTGGATGCAGCCATTCAGCCAGTTCCATCCATTTAGAAGTCCATCCATCAAACCGTGAGCAACAATGATTTTGTGTGAGACTGTGTCAAAGCCTTACCAAAGTCAAGATCAAGAAATATTCTTGTTTTCTATTCCATTCCATTCTGTTCTAACTCTCTTCTATTTCCTTGCGCCTTTCTTGTAAATTGGAACAATGTTGAGTAGTTTTCAATCACTGGGGATGTCCCCAGCCTCCTAAGATCATTGGTAAATGATCGAGAGATCTGCCGTAACACTGACTAGGTCATTCAGTACTTTGGAATGAAACTCATGAGGCCCCATGGACTAAAGGCATTCAATTAATTCATATTGCCTGTTGCAGCACTGGAATTAAGTGAAATCATGGTGAACTCTGAGAAATTTTCCACTTTTGCTTTCCCTCATCACCGAGGCAGTGTTGGAAGGCAGTAGCTTGCTCATTGGTCATGGGTTTCATGATGTAAATGAAAACAATTGCTCACCACCAACTGACCAATGCAGAGCCAGTCCTGAAGCATGTCCGCCCTGCCAGCCTCTGTACTAGACTTATTGCTCAGCATGGTGTCTTGTGATATGGAATACTGTCGGAACTCAAGACATTCCTGTGGGAGTCCGGAGTTTCCTGGGACCCTTGCCAGGGGGCTCGGAGACCCTGGCACACAGCCCAGAACACCAGTGGGTTCAATTACAAACCACGGAACAACTTACCGCCTTTACATGAAGAGATAAAAGCCACGGCAGTTTAGATAATATAAAAATAAAGTACTCACAGGGTGTAAATGTAAGTTTTAAAATTTTTGGTATAGGGGTTTCTGGTGACAAGATGGAAAGATTTGGGCGTGTCTAGCCTTTCTTCTTCTTCTCTACCTCCATCTTGTCTGGTGATGTTAGCACTTTTAGATTGGTCTAAAGTAGAAACTCACTGTCTAATATAGATGATAGGTATTGGAAAATAATTGTAAATATAGTACACGTAGTTTGTAGTATGTAAAGATAACACCACCCTGGGGGTGGGCGGAGTGCCTCTGACTGTCCTGCCGAACAGATCTCAGCTAGACAGGGAGAAAGAATTTTATAGATAAATAAATAAACAGCCTTGAGACAGAAAAAATGAAGAGCTCTGACTCCTTCTTTAAGCACCGGGCTGGGAAAAGAGACTTGAACTTTTCTCAGAGTCACTCTTACCAGCTAGAAAGAGAGACCCCGACAACTGGCGTTCCCTGTGTGGGCTCGAAGAAAGATGCGGCAGAATACCCCTTGTGTCAGTTGGGGTCAGCCGTGCCTCCTCCTAACTCCTGGTGCACCTGCATCCTACTTCTGGTGAGATGGGGTAAGACACAGAAAAGGCATTGACTCAGTGCAAACAATGATCAGCAATTGCTGTAACATCCCTGTGTTATCAACAATGTTTTTACACAAACACACAAAACACATCCTCATAGTAGCTGTTGCGAAAAAAAAGAGAATTCTATCCCCATTCAAACCTGTACAGAGTGACAGTATTAAAAGTTTTACTAAAATCCAGAAAGGCTGCAACCACCACTTTCCCTTCACCCATTCATGGTCAACCCTATCATAGATTCTTGTGGGGTTTTTTTTGTCTCATCTATTTAGTTTTATTTCAGTGGAGGCAGTGTCATGACCGTACACGGACTGTACACAACAGTGTATGACCGTAAACCTATATGAAGAGAAGTAAAAAAAGTCCTTTAGAACCCTCTTGTAAACATGAAAGCATTACAGAGGCCTTTTAGAGAGTTCTGTGTTGTCAAGCCACACATATGTAGTTACTGTAAAGAAAACCACTGTAACAAGAACAAAACCATAAAATCCACAGATTTAACCAGAAATAAAATCCAACATATATATGTAAATGTACAAGTTAAAGTTTGCTCTAAATATCTATCAGTATTTTTTTGTCCTGCCTTTGAATTCATGACGTAGATGATTTTTGGTTATGTTGATATGCTGAATAGGACATTGTCTCACAGCTGGTAATACTCTACGATGTCTTCTTTGCTACTCAGCTGATTCTGTCACATTTACTTCTTTTAAATCATTAAGACAATGAAACTTACTCTTTCCAGACTTAAGTATCACAGTCTAGATAACCCGTAAAAATTGATCTCAACATGTTTTAAATGTCTTATAAAATTTATGTTACCCTTGCTTTCTGAAATCTTATATTGTAAGAAATATTTTTAGACTTCTCATTTGAGAGCTTATGTAATATGTGATTTACTTAGCTACAGGTTGCAATAAATTTTTACTTACATTTCAATTTAGGACTGAGGGAAAACATGCTTTTACCATGCTGTCTTGCTGCATCCCGTCTTTTTTTACTACATGAGAACTAGATGTTTACATAGAATAATAGCTCATCTTCTCTCCATCCTATCCATAGTTAATCCTCCTCCTCCTGTCTTTGAAAACCCAAACATTGTATTCAAATTACTTATATTTATTGATATTATGAAACTGTTGATACACCCTCAAACTTTTGACAACTCAAAGAAAAAGAAAACGCATCTCTGTTTCATTAGATATTTGAGAATGTTTGAAGTGATGCTGTCTAAACAATCATTCATTTCATTTTAGTCAGTACTTTTGACAAAGAATCTTGTATCCATTGAGTCTAATGATTGTCAAAATTGAAAGTCTTACTGCTCTTCAGATGTATAAAAATTCTAACAAAGGGTTAGTAGGATTTTGTAATACACAAGGACACAGAGACTTTAAATTTCTCTACTATATTATGGGTTATCACAAATACCACATGAATTGCCATTACCATGTAAACTATAACAAAACGTGCCACTAACAAGTATGTCTATTATTAACAGAGTAAGTATATCTCAAACTATTACAAATTATTATTAATTTTCATTGATATAGGATCAATCAAAAGTGTTTCAAAAATCAATAATAACAGTAATCAATCATGTAGCAATAAGCAATAACAGCAACAGCCAAGTAGACATACCCTCTTATAGAAACTTATCATTACTGAAGCAACTTATCAACAATTAAACAACAGGTACAACAAAGTAATTGGGAGATAAATATCCCATCACTATCAAGTTAATTTGACAGATTTCAGAAGAGGGGAAACAACTCAAAAGGGAAGGGCAAGCTGATTACAGATGGAGATCCAACCATCCAAGAGGTAGGAGGGCAAACCAAATTAACCCCAAAAATGGGGTACAAGAAGATAACAGACAGAATCTCACTTCAGTGACGATCTGTGTCAGATACTGAAGTCAGACAGTGGAAGTCCAAGATTTCATAACAAAGTTAATGTGGAAAATTCAATCTGAGAAAGTAAATGTAGGAGTAGTGTGGGGAGTTCTCAGAGAGGCTCCATTTTTGATGAAAATAAATGCCCTGTTGTAGAGATATAAGAGGACATAGGACATGTCCTCTTATACTACAGCAGACAATACTTACACCAGACAGTAGATGCACTTAATTTTAATTTTTTTAACCCTAACAGCCAGTAGATGATGGTATTTTCTGTTCTTTCAGAGTAATTTTATTTTTCCAGACAGTTTTCTCTTTCAGACAATAAGTTGCTGTTACAGTGCCTCGTTTTTTGTGCTTGTCAGTGGTATCTCAGGATGTGTCAAGTCTCTGTGTATCAAGCTGTACTTCAAGGACATTTATCATTCCTCAACCTAGTTCCCAGGCCGGCAGTTTCAGCCTGGGAGTCCTTTCTCTGTCAGTCCTTTCTCCTCAGTACTTTTCAACAGTCATGTTCTTTTCTCAGTAAGTTTCAGCTTCTAACCGAACCACCTCTACAGCTGCTCTCATCAACAGTGAGCCAAAGCCACTAAAACACTGACTGAAGAAATAGCTTTCCAATTATTCAGGACATGTAAACCTGGGGTTTCTCCAAACCCCTTTGGCTATTATGAGAACAGAAATATGAGTATGTACATGTCATTATATGAAGGATGGCCTCAAATAATTTTTGATATTGACATTTTCTTTTCAGAACATGTTATGATGCCCACTAGAACAAGGGCATGTGGAAAACAACTGGTAACATGCTGGAAACTACTGAAACTCGATGCCAGCATAATGGAACTAGATGCCAGCATCTAGTGAAATTAGATGCTAGCATCTATTGTGCTTAAGTAGATTTTTATTTTTATTTGCTTACATTTTATTTGCAAGGTTTACATTCTAAAAAACCTGACTACCAGTATCCTGGTGACTGTGCATAACACAAATTTATTGAGCGTGATAGAAAGACATCTGTTTTCTTTTGTCTTGCTTGTTCTCTCTGTTATCAGGAATTCTTTCAGAAAGAGAAAGTGGTTGTGGTGTCTTTCTTCTTCTTCTGCCCCATGTGAAAAGGAATTAAACACTCCTGTTGGCTGACTGCTGCCTCTAAGCCACAAGTACACAATTTGGGCCTTAGTGTCTTTTCAGATTCCTTTCTTTGTGATACATTGTTGTCCCCAGGTGCCATTGCTGACACTGACTTGCCTGTGGCTATACATTCCTCATACATACAGTTTGACACACAAACTATTGTCTGTTGCAGGTTTGTTCTTCACAAACATTAACTACAGTTTGTCTTATTGGAAAGGTACAATGTACCTTCGGGTTCCTTTTACAATTCTGTGCACTTGTCAGCAGCATTTTTGTATCCTTCTTTTTTTTAGTAAGAAATACATTTATAAAAACCAAAACATCTCTAAGATGTACATGGAGATAAAATATGTACCAACACAAAATGAAAATAAAAATATTTTTCTGTACTTTAGAGTTTATGGACAGTAGAATCTCCATTTGTTTATAAAATTATTATGAAGCAGAACCCAGTTTTGTCAATATTATTAATTCAACTTGACTAGATATGAGTTTGCAAATGTTGAGAGTGTTGAGATAGTAAGATAATATTTTCAAATGGAACCTGTTTTGTGATAAGTAAAGGCTAAGACTACTAACTTGTAAACTTGGTTCTTGCTAGTGTATCATCATGATAGGAGAGCAGACATAAAAGAAAGACTTTCCAGCAGAGACATTCACACAAGACCTTATTAAGAATTTTTAGAGCTAGATTTGTCAGAGAATTTGTATTGTGTGAGAAATTATATAGCAATAGCATATTACCAACAAATCAAATTTTATAAAAATAAATTACACCTCAACCTTCACTTCATGTTATGTGCAAGGCTTCCTATTAGTATGAAAGAGAAGTATAAAATGAGTTCATAATCTTTATTTTAAAAATAAAGTACATTTTTTTCTAAACATAACATTGTTTACCTATTTCACCAGGCATAGTTATCATATTACTTCAGCAGGATCCTTATTTTTTCTTATTCTTTTTGTCTTCAACCTGGAAACAGCTTTAAAATTCAGTAGCAGTGCATATTTATTGCATTAAGAAATTTGGCAAATCTAGCAAGGGGTTTGTTGGCATTCTAAACTGCCTTGTTAATTATATTTAATTACATTATTATACTTTCTTGAAGAGAAACTAGTATTATAATAGAAACTGAGTGTCCTTCCACTCATCAACAAATGAGCTTGTGTACAAAAGAGTCCTTGACAATATTTTCTTTTCATTACCAATTGCTAATTAGTCCACTGAACTTGTCTATGTGTGTTGCTGTTGTCATGCTTGAGTGCCCTTGAAAAAAATCAAGTAGCAAGCATATACATTTGATGTCTGATAATTAGGTAATGTTGTATTCACTTGGAATAATTGGTCTGGAAACATATAATTATTTATTATTCTGAAAGTGTCAGAGGTACTGAGTCTAAATGCACCTGATTTTTTGGTAAGTTGATTCCAGTTAGGCTTTAGTTAAAAGGATGTCTTACAGAAGCTGGTAAAACTAAGCACTGTTGTGCGGGACAAAGGTGAGGGAAATATTGGCTCTAAACAGAAGCAGAACAGTTGATGTAAGGCTTCCTAACTTCACTAAGACCAAGTAAAAATTTTCTTGTCTTTCATGAAAATGTCTCTTTCTCTTGCTTTTACTTCTTCTATATCTTCCTTGGTTAAAAGGGCAAAAAAAGTTACTAAGCATCAAATAGAGAGACATGCCTTCTTGCAGAGAAAACTTCTAGACTTTTCTCTCCTGTTTTCAAGCTTGCATCATCCATTTTCTCCTATGTTATTTCTGTGTTATTTCTCCTACTGCTTTTACTTTCCACTTGTATTTTCCTTGGTCCCATTCTTCTTTTCCCTCATTCTCTCTGTTCACACTATACACAGACATTTATGATCAACTTTTTTTCTACTAGCAGTGAATCACTTTAGTCATACCTCAAAAGAAGAGAGATTGAGATGAGCTATAAGGAAGAACTTTTTTCCAGTGAAGCACTGGAACAAGTTACCCAGAGAGATGGTCCATGCCCCATCTCTGAAAGTGTCCAAGGTCATTTTGGAAAGGGCTGTGAGCAAGCTGATCTAGTTAATGTCCCTGCTTATTGTGGGGGGATTGAACTTCACCTCTTCCTTTCTACTTAAACCATTCAATAATTCCAAGAAAGGTTTGTTGAAAAATAAGAAATTGCAAAATAACTAGCAACAAGTTTACTGAGTTTAATAGATCGTATATTATACAGGATATATGTGATACATACATCTTACATTACAAAGTATATGACATGTTACACATTGGATATTAATTATTATTTGCTTATGTTAGCTTCAGATTATCCATTTCAATTCATGTATGTGGAAAGGCAAAAAGTACTTTTGTGTTGTGCATAGCTACGAAGAAAGAAGAACTGATGCTCGTGACACTTATACAGAGATGCACTTAAGAGACTGAAATGAGGTTAGTATAAACCTCGCTTTTGTAAAATATTTGTAAAATAGATTTTTTGTCATTTTTATACAGCTTTTCATGGTTATAGATAACCTGTGCTTCTTCTGTACTGATATATATTTGGGAAATCAATATATTAGCCATTAGTTATGTCTTATGTGTGTGGAGGATTTTGGTAATTCATAGTTAAGCATTTAAGAGAAACAAAAAAAAATGCACAAATCTCCAGGTTGTAAACATATTTTCTTATGGAAGAGGTAACAATAGTCAACAATATTTGCACAGGTTTGTGGGCGATATGCATGTTGTAGATCCCTGTGAAGCAGTAGCAGCTAGGAGTTTGATCAAATATATGTGGAAATCCATGGTATCTTACCTTTACTAGAATGACTCTATCACTCTTCCCTAACTGAATTGATTTTAAGTCTTAGAGTTGAATTGAGGACATAAACTCCATCAGCTTTATCTTCCAGCAGGTAGACTGCCTTTGCCAGTGGAAAAAGAACTGTTTGCAGATCAGATAAGTACTAAAACCTCTCCTTATCTAAGGGTACCAACAAGTCATAAAACTAGCATAATTTGTCTTATTTCTTGTAACAAATAAATACAACCCTAAGAATGAATCATTGAAAAAACCTCAAGGTGTATTAAAATTCTCTGATACATAAACCACAGACCATCCAGTATGTTTGTAAATAAACATGATGTTAGATGAAAGGGATTTAAATAAATAAAGGGGTCACACGTATTTTAGCAAAGTTATTAAAGAATGATACTATCAGGTACACAAATTTCACACCTAGAGGATGCATCCTGCAGCCTTAATTCTATGCAGCAGAAAAATATTAGAAATTCATACGTAGGTACTGAACACTATGAAAAACCTTTCATAATAGCTTTGAGGCTGAATGTTTTATTTTTCTATATTGACAGAGGGATAAACTAATATAGAATTAATGGGATAACATTGGAAATACAGGATCCAGTTTGCACTTTGTAAATTATTCCAAAAATCTGAGTTTAGAAGACACCAGCAAAAATATTCTGAGAAATCAGGGCCCTGAGTGCACAGATGGGCCTTAATATTCAGGAAGGATGTTAGCCCTATTTAGCCTCCCCTGAACACCACCCTAAACACACACATGCACATCCATACACACCCCCCAGTCCCTGTGTTAGAGGCTCGAGTTAAGCTCTGATCTGTATGCCACATCCCAGCCTTGAACCCAGCTCAGTCCTGCTCCTGCCCACCCTGATGTGCTGGCTCTGCTCCCCAGACTGATCCCTGACCTCTCTCATCACCTCCCTTTGTCCAGTGCTGATTGTGCACTGCTGGGGCCATCCTGCTCTGCTCTGCTTCCCTCTTAGGGTGGCACAGCCCTGCCTGCCCTGGGCCACCATCCCATCCCTCAGGACCAGCCCTGCTGCTGCTGCTGCTCCCTGACAGCCATTTCCTTATTTGAGACAAAGAAAGATAGTATTTGTTTATTAAACTAGAAGGAACTTGACCATTGCCTAAATTTCCTAATTTTCCTAAATTGCCTAATATTTCTCTCCATTTAGATAATGGTCAAGACATTTTATTATGTATGTTGACTAAGGTATAAAATTCTACAGAAGTTCAGATTACATGCTGTATGTGTTTTAAATTCCATTTTTGTTTTTTTTGGATTTCCTTTTTCTTATTATTGAACTAGCCATAGGAACCACATACAAAACTATTGTCCTTTATTACTTAAATTTCTGAAAGCCCTGTGAAAAAAATGTGGTAGCACAAGATTACTTATTCAAGTGTGTAACCTCACTAAATCCTGTGGTCTTTTCAAACTAAATGTTTGTCATGCTGATCTCTGTCCTCATAAAATCTATTAAATAGCTTTTATCATGTAAGTAGTGTGGAAAATAAAATATTATTTAATCTGTCTTTTCAAGGATTAGTATGAATGTGAGTAATAAAATACAGAAATTGCATTCTCCTAGATTATACATTTGTCTAGGAAATAGCTTAAGCTTTGATGACTATGCAGAAATCGTGGAACCTGTTATAATGTAAATATGACAAAATGAACAGCCATTCTAAAGTGAACTGCATGAAATCCAGATCAACACTGACAGGCAAGAACGCCTGCTCTTTTTGCACTTGAATGAGATAAGAACTTAAACTTATATTTAATTTCATACAAAATGCCTAATTTTACATAATTTAGCATGTCTGACACTAATTACACAAGCATTATAAGTGTTCTTTCTTGAGTCAAGAGTTTGCCCAGGGCAGCTTAGAAATTATTCCACGTGTCTTTGTGAATAAGATTTTGTGCTGATTTACCTACATTTACTACCCTTTCAATGCTTTAGTGTTCTTAATAATTTCAAGGCTTCCAAGTATAAAATATAGATAACAATTAAAAATTTGATTCTAAAAGATGACAATAAAGAAAATAATTTGATTTTCCTAAAGTGTCTGTACACACTAGAATGTCACCCATTTCTCACTTCTCAGTATCAGGTTCTCCTACTGGAAAAATAAAGCATATCTAATATGCAATGTATCATGCAATGTTAATTTAAACTCTTTGGTTCAGAAATACACCTGTTTACATGAGTCTCTGTTCTTTCTCCTTCATTGCTCAAGCTTGCAAGCTTCTGTGACTGACACCACAAGATACAAAAAATGTACCAAAAATCCTAATATATATATTTTTTAAGCAGAGTTTTACTTTCAGTTGAACAAATATAAAAGCACATCCTTTACATTTAATGGCAAAAAATATCCAGAGAGGAACTTCCTATGTTCTTTTGTCCTTCTTAGGGCAAAAGATGGTCCATTTCTTTTGAAACATTGCCCTCAAAACATCTAGCCATTTTTCTTCTTTCATGTCTTGAAGATCTTTTGGCTATGCCAGGTATGAATCATATCCCTGAAGTAACTGTCAGCCTCTGCACTTGAGCTCCTTAAAGAGAAGAGCCATCTGATCTTCTACATTCTTCTTCCATCCTAACATGCTAAAATAATATCTTGCCAAAATTCTTATTCTTGAATATCCTTGCTTTTGCCTTTGTCTTGGATGAAATAAGTTGTTCACTGTTGTAGTGGGTTGACCCTGGCTGGGTTCCAAACATCCACCAAAGCCTCTCTCTCACTCCCCTCTGCAGCTGGAGAGGGAAGAGAAGGTGTAAGAGAGAGTTCATTAATTGAGAAAAGGACAGAGAGAGATCACTCACTGAATACCATGATGGGCAAAACAAGCTAGAATTAGAGTTATTAACTGAATTTATTACAAACAAAAACAGGTCAGGAAAATGGGGAGAAAAACCAAAATCCAAAACTTAAAAAGCCCTTCCACCCACCCCTCCCTCCTTCCCAGCTCTGCTTCCTCTCCTAGAAGTGCAGGGAGACAGAGAATGGGAGTTGCAATCAGTTCATCACGTGTTTTATCTGCTGCTGCTCAGGGACAGGAATCCTTCCCTGCTCCAGCATGGGGGCCCTCTCACAGGAGACAGTTCTCCATCAGCTTCTTCAACACAAGACCATCCCATGGGAATTAGACTGCTGCAGCGTGGGTCACTCTTCCACAGGGTGCAGTCCTTCAAGGACAGACTGTTCCAGTCTGGGTCCCCCACAGGGTCACAAGTCCTACCAGCAAACCTGCTCCAGCTTGGGCTCCTCTCCCCATGGGTCCCTGCAGGTCCCTGCCAGGACCCTGCTCCAGCACAGGCCTCCCTGAGGGTCACAGCCTTCTCTCAGGCATCCCCCTGCTCTGCCATGGGTCTCCTCCACGGGATGCAGGTGGATCTCAGCATCCCTGTGCTCCCCCATGGGCTTCAGGGGCACAGCTGCCTCACCATGGGCTGCACCAGGGGCTGCCGGGGAATCTCAGCCCCAGTGCCTGGAGCAGCTCCTGCCCCTCCTTCTGCACTGACCTGGGAGTTTTTCCTCTCACATATTCTCACCCCTCATTTTCACACACAATTATAACTACACAATAATATTTTTCTCTTTTTGTTTGTTTGTTTTCTTCTTCTTCTTCAATATGTTTTCACAGGGACCTTAACTGATTTCTGATTGGCCAGTCACTGACCCACACCCATCTTTGGGACTACCAATGACTGGCTCTGCTGGACATGGGAGAAGTTTTCTCCCCATTACCAAAACTTGGCCATGCGAACACCATCTAACAAAATTGTTCAAGGAAAGGTGGAGAATGTGGTCTGGGCAATGAAATTCCATATTTTAATAATAATAACAACCACAAAAATAACAATAACAATGTATAATAATAATGACAGCTATTATTATTATTTTTGCATTTTATTTCTGATTTTTCCTACTTGATAACTAGGATTTGCTGGTGGTGGCACAGAACTGCTCTGCATTTTTTGAGTGAAAAGATTCTAATGACCTTCTTGGCTTGGTGAAGAGGGGAAATTCAGGCAGAATTGCTATCCCATTTGTCCTTGACCAATAACAAATATAGTAAAGGCATAAGCAGTCCACTAAAACCAGATGATGCAATAAAAAAGTAATTGAAACTATGGTGGAACAACATAATAATTAATGTAAATGAGACTGCCCAGACATGGCTTTTTGCCTGTATTGGGGACAAAAAGTTCAGTTTCTCTTAGACTCCCAGCTTGTGAGTTTGTGCATACATTAGCTTCAGTGAGCAAAATAAGAATGAAATACATTTAAAATAAGTATTAGTCCGTTAGAGGAATGGAGGAGCCAAGAAGGATCTTTTGCTAACCTTTAAAATGGAGAAGCAAATTAAAATTCCAGTATATAGCTGTTCTATTTTTCTGAAAAAAGAATAAAAGAGGACATGAGGTTACCGAAATTAAATGCTTATATGATTTCCAGTAAGGTTCCAATGATTATTGCTCTGTTATAATTTCCTTATGTTTATTTTCAATAAAATAAAGTGGAAGAGTTAATAAATCTTTGTTGAGCTGAATCTTTTAGAGAAAAAGACAAGTGAAGGCAAAAAAGGAAGTAGACATGCCATGTTAGAATGGCCAATGTTTCAGATCATAGTGGCAATGAATTAATTTTAAAATATGCTTAGCCAGGGCCTAATGCTATGTGAAAAGCAAGAAATAATTTCTTTAAACCTCTTATACATATATTTATAGGTGACAATTCAAATGAGTTTTTTGCTAAATAAATCTGTTTGTTTACCATGGATTAAGTAAAAAAGAGTACAGTCACAAATGCATTTAAAGAAAAATGAGAAGACAAACCCGATTCAAATGAAATAACAAATTTTCTTAAATAGACTGCAGAATCAAAGCACCAGAGTTTTTCACAAAACACAGGAAGAATACATTAAGAAAGAATTGCAATTGTTTTCACTTAGTAAATGTATGCAACATGAACTTTATTGCATTCATAATTTAATTTGGGAAAAATTCACAATATGAAATTATTCTGTTTCAAACAGTCTCCATCAGTGAGCAACAGATGTTCACAGTTATATGCTAAACTGTATAAGTAGCTCTTCAGGATATAAATGTAAGTGAAATTCTGTACCGGCAAAGGGCAACTGTATTTCTCTGTGGTCCCTCACATGTGGAAGTACAATTAGCATTCACTAAGAAGCAGGTCATTTTTCAGAACAACCAAAGCATTCTGAATCACACAGTGGAAGTGATCATGTTTAGTATCTAATTATGTTTTGTGAAATGTGTTGCACATACATCCTTTAGGGCAGGAGCACAGACAAGATTTTTGAAAAGACCAAAGTCATTCCTGAAGAACAATGAAATCCCAAACTAGTAGTGGAGGAAAAAAAAACTAAAAAAAAAAAAAAAAAAGCTTAGGAATGGCAATGCAAAACTTTATGTGCCATTATTACCATGGTTTGTGGGTGGTAACTCCTGAAAGGTGCAACAGTCAGAGAGATTTTATGCTGTCCCATAGATTCTTTGTACTTCAGGTTGGCTTACAGTAAAATAATTTATACAAGCCTGGCATGTGAGAATCACATAATATATTAGTTGCAATAAATTATACTGTATTTAATGACAATAACCATCCCCTTTCTGTAGACACTTTATTCATACGACAAATTTAGCTCATTATTTCCATTTTTGCCCTCTGAGCATTTACTTTCCATGTATATGCCTTTATTTCACTGCTCACTTGATAAGTGAGTCTCACCCAAGTCTCATTGCAGCAAACTACCATTTAAAAATGAAGTCACTGGGAATTCAATTGGAGGTTATTTTAAGCTCAAACTAGAATTCAGTCAGAATAAACACACATGAGCTCAGAAGCTTTCGTAGATGGGGGCCTGAACGCTGAATGTGCTTTCTTTCAGTTCTTCCTGCTTTGCTTCCACATTTTTTCAAGTAAATAGATAGGTTCCAGCCCCTAGATGCTTATTTAATAACAGCTGACTTAAAGATAACATTTTGGGTTCAAAACAATGTTTGAATTTACAGGGTTTTTTTATTCTACCCACAACATTTTCTCAGAACAGATTCACACCTTACTGTCCTTAATTAATTTACTGTACGTGCTGTTGTACACTTACTCAATGATACCATTTGAATGAAAAATTATATCTTTTTACTAAAGAATATTCTGAACCTGTTCACATCAGGTGTACCTTTTCAAGGAATCCAGAATCAAGAGTATCTTTTGGTTTGAGTTTTCTGTTAAATCAGAATATTAGTTTATAGTCATTTGGGTAGTATAGTCATTATAGTCATTTCTGTTGCACATAGCTTAGTTGATTTATTTGCAATTAAAGCTGTGTTTTAAATAAATATATAGTTATATAAAATCTTCAAAACAATAATCAGTAAAACTAATAAAATACCTACTGAGTAATATAAAATGTATGCAGTTCTTTTATATCAACTCTGGCGGGCTGAGAATATTATATTTTAAAATAATGTAGGAAATATTAAAGTATTCTGGATCTTAATTCAAAGAGATTATTCTGAAAACATCCACCCTCTAGGTGCACAGATGAATTTCCTTTGCTTTTGTTTCACCTCAATAGTAGGGTTTTTCTATGGAAATATGTTCATGCTTAGAAATTATAATCAATTTTGTGTTTGTCTGTGCTAAAATCTTTTCCACAGGTAATAATTTGTACTATAGTTTATACCAAAATCTCTCACAAGTTGAAGAAAAATGATTCAATGGTTTTATTTCTTTTCTCTTTGCATCTTTGCATTCCTTATCTCTAAAGTGTATGTTTTAAGTACTTATGAAAGGCAGCCATAGCAGTTATCCTCCATGCACAAATGATTTACAACAGTAATATCAAAGAGACTCACTAATACATGAACTGGAATTGAAACATTTAGGCATAATACAAAATATTAAATAATGGATATTTGGAAAAAAAAAATGTCCTAAGAAGGAGACTTCAGATTCTGAGACTTTTTCAAACTTTATCATGTGATTTTGACCAAGATACTTGATGTCTTGGTGGCCAAAGCCCCCATCAGAAAAATTGAAGTAATTTTATTCCTCCTACCAGTTTGTCTTTTTAGATTATCAGATATTCAGTACAAAGGTTGCTTATTATTATGTACAATGCATGAAAATCAAGATCCTGATTCAGATTTGGCTGAGACACTGCTATTATGCAAATTAAAACCCCACTGAAAATATTTTAAGAACAAAGATTCCAAGGATTAGTAGGCTCATAATTTTTTTGGGGGAAATAAAATTACTTTGTTTATGCTGCATTGCATTTAAATTTTAATTTCTACATTTTCTTTATAGATTAATTTTCTGAATTTTTTTGGAAATGTTGAATTAAGACTTGTAAAAATGTGTTTATTGCATCTCTTGCAGTAGTTAAGGTTTTGCTTTACCATTATTCACTGAGAATTACTGATGTAGGAGAAAACAAAAAATGTGAGGATGAGAACATAATGTTATCTATATTTTTAATTTGTTATTTCTACACCTTCATCTGGTAATGAATAGTCAGACTCCCGAGCTGTATGATTCCACTCAGCATATCATGCAGAGAAGGAGGACCATGATTGTGATGATTTGAGCAGAGGAGACTTTTCCTGTCAAAGACATGACAACCTTCTGTTTCACAGATGGAGATTAGACTGGATGCCTCATATCTCTGGAACAGACAACACGGAATGAAAATGCCAGGGAAAAGGAAGTGGCAAGCTAAGGTGGACTTTGGACACCACAATCTTTCTCTACCACTCTAACTATTAAGGACTCCAAGAGAGGGTCAGAATTCATTGATTTAAATAGCAGTTGTAAATATTGTCCTGGTTAATATGCTTGTTTGTGCCAGCATTGTGACTGAACATGAATGTCATGCAAATAGATGTATATATGTACGTATGTATATATTCTTTCAAGTTATTGTACTCATATGATTCCTACACACAACTAAACACACCTTTTCCTCTCTTGACCATATTACTCACAGTCTTATGTAATCTTCTTGGATGAGCAAATACAGTGTTAGAAAATACATGTAAGACTGTTCTTGATTACGGTATTTTAGCACACATATTTGACTTGGAGACAAGCTGATATGAATTATATTATTCATTATACTAATAATGAATAATTTTCATACATGTTCCTATACTATAGAAACAGAAATAAGTTTTAATTTGCTGGCTGGGGTAGTTTTAGTCAAGAATAATGGCAAGTGCAAGGGAAATTATGCATATCTATGCATTTTCCACATATATATGCGCATTTGTCCTATACAAAATTTAACAATAGGTTGTAATGTCATAATGATGTGATCTTTTAAAAATATGGTGATGTTCTGAAAATACCCCTCTAAAAGTATTTTTATCACCACTGTATTTCTTATACATTCTCTTCCTCTCAAATAAATTAGTCAGCATGTTAACAGAGATTAATTATCTTTTGCAGAGTGACTGCAAATCCCTGCAAATTCTTTCAAAGCAAGGTATCAAGTGTAAGATAATTTGGTGCCAAGGTCAAGTCTTCCATTTTTTCTCTCTGAGCAATAATAAGAAAAGTTAGTTTTGTTATGTAATTTTCCTTTAAACGTGTGGATGGCTACAGAAATAAAGAAAAAATAATCTTTTTTGTTAAGGATTATCAGGCCTATCATTTGCTTCTCTTTTTTTTCTTTTTTTTTTTTTTTTTTAATCTTAATGAGCTCTGGCATTTCTGGGTAGTTCTTACCTCACATAATTTTAGAGATTAATGTTTGTTGTTAGATATTGTATGTTTTATGTTATAGCAACCTTTTATGGTTTTTAATTGTGATTTGTACATAGAATTTCAGGTGAAAATCATCTTTCTGTTATACATCCGTTTATTTGTACCTTATGCATCACATTTTTGACTAGTCTTGACTTTTACGCTCCTTTATCAATAAAACATACACTAAATAGTGCTTTGATTGAAACATACAGCTCCAAAGTCGTCCATTGGTGTCTTTCCTGTAAATGATAAGGATTAAATCAAATTCTCAAGAACATATGAAAGTGTAGTCTATATTTAAACTTATTTAAAAAAAGAAAAAGGGGAACAAACTAACTGAGAGATTCTGAGAAGTGGAAGTTAAATACTTAGAGATAATTTTTGTGAGCTTTGGGGTTTTTTAATACTCTCATGGGATCAAATGAACTTGTCACCCCTTATGTAACATCGCATCTGCTTAAGAAAATAAAAGAAGTTATTATGAGACAATTTTTGCAATGTATGAGTCACCCTGTCCTCATAGACTATTAAATGCATTTGAAGAGTAACTTCTGAAGATTTGGTGAATGTATTTTGAACAGTCAACAAAACTGATACATACTTAAGATGAAAAATTCAGTCTTGCAACTTTGACATATTCTCTTATTCTCCTGAGGAGAGTGCCCTGCTAAGGGCAGATTTTTTGCTGAGGCTCTCAGTTATGGAGGAAACAAAGACTGTACTAACAGACAGTGGTTGGAGTTTCTAGTGCCAATGCTTTTACAAGTACAAAACTATGGCAAAGTAGCTGAAAAGAATAGATGCCTTCGTTGTGACCACACAGTATTTCAGCATTCAGCATTTTTCCTTTAAATTGAGTCTGTTCAGATGTAAAGATACATGAGAGACAAAAAACAAAGGAGCAAACCTATTGTTACAATGGTCAAATAGTTGAGAGGTGCAGGCATATCTTTACATCAATTAATGATTAAAAGTATACAGATATTGCTCAGAAGCATGGAAGTTACCATCATGGATCCTTCTACACAGATAATTAAATTAAAGGCAGTCACACCCTTTAAAGTGAATCTCCCAGAAGCCCTCAATACTTACCTTTGTACTGTGGTGCAGTTTCAGTGTGCATGAGCTAGATCCCTTTCAGACCAAAGTACAAGAGCAAAACTCATGCCTTCTAGGTTTAAACACAGATTATGTCTATGGGACCCACCTAGAGATGATTCAAAGTCAGAAGCTCCTGCAGTATATAAACTGTGTGTTTCAGCTCTTTAGCTTATTTTCATGTACACTACTTGCTAATGTATACAGAGCCACTGACTCCATCTCTCTTGAAAGTATCTTGACTCTTAATATCTCATATCAGTTGTCTGGAGTAAGGCAAGAATTTAGTGAATGTGGGTTTCATGAGTCAGAGATGTTTGCTTTTCATGGCACCATCAAATTCTATTTCATGAATATGACATCATAAAATACTTCTGCTTGAAAAGAGTTGCAACTTACAGGATGATTATGGCATTCATTAAAATGAGCTGTATAGTCAGGAGTCTTTTTTGATTATTTTTTTAGAGTGTTTAGTGGTCAGTGGTTTAGTTGCAGTGGTCATCATTAAAAAATATAATTTGCTGTCACATAGCTGACAGGGTTATTTCTTGTTTAAAATGGAACAGAAGTCTTTCAAACACTGTAGTGACTGCTGACTCTTCAAATGGTGATCTGAATATTTTACTGTTTGATTATGTACCACAGTTTACAGTGTATAGTTTAACAGAAGAGCTGCTTACACATCGATCATTGAAATTAGGTGGACTAGTGGATAAATGCTCTTAAAACCTCCCAAAGAGGTTCGTTATCATCTCTTTTGCTCAGTAATAAGACCTAAACAAGGAGACAAGATTTATGAAGATATAAGCATAAAACTGAGAATTAATTTTTCTTGTGATACACTTCATGCTATTTAACTTGTTTTGTTTAACCAATAGGAACAAATAGGAATAGTCACATTCACAGGTGAAACAAAACTTTATATTTTAGACCTTCCTTTCAGAAATTGTATGTAAGTCTACCTATTAATTTCTATATGGGATGCCATATTTATCCTCTTAAAGGTACTGTTTCTTCCTCTTACTTTGCCTGACTATGCCAGGTTATTTTATTTTTCTGTCACTAAAGGCACTCTGACCACTTCTCCTTACTATATATGAGGGCATAAAGAGTCAGTCATTAAATCATGCTGTGTAAAATGCCATGTGCAGTTTCTGAAACAATTGTAACCAATAGGAAAATGATATTGAATATTACATAACATCTGAAGTCTCAGTTGAAAAGAAACAGATTCCCTCTCAGTGAGTGAATTAAAATAAAATTCTGGCAAAGGAAATCTCAATGTGTCTGGAGGACAATTTATTAGGGGGGGAATTCAATCTTCTTCATAAGCTTGATGATTTTTTCCAGAACTATCTTTTTATAAATTAGTGGTCAAATATTCTGAGTGCTCCAGCCAAGAATCCTTTGGCAGAAAGCGGTCTGAAAATATTGAAACTGATTGATTACTTCAATTTCAAAAATATTTTGCACATTAGAAACTTGTTTGTAATTTTTTGAGTGTTTTAGATAGGAAATAAGGATGGGAAGGATGTCCAGGTAGAGTGGTCTGCACTAGATTTTTAAAATGTAGTGTGCTTTAGTATCTATAATCTGATTCTTAATTTTGTGTTCCAATATTTTGCTGTTTTTCTGTAAAAGATTTTTTATAACCCTAAGCCTATTCAGATCCACTTGAGGTTCTATATCTTAAAATTAAAATTTATAGTTTCTTTCTTTTCTTTCCTGTCAACATTTAAGTCTTTAAATAGTTGATAAGGATTCGTAGAATGAGAAGGAAAGAGTAATAAGAACTGCTACACTGCTTGTTTTGTTGCATTTTGCATTATGACCAGCATATGCATCTTTGCAACCAATGTTCCTTTTGCAAAATCTCACCATAAGGTTTCTGTGAATCAGGATTTTACAGCACAGCACAGCAAATTTATCATCAGTTCTGCTTCTCTCATCTGCTTCTGAGGAAACAGGATACAAATGTGGGGTTTTTTTAGATAAGTTATTCTAGTGTCTAAGGGAACTGCAATATAGACTCTCCAAGCAATTGTAAAGACTATTAATATCCTTTCTGGAAGAAACATATACTATCTTTGGACATTATCAGCTGAGAACTGCACTGCCAAAAAGAAAAAAAAAGGTAAGATCCTGAATCTTGTCTCAGTGAGACAAGTCACAAAGTAAGTAATATATATGCTTGTAAGAAATGCATAATTCTGATCCCTTTTGGAAAGAAAACAAAACAAAAAAAAACCCAAAAAACAGCTGTTCTATGTAGAAAAGTAGTGTTCATGATATGCAAACTAATGCTTCTTTTGTTTTTCCTGATAGAAATCCATAATCCAGCAGCAGCTTTGAGATCACTGTAAGCTTTGCACAGAAGCTGATTAGAAGTGAAATTGGTATAGTTAAAATGAAACCTAATAAGATGCCTTGTACTGTGGTATTTTAGCAGAATAGGAAAAGAACTATTATTTTCCTCCTTGTGGAATAAACAGAATGCATAATAAGCACTTGCAGCATTGCATGGAATCGATTTAACTGGAGAACAAATACATTTATTACTCACTTGTGGCTTTGACTTCAGCTGAATTAAGAGGTGCTCTCATTACTTGTGGAATGCAATTGCTGTTCCATAAGTGCCTAGGCACCCTAATGTGTGTGTATACTAAGCTCTGAACTTCATGAAAGAAATTCTATTAATCCTAACTGTAGGCTTACTCTTTAGACATAGGTATATAAAATAATACAACTAATGATTATTTGGCATGTTCAGTGTACACTGAGACAAAATCTCATCAGCAGTAAAAGAACAGTAGGATATTTTCACAATATAGCTATATTAAATTTAATCTCAACTGAAAAGCAGTGTTACTTCATACTTCCACAGTGACCTCTGATGAAGAACCCTATCCTTTCATACCATTTATCATGTACTATGGCCTCACTATCAAAGCATTTTAGAATGTGACCCTTTTTAGCTGACATTTTACATTGCTATCAGATACAGCTTTGGTTTCTCAACCTGTGCCCTGAGACAACCAAAGCTGTTAGGACATTTAAGTCTGATGCAAACCAGAATCATTCCCCCAGTGATATTTCAGAGGATTATAGTCTGTGTTTGCCAGAGTACTACTACTACTATTTGACTAGGAAGAAAATTGTATCCTTTCTGCTCAGAACACCAACAGATCAAGCTCAGTTTTACCAGAGATATCTTACAAAGTAGTGCCCTAAGCACAGGCATATCTCTGACTTTGCTTTTCCCAAAGTGTTGTAAATCCTTAAGAATTCATTTTTACGTTTGCAAAAGCCCTCAAGTGGGGTGTTATTGGACCTGATGATGCCTCCCAGGCTTACTGTAGGGAGATCTCACTTTGCTAGGAAGCACAACTGTGGTGCTCAACCTTTACAACAGGAAAGAAGAGCATGCACAGTAGGATTTTTTCCAGCATCTCTTGGCAAAGACTGCAAATATTCAATATCAAAGATGATAAAAATGGAGGCAATGGAGATGACCAGTAAAAAGTTCTTGACTGTAACTAATCTAGCTATACCCCTAATTGAGGTGCTTCACTAAGCTGGGGGTGTTGAATAAAGACAGAAATATTTTATTAAAAAAAATATTTATTTCCTCTTCCTTGTACCTAAGGTTAAGCATATAAAAACTTGTTAAGTAAATTTCTGGAACTATATTTAGATAAATGACCTCTGCATCCTATATTTTACAGCTGAGTGACAAAAAAAAAAACAAAACAGCCCAGATGGGAAAAAAAGCCAAAAAAAAAAAACCCAAACAGCAGTAACAACAGAAACTTCACAATTAGAGGTAATTAGATCCACCCACTTGACTAAAGATGACTGAGCAAATTACTTAAAATTAACTTTGGCTACCTGGAAAGGTTTGTAAAAAGGATACTGAGAAAGCCTACCCCCTTTTAATGTAGTATTGAAGAATCAAATGAAAGATTTGGGAAAAAAACTTGTTAAGTGACCTATTTCCCTTTAAACTGTGCTATAAATGAAATGAGTTAAAGAAATAAACTATTGCATCTATACATGTTTGTGTAGTTCTGTATGATAAGTATACAGAGGCATACGTATGATATTTATATATGAGTGTAAATATATATTTTCAACTGATGTAGGCATAGATGCCCAGTTGAATCTGGAAGGGTTCTGCTGTGAAATGAAATCTTTTGTTGACCTTCCTCATTCTGCAGACAGGTTATTCCTACATTTTGTCTAAGGAATTTATACGACATTTATTTTAATTCTAGATTAAATTCAATGTACATATTATCATTTTTACAACTGGCAAAAAAGACTATAATAAGAATTGATAATGTCTCATTTACTAGGGAAAATTATATAATCTAATTAGAAATAATTTGGCATGCATTGAAAATTACCTGTATAGATGACAATACTGCTTATGCTGAAAATTGTCTACATAAAGAAAAGAAAGAAGAAAAGTAAAAGCCATTGGTATTCTGTGTTGGTTTGATTTCTATTGATCTGCAGTAAGCAAAGCAGTACATAAATTAATACAGTGGCATGGAGTGTTTTAGGAGTTTATTTTCTTCATTATTTCATTTTCTCTGTTTTGCAAAACATGCATTTCACAGACTAAATTTTCTGTGTAACCTTATGTAATTAAAATCCAAACATTACTATTTTTTTAATAGTTAAGATACACTCTTAAAGGAAATGCCTATAAAATACCTATGTAATAATTCAATCATATTGAAACATTAAAAGCTTTTCTCCTTTTGTCTAACTTTTTAAAATTCTGGATAGATTTTTCACCTTTGAAATATTCTTGTAGGTTTTGTTACACAGAGAGAAACAAATCCTATTCAGATCCCTTTTCTTGTACTTTCATAGAAGTTGTGTGACTTGAATAAAACCTCATCATTTTCAAAATACTAGACCAAATTTCCATAAAAATCTTTGACTCATTCCCATTCATGGAACTTACAAAGAATATTAAAGCTAAGTCACTACACAAAACAACAGAGGAGAAAAATGTATGCACTCGTTTATTATGAAAAGTTGAGATAAAATAGAAAAGAAAACTATATGCATCAATTATAGAAAGCAATTTATTTAATACTCAGTATAATAACTATCCTCTAAAAATAGTAAGAATCTATTTTTTTATGTCTGATGATAAAATTAAGCAAATATAATAATTCTTATGTGCACGTTTTTCTATATTTTAAAAAGCTTTGCTGGGAAAAAATGACATTAATACCTAGCAATTTCAAAATTTTACCAGTGTTTTTTGTTTGTTTGTTTGTTTGTTTTGGTTTTGTGGGTTTTGTTTTTGATTTGGGTTTGGGGGTTTGTTTGTTTGTTTGCTGGTTTTTGGGGGGTTTTTGGTTGGTTGCTTGGTTGGCTGGTTGGGGCTTTTTTGGTTTTATTTTTTTTTCCTGGTGAAATTTCTCCTCAATGTTTCCTGAAAAATTTAGACATAATTTCATGCTTAGAGCATTTGTTCCCGCAGTATGTATCTACAATTTCTTGACATAAAGAAGACCAGTGCAGCAGTATTGTGGATGTGCTCTGGTTTTTGGTTGTTCCAAGCAACCTTTACTAGGGCCAGGTAACCTGGGTGTGTTTATAGGAAGATGTCAATATTTATTTGACCTAAATTTCTGAGAAGAAGAGCAGGAGATATACAAGAAAGCCTAAATTTATTCCATTTTGTGGAATTTGTGGTAGTTCAATAAATATATTGGGTTTAAAAAACCCCACCCAACAAGCCAAGGCAAACCAAACCAAACCAAACCAAACCAAACCAAACCAAACCAAACCAAACCAACAAAAACTGTCATTGCCATTGTCAATAAAAGCAATCATTGCCATAGTTTATTGCTACAGGCAATAAACTCTATTTTTATTTTCCCTAGAAATAAAATGCTTTATCAATGCAAGAGGGAAAAGACAGGGGCTGATTAATGGTGCAATCCTCAAATAAACTGTATTTATCTATATTAGGCTCCATCTCTGTGGTACATGTGAATTTAATAATTGCTAATATATTTTCTCCAGCTCTGGGAATTGCATTCATTTTCAGACAGCATTGGAGCTGTGCACAAAGAGGTGTTTAGGAAGACAGTTCTATTTAAGCAAAATATTTAAAATGTAAACCTTTAAAACTCCTATTCAGCAAGCACTAAACACCAGAGGTCATTAAGTTTCACAGGGACCTCCATTCTCTAGTTTTCTGCTTCAATTTGAAAAGCCATCAGTAATTCACCATGCAAATGCTCTTGGGAACAGAAAAAGACATTCTACCACCTGTCCCATTTCAGAGGTTTGAGCTGTTTAGTGCAAAACTAGTACTTGAGTTGCATTTAAAATAGGGCAAGATCTAACTATGATGATATTTTGCCCTCCCTTAACACAAAATGACATATCACCCCAAAGACATTAATTTGAATAATTGATTCAGAACAGATCCCATGATTGGACTTTCGGGCTTAGTCTTCACAAGCATGCAAATAGCAGGCAAATAGTGTTTCACCATTTCACTTTCCTTATCTCTTTATGGTTTAACTGCTATCTACATTTATCAAGTCTTCAGTAGAAGAATCCATCAAATAACTTTATGCTCTGATAACCAACCAACATACCGGAGTGTTAGGAACGTTTGGCTTATTGATTTTAAGTTATTATCTAGTATTGTTTGAGTGTTACTTATCTAATAAATGAGTGGGATGAGGTGGTATATTCAGTTGCAGAAGGGATTGGAGATGCATGGGGTTGAAAACCAGTTGTTCTGAAAACAGTTACTGTGTTTCTTTTTTTCTCAGCTTTCATTTTGAAGTCTTCACAGATAAGGACCTGTTTGCAAGGTGTGTTCTGCTTGGAAGGGAAATAGAGGTCAATGTTATCCAAAATTGAAAATCTGAGTTTAAACAAAAAGTTTAAATTATGCTGATAAATTTGCTGCTCTATGATAGTCTTGCAAGTCACCAAGATAGACCAGTTTAAAAGAAAAGCCAAAGTACTAAATGAATAAGAGCTTGCCTGTCAGAAAATCCTGGTCAGTATATTAAAAAATAAAATTATTACAATGACTATTTCTGCAGAGTAGCAATGGTGAAAGAAAATGTGTGAAGGAAACAATTATATGATCTATTCTTAGAACATAATGTAGAGAAGCTCTGTGCCAGCCAAGCAGTTGAAAAGGGCTGAGATAAAAAAAAAGCTGTAAAAATATCTCAATGAATCCACCCCACAAATACACATTCAGACAAGAAGGAAAAGAAAAGCAGTCCTATTTCACTTCCCTGGACTTTGAGTTTTGAATACAAAAACCAGCATTCAAAATTTCATCAATGTGGTGAAAATACTTTAAAAAATAATTAAATATTGGAAGTAATAATATGAAAATAGAATTCATTAATAACTCATGCTGTTTCAACTTAGTATTTTAATTTCAAAAATAGCTTACTTTGTTAAAGCAACCTTCTTTTCTTAAATAATATATCACTTTTTATTGTTTATATTATATCTTTCAACTTACTTAAATCTTTGACTTTCCATATTGCAGCATCATTTCTTTGAAATGAAATTAATTTTACTAAAAGCATAACTGGAAAACCTGAAAGATCCTTAGGGCTATGCTGCACAAATGCTACATTAAGACATGTTCTCTGCATCTGCCAAAGCACTCACAGATTTAGTCAATTAAAAGTGAATAAATCTTTTGAATAAAGATATTTTTCTAGTGTTTTCCAAACATTTCAAAAGCAATGAATATTAATAAAGACAAATGATAAACAAATTGAAAGGAATTTATCATTCCTTATGATATAAAATGTCAAAATGGGTTTGTGTTTTGGGGTTTTTTTTGCTGGATATTGAATTACATTCATACATTTTAAAGACTTGTTAAAGCATACTAGAAAGACATATAATCTCTATAACATTTATTTTGGATCAACTGTTTTACATAGTTTTTTTGAGATAACTTACTTGAGATTAATCTCAAATATATAAACTGTCAAGTTATTACAAAGGCATGCAGTGCTCTTTCAGAAAATGTTGATACCTCTTCATGTCCAGGAAATTGTTTAACTCAGAATTAGATACCAAGCACTTGAAATGTTTGATCACAGCTTTAGGAGAAAGAAATAATCCTAGATGATATAATAGAAGCTGCTTAAATTTGTATAATCTTGGTACTGTCCCTAACACTATGAGGCAGAAACAGATGGAGGATGAAAAAAAGTACCATGCTTCTGGGGAAAACCACTCCTGGCAGAGAAGACTAATATGGCATAAGAGCATCCATTTTCAGTCAGAGAAATTCTTTACTCCTTCTCTGGCATGGTCAGTGAATAATTACCTGCAGTACTCCTGGTTTGATATCTGTCTCAGTTAATTAACTACAACATTAATTCATAGAAATCTAACACTCAAGTGTGTTTATTTGAATGAGTGTTCTTCTCTGACTTAATTTGAAGTTGGTCTGAATGTTATAAGTTTTTTTACTACAATGATAAAAAAAAAGGAGAAATCAAACAGTGAAAAGATGATAGGGAAAAACAAATATAGAGTGAGCAAAATCAGAAATAAAATATAGCTTTTGCATGAGTGAATACACATGCCAGTAAGAAAATACTCTGCATTGTATATTTCAAAAGATCATAGAGGAAATATTGTTTTAGATTCTGAGTAGATATTTCCAAAATAGTGACCCTGTTTGAATATATTATTTGAATTTGAATTTCAGACCAAAGAGAAAATTGCTATAGTTTAGTTGAAGGCAACTTTAGTCTGATTTTGGGCTTTAAAAAAGAAATTTTTATGCCACCAACATATTCTTTATTTTGTTTTGTTGCCTCAATTGAGCGGGAACCATGTAGAAACTCTGCAAATGCATGTAAGGAGGAAAAAAACCCCGTCCTAAAATTCTAAGAGACTCCAATTCTCAAAGTGTTATCCTGGAAATAGAAGAAATTGGCTTGATAAGAAGTGAACTGCTGGAAAATACATAGCTCTGTTTCCAAGCCTTTTATATAGGCTTGGATTCTTTGGACAAGCCATCTGTGACTGCATTCAAAACACTATGTTCAAAATGGAAATGTTTGGCTCCTTCTTATTCCCTCTTCCTACTTCCTACCCACAAACACAGGGAAAGAAATGGGTCATTTTTTTTCACATTCATCTGTTCTCCGTATTCATAAGCTCTATCAGATTTTTGAAAACCAAATAGTTTCTCTTTCCATATTTTAAAGAAATGTAAAGGATCATTAACAAATTATTTCCAGTCTCCCCATCAGATAGTAAAAAACCTTAATGGTTCACCAGATCCTTGTCAGAATTTAAAATGCCTTTCTGGTTTCTGTCAGCATCATGATGCTTATAGCTGGGCCTGTAAGAACACTAGGTACAGTCACTGGGCCTCCAAAGCTCCTAAAGATAATGTAAAGAGAAAGCTGTCAACCGAGCTCTTCCCTAAAAATTGAAAGATCAGAAGTTCTTGTTAACTTTCCATCATAACCCCTTGCACAGCGTAGAAATATTTCCCCATTCTTTGAGGACATTTAAGAGGCCATACTTCTGAGTAATGGAGAATCCTAGACATAGAATTCTGTGCATAAAATTATAATTTATAATGCCCACTACTTCTAAGTACAGAATTAAGTAGTCAGCGGCAGGTTTCTTAAAAACTCTACTTCGTTTTTTCACAGTTGCAAAATAAGTAAAATTTTTAATATCAGAGATATATAAGGTAAATAAGAAACTAGAGTTTCAAGATCAAGTCTACAAAATGATCCAATGAAACAACATACCTTAAATTCTGAATAATTGATTAATACTACTTCAAATTACTGCTTTAAAAGGAAGTTACAATAGCTTTTTTAAAAATAATATCAATATTTAAGAAAATGGACTGCATAGCCAAAGGACTGTAAGCTAGTTAATAAATTAATTCCCCATAATCATCCTGGTGAGGTTGTTTGTGTGTTAGATCAATGGTTTATATGTTGTGCTCCTCACTAACCTTCAATAGTTCTTGAAATAAACTCTAAGTGAACTGTTCTTGAACTTCCTTGATAAAGTGGCATCTAAGTGCTCAATTTTTCTGCATTAATCCCATATACACTTACTATTCTAACTGAGTATAAATTGAAAGGCAAAGAGTATGGTAAATGGTATTCAGGTTTTAGATTAGAAAAATATTAGCCATATACTGTGCCAGCACATATAGCTAAATAAATGAGCTTGATGTAATTGTGTATACTTAAATGTAAGCTACATAGGACATTCAATTAATGAAGCACATTATGTGAAGCATTAGCAGTACTAAATGATCTGTTTATCATTCACATCAAATCATCTTTTTCCATTAAAATGCTTGTATCCCATAATAAGTATTAGCCTCTTGTCTCAAAATGAAAATAGCTATTTACTGGCTTGCCATTATAATGTTAATGATAGCAATATTCTAGAAAGGAAAAATGCAATTAAAATATATATTATCCAGTGTGATTTTCCTCTTCCCTTCTTGAATAAAGACTGCTGGAGATAGATCATATAGAAAAAATCTGATAAAATAAATTTTGTTTTTATGTTTCTTTACAATTGAATTTACATATTGATTATATAGCTTGAAAAATCTCCCAGTTTGATTTAGTAAAGCAAAAAAGGCCTAAGAATAAATTGATAGCTGAAATTGGAGAATATACTTCATTTAGCTGCATTAATAAACTACACTAATTAGGTTTGTTTAGTAAGAAAAAGCCCTTTTGTCATTGTTATTTCACATAGACACTAGCACATTCTCTCTGTCTTTTTGCAGTATTCTTACTACATTCTGTAAAATCAAACACTTTTAGAATACTTGGTCAAACACAGAAATTAACAGAATAGTAAAAACATAGATTATTTAGAGAGGTAGCTGTTTAGTGTTTGTGAAGCTTTGTTTTTAACTGGTTTTGTGTTGCTAGATGCAAATTATGAGACAGAACAGCTGTAGTCTGACATTTTCCTTAAATAATTTTTGTCAATGGTTTTGCATATTAATATGTTTCATAAACTCTCCTGTGTATGAGAGAGTATGGATTTTCTTCCACTTTCCGAAATGTGAGGAAGCTTTTTTTAGTTACTTGCATTACTTTTTCTTAATAAATAAACACACCCGGAATTTGTTATTTTGAGGTAATACTTAACATCATAGATTGAAAGACTTTTCTGGAAGTTGTGATTAGATTGAGGAAAAAAAAAATAAAACTCAAAACACATTAGTAGATTTTAAAACATTTGAAACAAAACTTTTTTTTGGGGATGGCATTTTGCTTAGAGAAACACATTTTCTCATCTCCATATACAAGAGAATGAACAGTCAGAAAGACTGAAGTATCCAAAGATAATAATAATATCGGATTTAAATATTTGACAAGACAGTATCAGAGGAAAAGGAACACCAATCAACATTACAACAAAAGATATTTGCAGTATTAGTTATTTTGGCTGTTTATTTCTGAGTCATAATGTTGTTTTTTTTTCAATTTGAGAATGTAACATTTTCTTTGCTAGTTTTAGTGGTGACTGCAGCTTTATCTCACTGCTTTGCTTAATCACTTCTGTTACTTTTTCCTAGTTATATCTTGTTGTCAACAAAATAAAAATCTCCTTTTGCAGATCAGTCATAGAGCATTATGATCTTTCCAAAAGTCACTGTTGAGCTCTGCAATAGATCAGCTTCTGTTTTGACCTTCCAATCCTGAGTTGCTTCACAGCTCTATGGTACACCATACAATTGCTTTCTTCAGAAAGACTAGTTTGATGTGATTCTATCAGCCAGCTCTCATGTTCAATTCAGCATCTAGGTTTTTAATTAAATGCACCAAACTTTAGTAAGAAAAACCTGTCCTTAGAAATCATAGGAAAAAAAATTATTATTCTACTTTTTGCAAATAAATTATTCTCCTTCTCTTGCTATTCTCTTACTGTAGCTGTAGAATGATTTAAATGTCTTACATGTTTATGGAAACTTTCATTCATTTTCTTCTAATATTCTACATACACAGAGGAAAAGGAAATTTAATAGCACTCTGCTTATCTGAATCATACCATATCTGTAGAAAAGGATTTCACTGCAAATACAGTTGAGTAGTTTTACAGACTTAGTACTACACAAAGCTGACAGTTTAACATTATTATACAGGATATCTCCTGATGTATATATTTTTTTTTTTCTTATTTATCCTCATTGTTTTGGTTTGATATCTTTATTTCATGACTCTATATGATGTCTCTCTCTTGAAGGCTCAAAATGAATCTGAAGAAAATTCCTTGCTTCACAACAGACAATGTGAGTTTTGCTTTGCCTGGAAGTCCAGAAGATCTGCCTGACTATCATTTTGCTTCATAAGAATTGAGCCAATAAAAAGAAGGTTATTGCTGTACACAAAATATACCAGTATACTGGAAATCAATATTTTCTCCATAAAAGGTCGTTCTTTTGAATATATATGCCACTGAATGTTTCTATGTGGCATCATAGCTTCTTTCCTTCTTATTTGACCTCCAAATCAGGAGGTAGAATATATGTTATCAGAATATATTGCTGACCCAATAAATGATATAATGTAAAAAATCTGTCTTTCTTTTGAAAGTTAGATTCTTTTCTAACAAGTGTAAAACCTGAGAAGCAGAGTATATCCATTCTTAGAAAGCTTATTCTGTGCAATATTCAAAAAAAAAAAGTAAGGATAAAAGATCTAAAGTCTTTGTAATAGCAGGGGATCATTTGGATAGAGCAAACAGGGATAATTCTAGGAGCTAAATCATGCATGCACTGTGAAGAGGAAAAAAGGAATAAAGAATACAGAGAGAACATGTTCAGAAGAGAATTTATTCAAAATTTCTTGGAAGTGGTGGGGAGAAACTGCTCAGATTGAAGAGGTGAGCAAGAAACATCTGTCAGTTACCAATGTGAAAAGCACTCTTCAAAGAGTGATTGTTGATTTCTTTTCTTGAGTTTATCATGGCCAGTATCCAATGGGAGAATAGATGACAACAATCTGGTTGTGCATCATACACACTATCAGAGTAGCTGCTCTGCTGAAGTATGAATTTTTGTTTCAACTATGAGCTGCAACTGTCATAAACATGTAGCACACACATTCTCTTCTGTTCATTGAGGCATGCAGAAAAAGAATTAAGATGCTGATTCCAGAAATCCCAACCTCCAGTGCCAGAAATTACCATTGTGCAAAAATGCTGATGAACTTTTCACACAACTTAGAGAGACATCTTTTGAAAGGTAAGCTAATTCTTTTTAAAAGACATAGAACATGGGTAATTTTTTCACCTGCCATAGAGGCAGTCAGCCCTCAGTGCCAGGAACAGATTTCTGATCCTTGCATCCTCTCATACCTCAGTCAGAAGGGCTGGAAACTTTCCCATCACAATTTTCTGGGTGTTTGTACCTGTACACATGAACCAAATTGTTTTGTAACCTTTTCTTCAATGAGGGTTTATTTGCTCTCCTCTAGCCCCAGATAAGGTTAAAATACTTAAGCTCATGAAATGCTGTTATTTCCAGAAATTATATGTGTTTACCTCTTCCAAATGTGAAAAAGGTTGTTGGAGGTCTGGGATCTCCTGAAACTATTACAAATACAGCCTTCTCTCTCCTTCCTCAATATCTTCATGTATCCTTTTCATTAGTTTTAATACTGACATTACCCATTGAAGAGATTTTATTGTAATTCCTAAGTCCTTATTCTTTTCTGAAATGGTCTGTCAAATGAGTCTGTGAAAGACAGACATAAACTTTGATTTTAGTTTAGTTTAGCAGTGAAATACTTTATTGGATTGCTAGCAACCTTATTTACCAATGCAGGAGTTTTGTAACAATAACCTGTACTATTCATTATTTAGAATCCCACTAAACTTCATTAGATTTTAAATCAGCCTTGGATTTTGATATTTTAAATAATTGAGCCAATTTAAAAAATTAATCTTTAAATTATCTTGAGCACTAGATTTCTGATGAAGAAGGTTATTTAGCATCAGTGTTTTGAGATCTGTTGATGAACCAGTTTTTATTTTGAGATCCTTGTGCACATTTTCCATGCAAGTGGTGAAGAGAAAATCTTCCTAAAGCTTCAGCATGAGTGCAGTGGTTTTAAAGCACTTCAGAAGACATAATAAACAGAACTACTTTAATTATACAGACTAAAAGCATGTTAACTCTTGGAGATGCACCCATGAAAGACAAATCCAAAAAGATCAGAATTTTAAAAAATAAAAGTACGTGGCTGACAGATAAGACTGAAAAGGGTCTGATAGATCAAAAAGTTAGGAAGGTAAAATGAAGTAAAAGAGAAAGGCTTTTGAAATAGCAGAACAAGAACTGAATACTGATATTTAATAGGGAGAAAATGTCCTTTATCTGAGATCAGGCTAATGAAGATGATACATTAAGAATTAAAAATGCTAGCTATGAATATAAAGGGTTGCAGAAGAAGTCTCTTGTAAATTAAAGTGCTCTAGGTTACTAAATATGTGTACTGAAGTGCACTGTGCATAGGAAGGAACAGCTGAAAAGCTAATTGTATGATTTACATTTTAATTATTTTTTAATTTTTTAAAAATTTGTTTTTATTCAGAATACAGCATAAATTTTTATAATTCCTGGCATTTTAGAAGTGTGATCCAGAAATGACAGACTAAATGTTAATTCTTGAAAAAAGTAATAGAATCCAAATTCAGGACTTCATTAATAAAGAATTAGACGCTAAAAATATCATTGATGACAATCAATTTGGTTTTAAAGGAGATATTGCAACTAAATTAGTCAGGTATTAATCATAATTCATACAGGATTTTGACACGTGCAGCTTAGAAATTTGCCATTGAGTTTGGTCCAGAGAGACTCTGATTGCATCTATCAGGTCAAACCTACAAGGATACCCTAAATTGGAGAAAAATACTGAAGCTAATTTTGTCTGCATTTTTTTTCTTGGCTTTTTAAGACATTAAGAGAGCTATTCATGAATACAAATTGCTTTGGTACCAATGAGTAGCAGATAGGAACTTTTTATGATCTGGCCAATTGTATTCTATTCTTCCAATTTTATTTAACTAAACCCAGTTACAGGAGAAGATACAGAGGTGTTCACTCAGATAATGATAATTTCCAATACAATTTAAGAGTATTTACATTTTAAGTTCTATTTCAACTATTTGTCATTCCACAATAAAGGAACAAAGTTTTTTTCAGAAAAAGAGGGTATCAAAATAAAAGTTCCTTCTAATGTTCTCCTGTCTTTGTACACTAAAATTATTGCAAAATATTAATTTTTTCCTTTTCACTGTTGAAATCCTCAGATAAATACAAAACGCACATTTAGGTGTTAAACTCCATAAAGAAGATTGCTACTTCTTTTTTTTTCTTAATCCCATTAATATTTCCTGCAAAATAAACCCAAAAGTATGGAGTTGATAAAGTTTTTAGTACCTTAAAAATTGCTAAAGCAACTGCATTGTTATCAGCAAGCATGCTATAATTGCTACAGCAATTTGTCACTGTTAACACTGAGACTATTTTTATAAATACTTCTGAGGCTCTTGCAGCTGCAACTTCAGATTCTCAGCTGCTAGTTGGAACCACTCAGGGGGTGGATGAAGTGGAAGTCTATTGTTTCACCTGAGATTCTGCCTTGAGAATAGAAATTGTATTGAATTCAGACTCCAAAACAAGGTTGAAAGGTTTTGCTCTATGAAATTTAGTTCACATAATGAAAACTGAAGAGGCACTAATTCTGTGTCACGAATCAAAGGAGAAGAAACTCTGATACAAACCTGAGTCATCGACAAACTACAGACCCTTTGCAGAAACAATGAAATTCAAAGCAGTCAAGCTTACTAATGAATTTGGCCCAGATTTCATATTTTGATTAAACAGCATCAAATACCAACTCCATTAAAAATATTTAAAGATGTATTTGTATTTAAGGCTTCATGAATATTTTTTATATACTTATAAGCTTCACTGTAAATGAATATTTTTATTTTCTGTTCATGATCCTGAACCAAAGGATATAATACCAAGGAAATAACACATTCTCAAATACAGTGACTTAGAGAATCTGTATTTGTGCCTTTGTTTTCCTGAATGTATAAACTGTCTTCTCTAAGGGGTTTCTGTCCCATTTCTTACCAATCAGATTAACATATTTCCTATTTCATCCATTTAAAAAAGGAAATGTATAAAAAAAAATCTCAGCATTTCTTGGACACTTAGGAATATAGAAAATATGATTTCTTAGAAAAATCAAATTAGAATGCTTAAGTGAGGGTATCTTCAGGGCTTTGGAGTGTTCAGGCAGGTAGAAAGGAGACAAACATAGCAAGAAGTCATACAGGTTCACATATTTTCAGAGTAACAGAAGCCAATTTTTCCAGGAATGCCCAGAAGCTGGATGAAGTTTATTACAGCCCAGAGGAGATAAAATATTGTTGAACTGTGGATGGTATCAGTGAATAGGACTCAGTGAATAGACTCAGTGTCCAGAGGGCAGATCTATGCACAAATTTCTTTAAAATTATTTTCTCTTTTTCCCCAAAGTTCCCCAGTGTTCTTTCTTTGTTGGTTTGAAACCTTTTGATTACAGTTTCTGCTTAATTATTTGCAGCATAAAATGATTTGACTGATTCTGGTGTCCTCACTTTAAGACAAACAGCTGAACAACCCCAAAACTCTGGCTGGGCAGAAAGTGGCATCTTTGTTTGAATGACAGTTTCACTGCACCTATATACATATTTAGCCTTTAGAAAGTCCTGATACCTTTTTAAATAGAACTTTTAAGCATCATATTATCCCACTATATCTGACAGGCTACTGCTTAGTGTTAATCTATTAAGAATGCACACGAAAATCTATTAATTGTAGCTTGTGTTTGCACCAGAGAAATACATACGTAACAATGATTTGTCTGCTTTGTTCTCTAGCAATGAGAGGAGAGAAGAGGCTATATGCTATTATGTGGAAACAGATTGCCCACTGGGTTTTACCTCCAAAAAAAATAACTTATTTAAAAGTCAGGTCTGGCCTTTCATTAATGATACTTTCAAATTTGCCGAAAATCTACAGCCACAGAAGATAGCTTGCAGTTTTATTCTTGTTCTTTGTCATGACTTTATCTCACATAGTTTTATTTATTTTTATTTTGAAAATAAAAAAGCTTTCATGAATTCAAGCACATTTGAAAACAGAATTTGTTTCAAAAGTTGTTCTCTCCAAAATTTCTTATTTTTTTCTTATTGTCTTTTCTTACGTTGTCATCATTTGTCACAGGATGATCACAAGAAAACTACTGTTATACCTGAAATTATTAAAAGGTCTCCTTCTTAGATTCTAATCTTTCTTGAATCCCAAACTTTCAGATGAGTTGATGGTGAGGAACTTCTGTGTATGAAAAATGCTATTTTCTGCTATGATATTCAGTATTTGAAAGATCTAATTCTGAAACTAGCATTATTTTTGAAAAGTTCTAAGAAAGTAATTTTCTAAATAAATGGTTTTTAATTGAACATAAGAATAATAGGAAACATTTTTCTTAAGTATCACCACTAAAATCAGTTTTTGATGCAATTGTTGAGGTCACAGATTCCACAATTTTTCTATGACACTCAAGCAACACTTGCATTCAACTCTTTGCTAAATCATATGTTGCAGATTCATGTACTTGTTAGTACATTAATAGGAACTAAATAATTGAAAATACCATACAAAGGGATATTTTTAAATAAGCTAATCTGCTGCTTTTAATTTCTGATATAGTAATCTCTAATTTTATTACTCCTTATTTTCTTAAGAAATATTTATGTTTCACATTTAAACAGTTGTTTTCCCTCTAAATATCTGGTACTAGAACTCATGAAAATCTTACTTACTAAGGCAAGAAAAATTGACTACTGAAGCTGTTTTTCCATAAAGAAAAACCTGGAATGCACTGTCATTATAAATGCTCATAGGTTCTTTAGACTGACAAGTAAAATTTGCTTTCACCCTTAACCCCTAAACCTTGCACTGAACTTCAGAGAATGAGATAACAACACCCCTGCAGTGAAAGATTCTTTCTTTTCATAGCCACTATCAGAAAGACTGGAGTTTCTTTTGCTGGTTGCTTTGTCTTGTTCATGCTCCTGAAAGGACAGTCCAACACACATTGAATCTGACACTTCACTTCAGGACAAATCTGCAAGTGTGGTTCTCTCTTTGTTCATAAATGCCTTGAAAATAAGTGGAGCTCCATCAAGAGTCAGGACTAGAGGTTGTGAGAGTGACAGCATGTTTCACACACACACATGCCAATGTGACAACAAAGTCCATTTTTAGAAAGCTGCATAGAAACCTCTCTGCATCAGTGTCAAATTAGAGATACTGTTCTGAAACACTGATTACGACTGCATATTTAGCCTGTGTCAGCTGAAAGTATCTGACTTATCTATCCATCTATTGCTGCCTGCTGCTCAAATGAATGTCATCTTGTCAATGCACTCGTCATTACATTCAGCTGGAAGGTTTGCAGACTTTCAGCTCTAAGAAAGAACCATTATGGTGTTTATGTATGACTTGAGTACTAGAAATCCCTTTTTTAGGAGTGTCAAACTTCTTAGAAATCATTTTGTTGAAAAAAAATGAGTCCCTGAACAGAAGTGAGTGAATCCCTGAACTTACTATACCAGTTTTTCAAGGTATAGTTCCTCAATGATTCTTTATGCCCTTATGAATGTTCCACTTCTGTGCTTCCTTTAATGTAGCTCTGGCTGCTTGTGTAGTATTATTTGTTTCCAAAAGTACAGTTCTGTGTGAAAATATGTGTGGAAAATTCATGCATAACAGGAAAATTTTATGACAAGCTGAGGGAGAAGAAAGAACTGTTTAGAAATACTCTAATTTTATTTTTAACGTGTCCTCTATAAACTAAATGCTTGTTCAGTTAAATTAGATTAAAGTTAATGTATTATAAAAACAAAGTATTTTCTAGTAAGTCTGCAGGACCTAACATTATAAGTTTCTTGTCTCCAGGTTTTTCAGACAGTGAACTTTTATTATCTGAAACTTATGGAGGGCAGATTTTCTTGGGTTTTGATTAGATGAAGTTTTTCTGTTCTATTTTGCCTATGTGTTTGAATGTATAAATAGAAATTGCTAAAAATAATTTCATGTTTAGTTGCCTATTTACACTCAATAAACTTACAGGAAAAAGCTGATAGCCTGATTAAATTATTGAATTTCTCTTTGTCAAAAGTCACTGCAATATTTAGTCTTTTGCTTTCTGAAAATTCTGGCAGGTTAAAAATACTGTATGGATGATATAAGAAAAGCTCATTCATTTGCAAATATGAATAAGATAAGTTAAGAGATGCTGTTAAAAAAGCATAACCTGGTAAGGTGAATGGCATAATGTGACCAAGAGATTTGCAAAAGAAAAGAAATTAGGGTATTTGTCAAGAGATTCTTTCTGTGCTCTGGATTCTATTGTTGGCCACCTCATTGAACCACACTCCTGCAACACCAGATGTCAAAGAGGTGATATCATTGAGCAGAAATGTGCTTATTAAAGGTCATGATATTGCAGAGATGGAAATAGAAATATCGGAGCAGAACAAAGCCAAGAAGAGAGAATATTTTTCTTTCTGGCTTCCATCTACCACTGATATCAACTGTATTGATGCAAGTGGTTAAGGATTTATCTGTGAACAAGTGTTTTAGGTCCCTATTAAGCATCTTTAGTAACAGTCTTGCTAAAATTAGACAACAAAAGAATAATTATCTTAAAATTAATTCCTACCTTATTGAATGATTAATAATTCAAATGCAATAAATGGACCTTGAATTTGCTTTTGTTTTAGCACTGGCCTTTATTTTATTTGTCATTTTCATGGTGGTAGTTACACCAGGAGTAGGAGTGTTACTAGACAGCAAGGGAGTATATAGAAATGAAGGAATCTCTAAATTCTGGGAATTACTTTGCAGTCCTTTTTTGGAAGGAAATATAGCCCACTACTCTATTTGAAATAGCAGCTCCCTACTATTTGAAAAAGTTTAGAAGGCCTTTCTGACCCCTATGTGTTGTTTTCTGTGCTGCTATTCTTGAGCTGCTTTATAAACAAAAACCCTGTGATTTATTTATTTTTTTCTAGCATGAAAATAATTTTAAGGCTGATCTAGTAATCAGTGATGCTGATCTAGTAATTTCATACAAAAGTGGCTACTTTTGTAAAAGACAGCAAAAATGTTTTTACAAATGCATCAACGCAAGGAAGGCTAAGGAAAATTTCCATACATTCTTTATTGCATACAAGGGAAAATATTATGACAGAGGACACAGAAAAGGATGAGATACTTGATTCCTTCTTTGCTTCAGTCTTTAATAGTAAAGTCAGTCATCCTAAGGGTATCCAGCCCTCAAGCTGAAAGACTGAATTGGGGAACAGAATGACCGTAATCAAACCCCCATAATCAAAGGGATGAAGCATCTCTTCTTATAAAGGACACCTCTCCTTATAAAGGAGAATAAAGGCTGACAGATTTGGAAATTTTTAGCATGGAGAAAAGGATTTTCCAGGGGAAACCTTATAACAGCCTTCCAGTACCTAAAGGGGGGCTGGTAAGAAAGCTATAGAGAGTCTTTAAAACGGTGTGTAGAGATGGGAAAAGGAGGAATGGTTTTAAACTGAAAAGACTCCATTTAGATTAAATATTAGGAAGAAATTCTTTACTGTGAGGATGGGAGGCACTGCAACTGCCCACAGAAGGTGTGAAAGCCCCATCCCTGGAAGTACACAGGATAAGGTTAGATGGAGCTTTAAGCGAACTGGTCTAGTGAGAGACGTCCCTGCTGGTCTAGTGAAAGACAAGGGCATTGGAACTAGATGATCTTCAAGATCACAGAGTCACAGAATCATTTCATTTAGAAAGAACAACATCCAATCACATCATCACATCCAATGTTTAAGCAATTACTTCCTTGTCAACTACACTATAACAGAGTGCCATGTCCAGTCGTTTCTTGAACATCTCCAGGGATGGTGACTCCAGCTCCCTGGGTAGTCCATCCCAATGCTTAATAACTCTTTACATGCAGAAATTCTTTCTGGCCCCTTGAAAGACAAGCCATTCTATGATTCTATGAAGAGAAAGATAAGTATTTAGGCAGATAGTTGTGACATTAAAATGTAAATTTTGTCAAGGCAGTGAGGTTATGCTAGAATGTAGTCATGGAAAATTCTTTTAGTTTTCGAATGATTCTTTTTCTTGACATCATGAGGAAAGGGAATTGACCAGTCTTATTCTAATTAATTAAAATTCAACTCTTATCCAGTAATTCAGATGGTTAGATGTAATTATATGTTTTTCATTGTTATGTTAAAAGGATAAAATAAAGACCATTCAGAGAGGGAAATGTTGTTTAATATGCAAGGTACAAAGAGGAAGAGTCGTTTAGTAAACTGTAAATACTCTAAGGCATAAGCTCATTATTTTTGTTGCTATGCAGAAGAGCCCCACTAATTCAAATTAATGACTTGGAGACTCACTGTAAATGACTGAATTTTATTATGAGACATTAGATGAACTAAATGGTAAAACTCTCATGGACTTGCAATTGTAGTTTGATTGGTATCAAGGCAAATGAGTAAGAAAAATAGCAAGAGCTAATTACAGAATATCTGCTGGTCATTTTTATAATGGACAGTTTCATTTCAAGTATTTGAGGGGGAACATAGATGGAACTAAACTAGTATAATTAATCTATTTTTTAGTAGAAAAAATGGAGCAAAACTATATCAATTTTCAAAACAAAATCACTCATTGATTTTTGAAACACTTACTCAGATTTTTGAGATTGTTGTTTTGTCTCCCAGTTTAATATAATAATAGTAATACTACTACTACTACTAATAATAAAATTGGTAACCATTATTTTGACCACAAAAACATAGACTTCTAAAGAAAAAATGCTGAGGAATAGATTATGAGGCACATAACTATTGAAGCTGATTCTTTTTTTTTCATGGTGTTATTATGCAGAAATTTCCTAATTTCAGAATCACTCACCAGTTTGTGATTAGATGCAGCATACTAGCAACAGCACCATCCTTCTGAAGACTTTCTTTTTTTTTTCTTATACCGTGTTTCTCTTGATAGAAGAGGAAGAAATAAACTATTCTACATCTTAAATTATTTAAAAAAATAATTTACAAGGTGTTTTCATACTTTCATTAATCATAAATTCCCATCTGCTCATCTGGAAAAAATATTCTAACAATTAGAAACCATTGACTTCATGAAAGAATGTTATTTGGTTTTGTACCTCTTTTTCTTAGTACTCTACTTGCCATTTGGATCTGAATTTAAAGATATAAAATTCTGTAGAAATTTAAGGTATACAAGGAGAAGGATCTATTTCAAAATAAGTGGAGGAAAGAAAAATCACATGGACTAAAGATGTAACATGATGAACAAATAAAATGCAGAGGAAAATGCATAAGACCACTTTACTAAAAACATTTTAGATTTGTGCCCATTACCACAGAAAGATGGAAAATTTCTTCAGACATACAATTTCACAAAAGCCTGTTCATCTGTATTCTGATAAGTAACTTTTCTACATTAGCAGAATTAATTCTCAGGATTCTAGCAACTAACTTACGTAGAATAAGGATTTCTGGAGACTACATATGTGAGAAGTTCCAGCTTTTGATTTCAATTCTACTGGGGTTTCTTTGTCTTTTCTAAGGTAAATTAGATGCAAAACAACAGATAGCAGTGGTCCTGAACATTTTCTGTGGCAATGGTTCACATACATAGAAAGTCAGGTCCTGAAAGGGTTTAGATGTTGCTCTTCTTAGAATGGAAAGTGTGGTGGTTTTTTGTTTTATCAAAGAAATAAAAGCCCTGAGGTACCACTTTAGGTGTCTGCCTCTAACAAGTTAACATTGAGATCTTCAAATATCTCTTTCTAACACAGGGGTATAAATGTGTCCTGTATATTTTACAATATTCCTCAGCCCCATAGAGCAGTTGTTGCTTTGTTGTGCTTAGTCTTACAGGTGTGCTCCAAATTCCATGTAAATGGCAAACAGAAGTGTCAACAACAGGAGCAGGGCACTCTGGAGAGGAGGAACAGGCACACAGGCCTCCTACCTTGCTCCTGCAGTATCCAGGAGAGCAATCTGTAGCTCAGGTGGGCTGCAAGGTGCCTGTTCCAAGCACTGTCTTCCATGAAACAGGCTTCCATAACAGCACCCTAAAGAGGACATCATCATTATCTTCTCCCTTTTCAGCTGTAGAGTACTCAGTTTATTGGGGTTTTTAAATAATTTTTTTTACTAAAAATTTATTTATAATAAAAAGATTCCTTGAAACAGAAAGTTTTTATTCAGACTGCCAAGCATCTAATGAGGTTACACTGTCATAATCAGTTTCTGGTGTTCTGACTGCTTTGCCCTTACTTAAGTTGTGAACCTTCACCAAGAATGAGCGACATTACTCAGGAGCTTGATAGTGAGTATATCCTTGCACAAAGTGACAGACCTTGAGCAAACATCCTTCTTTGAAGGAACATAGTGATCTGAAGGCTTGAGTGACCTCAGTAAAGTGATATATTTGCTGCTGAGTCTCATGTAAGAAGCCATTTTCACAGCCCAGTTTTATAGATGTAGTCTGAAAAAGGGTTTTTTGTGGAAGGGAGAATAGGTATCCATTTACTAAAATTACATCATTAAACAAAAAAAGAAGAATTGCATATTTAAAATGTGTTAAAATAAATGCAAATCAAATAAAATATAAACTCTGGTGTCAAATGCACAATGTGCACCCCTTTATAGGGCATTTCTTTAAATGAGTTTAACATTAAATTAGTTAAAAAATACAACTTACAGGATATGTTCGTCAGTTGTGTTAGTTCAAGCTGCATTCAGAGAGAAAATCTCACCTAAGAAAGAGAGAAATAGAAAGCAGATCCCATATTCCTGTGTATTGAAAAAAACCTTGCCTTCTTTACCAAATAAGTCTTTCTTAAAGGCACCTTCTGACATTCACTGTGACAGAGAAAATAGCCATCAGCAACAACTGGCAGCCAAAGAATATTGAGCTGCTTTGAGTAGTTCTCAAGAGATAGGAATTCTAGGAAACAAATCCTTTTACACTGGCTGAAAATGTCCATTTTTTTTTCTTACCTGTGATCACCAGATACTCAGCAAATAAATCTCTCCTGCAGCATGCCTCTGCTGCAGAGCTCAGTGAAGTTCTTTCAAAGCATTTCATTTCTATTGACTTTTTTATATAAGTTTAGTGAAGAAGTGAAGGTGTGATTTAAGCCTGAATTCTTTATTGTTGCAAAATAAGCTAAAGTTTAGTATCTCAGATCTGTTTTTCTGTGATGTATGAAATATCATCACCCTTTTCTAAAGATTTTGCTGTCATTGCTTAAATGTCACAGATCACGTCCTGTTAGAAGTCTCTGAAGAGACTATAAAGGTATTATAATACTAACATTAATTCTAATAATAATACATATTTGTAAAATAAATAATAGACATTTATAGATTAAGAAAATTTTGTTTACGCATCACTTTGTGAAAATAATAGATCTCAAAAAAAATGCAGTGCTTCAAAGTAAAACTAGCGCACCAGTTTTTGCTAGTGTGATTTGAATAGCAATGAGGGTGTGCAGTATATGACTAAGTGTTTGCAAGCACAACAAGCTGAGACCACGTAGCCCAACAATAAGTATTACCATGGTTTTTAACAGCCGTAAGCTTTTTACAGAAATTGCTAAACATCACAACTGAGGCTTGTCAGACTCGGTCTGTCTGAACTTTACTTGAACTTACAAATTTGTTTCACTGTGAAAACAATTTCTTTATTTGGCCAGGTATTTATGGCTAAATATTTTTCCTTTTGTTTATTTTTATGTGGTGGAAGCATGGTTTTTTAGAGGCTAACAAGCAGTTATTCTGTATAGAATGGACTATTTCAACTCTAACACAATGCAGTAGACAAAGGCAGACATGGTACAGTAGCAGAGGCCTTGAGAAGTGGAGATGCAGGATGTGGCATGGCAGATTACAGGCATGAGATAATCAGGGATGAAGCACAGATAAAGAGATCACCCAATGATAAATGTTTCTACTTGTGTAAGTAAGTAAAAATAACGGCGTCATTCCAATGCCCTGGAAAGTTTACAGAGTCTACCATGGCTGCATGTGAATTTATAGGACCTCTAATGCCCTTATGATCTCTACTATTAAACATACCTGGATATAAAATATGATGTCATAGAATATCCTCCTAATAGTATGTATTTAAGAAGATATTGACCTTTTCTGATTACTCAGTATTATTTCTGTCTGCTAACTTCACAAACATTCTGTGAATGTTTAAACCAGGTAAATGTTTATGCAGAACTTGTGTTTGAAGCTTCTGGTTATGCTTCAATATTCTAAGAAATCAAGTAAAGTTACTACAGGATCTTATCTATGTTCAGCACTTACAATAAAAAGTCCAATTTCAAATTATTTGGTTTTGGTTATTTTGCCTACATGCAGTATAATAGCAGGAAGATTCTGTAGGAATCTGAAATCTGTTGCTGTCTGAGTCTAATTAAAACCCAATATTTTTTCACTCTTATGGCAAAATAACTTTATTTTCAGGGACATATTTTCAAAGAATGTTTTGAAGAACATTATTGTAAAAATAGATACCTTGGTGAGTATGCAAATTCTTTTGCTTGAGAGGACACCAGCTCTATAGTATGTATGCAAATGTTGTATATGCCATTCATTTCCTTGCTAGGCAAAAAGAAGTAGAGATAAGGATTTGATTCTGCAGGAAATAAAGTACAGTAGGTCTTTTAAAAAATTCAATAATATTCACATTAAACCCCAAAAAGAATATTGAAAAGTACCTTGAAATTATGTGAAAACATAAATGTCTTTTTAGATTCATGGTCTTAAAAGAAATAGAATTCCAAACTGTTTTGGAAAATTTCCTCTATTACATCTACAACTCTGCTTTACAGGACTTAGATTTAAGAAACTGTAAATTCTTTTTTTTTGTTTTGCTACATTATTGCTCCCTTTTTTTTGAATCCAAAGATATGATGAGGACAGCTTAGTTCATAAATAACTCATTTTGTATTCTCCCTCACTAAATCTCAATGATATGTTTTGTGTACAATACAAAAGCATACTGGAGTAAAATAAAGAGAAAAGCATTAATCATTACACTGATGACAAAAAGAAGAAAAGAAAATACCTGTTGAAACATTAAGTGAATTTTAAAAAATGAATAATGGAATACATCCAATTGCATAAAAATGCAAAAAAAAATATTTTAAACACAAAGAGAGATTCAAAAACAATAAGAATGAATTAATTATAAATTTGTTATTGAATTAAACAAAAAGTGAGAGATAATCTAGTTTCTGAGACCTTGACTTTATGGTGCTTTATTCACATTACAAACACATGCTTTTAGTTTATTTCCAATTTCTTTGCACAACTCTTAAAAAGGAGGCCTCTGTACCATAGTTCTGACAGTACCAAAGAGCTTATTACCATGGCAATAATTTTCTTTGAGTTTTCTGTACTTTCTTTAAACATTTTTCTTGTCCTGATCTGTCTCCTGAGTTTTGTTAATTTAATTCATTTATGAGAAGTAAAAAAATCAACACTTTGGGACATATACAATATTTAAAGGAAAGAAAGACATAACTGCTCTCTATCCTCATCACTTCAAAACAGACAGAATTTAGTCATTGGCCAAAAATTATTTGGAATATGTCAAATGGTCTGTGACTCTGTACAGTTGCTACCTGTAGACATGCATATCGATTTTTAAGCTTTACCACACTCTTCAAGAATGTTGACCTGAACATCTTACCAATGGTGCTTCACTAGCCTTTAGATTTATCATCTTATTCAACACTCTACTGTCTATTCCTTACATTTTCTTCCTGACACTCTACTCTTTTATGACCTTTTTCAGAGCTATTTACCTTTGCCTGTCAGTTTAGGTTGTTCTTTAATGGAAATTTTAGAGGCTTTTTCTCTAATAAGCCTACTCTCTTCCAATGAAAAAGAAAGAAAAGGAAAAAAAAAATCCATAAACCCAAACTCATTTATTAATAACATATATACAAGAATTAGGTTTTGCAGCTAAGTGCATAGTAGAAATAGTTCCTCTGTTTTCTAGCAGCTCTTTAATAAAAGCTCTATTCTTTGTTGTTCTGGTAGCTATCCTTCTGGGAGGCTGGGGAAACTAAAATAAAGAAAAAAGTTTTTCTTTTATTCTTACATAGTGATCATACAAATTCTTTCACTTGTTCTGTTTAATTCTTCTACCATAAAGAAAGATCAGAAAGTATGGTCTTCTGTTTTAATCTGCTCTTTTAGGAGGAAAATAATGAAAGGTGAGTGGCAAAGATCACCCTACTTCAATTTAATATTTTTATAGTGCTATTCAGTAGTTCAGTCACAAATCAGAGAATGTAAGAGGTTGGAGATGGCTTAGCATTACATAGCAAATGTCAGAAGATATATTTTATAGAGTTTTAAGGAATTTTGTAATAAGGGTACATTGTAAAATTATTTATCAGTGCACCAAAATAACAAGGAATTTCTTAAATTTCATGTCAGGACCCAGAAACCACAATAGTTTATAAATAGGTAAAAAATACTAATTTTTTTGTATTGGCCAGGGTCCAGGTTTTAAATCTCACTGTAGCAACTATTTTTACTTTGGAATACTTTAAATAATATGGCAAACCTCCTTGAATTAAAACTGCATTAGGAGTCCTTAGAACAAGAGTATAAATATATGAGTATATTTTCTGGATAAGCATCAAATTATTACATTTTTAAATTTTGAATATAAAAAGAAGTTAAATCTCATTTGCTGGAAAGTGAGAATAGCTGCATTTCAGCTTGCTAGAAGTTGTTAAAAAAAAAAAAAAATGCAAAATTGAGTAAATGTAAGAGAAAACCACAACATTCCTTTAATGAGAAAGCAAATGGAAAAAAAATCGATGAAGTGGAAACTCTTCTAGTGAAATTAAAGATTTTATGTTGATTTTGAAGTATTCTTGGTTTTGTGGGTTTTAAAGTTTTCTAGAAATAAGGATTCCTAAAATAATTTCAATATTTTTGAAGATAAAATTGCAAAACATTTGTTGTTCTCTCTGTCCAGAAATGGTTGCAGGAATAAATCAATGTATAATCCTAGTTCAGAAAAGCAGTAGTGAAGAATGTTCTTTATTTAATTTTTTTTTTTAAATGATATCTATGTGCTACAATATATTAGAACGTAATGCATCATAACTATGTGTGGTATTTTAAAGGTCAGCAGGAGTTAAGCTCTTAATTCACTTAAGTGCTTCTGTAAAACTGGTGACTATATGCTCCCTAGGTCCATGAGGATGCTAAAAAGAATAATCTTTTATATTCTGTTATTTAGCTGGCACAAAAAACCCATAATATTTGCAAATATTATTTAAAAGCTTGTTTGTACAATAAAGAATGACAGATTGACCAAGAGGTTTGTAATATAAATCACTCAATGATTTATCAGCACTAGGGAACAATTTCTTATAGAGACGGCAGAGTGTAAACGACCAGCAGAATTCCCATTGTTATGAAGTAAAAGTTATTTTAAAATATAATAGGTCAAAAAACTGTCTCTTGCAGGGAGGGTGAAATATAAAGAGAAAAGTGGTTATGGTGTCTGTACTTGAAAATAGAGTTGTTTAAATATAGCTTTATTGTTATACTGTTTTTGCCAGGTTACTTGCTTAGTTATATAGGGTAGCATTCATCTTTGTGAAGGCCAAAAAAAAGAGAGAAATCCCCAAAGATCCCATTGCTTGCTTCTCCTGGAAAAGAGAATGAAGAAAAGAAAATATTCGGTCTTCACTTGACAATTTGTGCATGTTCCTTTTCTTTTGACAGATATTAAATATCTTGATAATAACTTTTTTACTGAAGTTTACATTTACTTTCTTTTTTTCTCCTTTGAAGTTCTTTTAAATTTGGATCATGGTAAAATTTTTAAGAATTAAAATAGGATGATTCCTGCTGCATCAGAGCATTCAGAACAGGAGACAGAGTTGTATGGTTGACAACAAAAATACCCACACAGACAAATTGCTTCAAACAAATATTGGGATTATAAAATATGCAGAAATTGATTGGGAGATTAATTAACATTCTAACATCAACCTTGCCTCAGATATTCTTTCTAAAACGTTTGTCCTTGCAAAAAAAAAAAAAAAAAAAGTGTATGGTCACCTAGGTCACCTATAGCAAAAGGAGGTTTCCATGTTTTTGATTTTATGCAGCACATGGAAGTACTGATAAATCACTCGTGAGTTCCATACACCTTCAATGCACCTTCAGCCTGATCTGCAGTGCTCAAGCTGTCATACTCTGAATCCCTTCTGGACAGAGCTGCCAATCATGCTAAACCATGTGAACAGCTTAGTGACACAGACAGATGTTCACAGAGAATGAGACAGAGACCACCAAACTCACTCATTTATAAATTTAACAGGATTGGAAAATAGGACTTCAATGTAAAAGTTGATTCATGTGGCTGGTAGTTTCTTTCAATTATGTTTTTAGAAGACAATTTGTGAACAAACTATCTCAGCCCTTATCTATTGCTACCAGCAAACCAGAGGGAATACACTTGGCCTCATTCAAGCTTTCAAAGTCAGCATTCTTCATGATTTTATGCTAATTCAGAAAACAGCTTTTTATACTAAACTCTGAACTTTAATTCTCAAATCTTCTTTCACTGGGAAAGAAGCCTGACTTTGAAGCTTAAATACAATAATTTTAACAGGAAAGAAACTCAGAAAAACTAAATTTAAACAAAACCTGAAACACAGGAACACAACAGCCTACAAAAAAACCCTCAAAAAAACAAAATTGGAGAGACAGAAGATCATAAATATTTACATAGGTATGATTTTGACTTAAATAAGAAATACCCAAATGTTCTTAATAACTTCAGCAGAACCAAAAAGCATGAAAACATTTTTATCTGTTCCTGTGGTAAGATCATAGACACAAAATTGAACAAAATAGTGGCAGGGTTGTATATAACTAAGACAAAATATAAAAACACTGCACTTTTAAAGCATATTATGTAGTGAAGCCTGGTTCTGACACATGTAATACCACATTTTCTTCAGTTATTAATATGATATGTTTGAGAAGACATTCGTAACTAAGCTGTTTTGCCCCAAAAGCTTCACTGATTACCCTAATTGAGGTATTTTGGCTTTTATGAGACAGTTTACAACACATATCATGGGAAAAATAAATGCAGATTTTCATATGTTGTTATTATTCATTTTTTTACTTAATAGTTTGAGGAGCAAGTAACTTACGTGCTCCATTTTCTGAGGCAAAGATAAGGCAAAATCCAGTGAGGAGCTTTTATCTAAAAATGGTGAACAATAGATCATTTCAGGCATAACACTGAAGTTTGACTTACAGATCCAGGAATGGTATTTTTCTTCTGGGTATATTTCTTGGCTCTTTAAACTCGTACACAAATGTTACCCTGTGTGCAAAATTGTATTTGAGTCTGGAGTGCATGCATTCTTTAAAGAGAATTTAGCAGTTTCTCAGAGGGCTAGGAGAATCCATAGATTTAAATTTTCTCCATGTATCTCCAGGTATGAGATACAAAACCAAAAAATTTGGTGACTCTTCAGCGGGGAGTCACCTAAATTAATAAGTACAAATAGAAATGTCTCTCTTGTCTTTTCCCAGTGTAGAATTTTTCTCCCACCAGCAGTAAGGATTCATAAGGATTTAATAAGTAATTTAGCAGAATATAAAAGACTATTTCAGGAAGCAAAGAAAAAATAGGAGATTTTGAAAAACTGGTTAAATATCTCCTATTTTACAGTGAAGAATTCCAGTGAGTTGAAGAGAATATCTGCTCTATCATACTGAAGTGTTGTATTTTGAATAGAACATCCAATAATAGGAAGAAAGATTTCATGAAATAGTCATCATGTTATTTCATTGAGGAAGGGAGACATTGAGTCCATAGGTCCTTTAAAATTTATCTTAGATGCAGCTATATGAGAAGAAATTTAATCTGCTTTCTGAATTTCTGTCTAGTGAGTCTGTAAGATTTTGCTACCTGGTATTACTTTACTTCAAACAATTTTTTACTATAAGATGGAAAAAGAAATAATTTTACTGGGAAAGACTGAAAAAATCACCATAAATTTTTTCGGTGGAAGTTTTTTCAGCAATGTCCAGAAAAAATTAAATTTCAATGTCTTCATAGTGAATTTATCAATTCTCTGATGAGTGCTCCTAGTTACCAAACTAGTGAGCACTGAGGTGATGAATGATTACCAGCCATAGTTCACAGGATATTCTAAGGCTGATGGTAGGTAATGAACAACCATCAGCCAATGGCACAACTCTGGAAATGAAGTGAATGGAAGGAATAACAAATTTTGGCCCTTCAACTGAGTGACTTCTTTCTCAGCAGTGACAAAATTCAGTATTTTTAGGGATTAAAAAAAAAAAAAAAAGAAGGAAAATTAGATGTGCCTTTAGAAGATGACTGGTTCATCCAAAGCCAGGTGGCAGTCAAGCAAGTATCAAGTGTAGTGGAATGCTTACACTACCATTCTAATTTTTTATTTCAAAATAACTTTTAACTTCTTAATTACTTTTTGTTCAAACATTTAACTATTGGTTAGAAACTAAGATTCAATCTCAGTCTAGCTTTGAAAAAAAAATAATGCTCAAATAATGGCAAATTGGTCTTTTTCTCACTTTTCAAGACAGCTAATCTCTTAGGGTTAGAAAATTGTTTATTGCTCATTATTTAAAATAATAATTTTTTCAATAATAATCCTCCATGTATTCACAAATGCTTCTTTCTTATGTTAGGACTCAATCCCCTAGAACACACTGTCAATAATTACTACAGACAGAGGGTAGGAAACAATTTATTTTCAAACACAAATGAAACAATTATTGAAGAAAAAGTGTTATATACTATATCTGCAAGGAATGCATTTACATACTTTCATTTCTAGAAAGGGCTTCTTGCTTTGAAATGGAAGCAGTTTTCTAACTTAAAGTAGGTAATTACACACTCCATTAAACAAGTAATTAACAGATTACAATTTAAAAAAAAAACAACTTGAAAATGAGCAATTCAGATGTTAAATGTGAAGCACACTGCTATAATTAGCATAATACTTTTAGAAATGGATTAACAAATACACAATGAAAATGTAAAAAAAAAATCTATTTTCTCCTTTCAAATCATAAGCAACAAACAGTATAAGTCAAACAATATCATGGTATAAAAACCTCATGTAAATACCTCATGCTGAATCATTTACTTAAATAAATAAATAAATAAATAACCTCTTAATTCCCTGGAGATGTGGCTAAAATTCTGGAAGATTATTACTGCTGATGCACCATGCTGGGAGCATTCATTATGTGAAGAAAACAAAAGGTCAGATACTGGGTTTTTTACAAGCAAGTATGCTTCTTGTATTAATTTGAAGATGCAAGTGAAGTTTTACCTATCACTATTCTCAACATCAGGAAAAGCAGCCATAATGAGCAACACTATCCAATACTTTATGCTTCCATGTCTTGTGTGTATTTTGTACATCTGATGAACTTTCTCAAAATAAAGGTTAATAGGCCCAGATAGGGCAGTGAAAGGCATGACTTGGTTTATGAACTAATTTCTTCAGCTCCTTCAACCCAGCTGGCAAATACTGGCCACCTGTCAATTCCACCAGTACAAGATGAGTGCTGCTGCCCTCTAGAAATGTTAATTTTATTTCTAAATTAAGGAAATTGACTTAATTAGGAAATAAGAGCCATATCCTTTGTATGTAGTCAGCTTATTTAATCTTCTTTATAGCTATCTCTTTTTATTTTTTGAAAATATAAACTATAGAGAAGAAATCAACAACACAGAATCTAGTTTAACCTCTTTTCCACAGGTATTTAACACAGCTGTTCTCCTGAATTCTCATTTAAATCAACACCTTACTTCAAAATAGTACATTCTTCTTCTTCTAACCCTCAGGAAGATTTTAATTATTCAAACATTATTTTCAAGTGTTCTTTCTTCCATAAAAAGAAATTACTAGAAGAAGTACTAATACCATTTTCATTATTTTTATTAAATCAAAAGAATTAGCATAGGGGTTTTTAATCAGAAAGCCAGCAGAAGGCAATAAACAGTAAAGAAGCCTTAAAAATTAAATTTTTAATAATATAAAGTCCAAAACAAAAAAAAAGTTAATCTTCTGTCACTTTTTTTAAAAAATTTTCTATTAAATTATGAATCCAGCAAGTGGAAATCCAATCTTAATTTATAAGACATGACAATCAGAGCCCATGGCAATATGGCTGTAGAGGAGCAATGTTTTGTTGAATGTATTAATGTCATGATAAGCTGAATTACTCTCTTGCTAATGAAGTTGACCTCTTCTGGTGTTATTGCTAGCCAGGATAGTAAAGAAATTCAAATATCCCAGAATCACTCAAAACTTAATTTGCATTGAAATAGAGCAACTATAAAATAAAAAAAAAATTGAATTACTGTGCAATACTGAATCAAATGCAGAATCTGTTGGTAAAGGAGACTGCAAATCTACAAAAAGGAATATTTGTAAGGCAAGCACATGGTGACACATCAATGTGATGGGTTACTCCCACAGACAGCACACTAATTTCTTCCACTTGCATTTACCTAATAGATTGTTTTAAGGAAGCATCATCTCAAATGGTGGAAGGAAGAGGGTCATGAGGTGAAATCAGAATGCAAAGGCAGTATTCCTCTGAGTATCAGCAATAAGAGTAACTTCTTCAAGTGAATAAAGCCCTCCTTAGTTTTTTCCTTCCTTAAACATCTTTCTTGGTCTACTTTATTATCATGGATGATTTTCATCCCAAGATCCTGCATGAGAGCAATAGCAATTTGGAAGTTGGGTTTTTTCATTCTTACAGGTATGACTGAAAGTTACAAAATAAACATGAGAATGCATCTATAAAGGTACTGTATTTTATCTTTTTCCTCTATGGGGGAATGATTTGTATGAAACTTTTAATTTCTACTTAACTCCAGGAATCATAAGACTCTGATGAATATTATGAGTAGTTGAAATTGATATAATGAGTTTTAATTTAGCAAAGATAAAAGCCTACATATAAATACACTTAAGTGTCAGCATGAGACAAATTACTCAGATTAATATCATATTGTAAAATGTCCCATATGTGAAACTTTTGATAGTTTGCATTTTTTTTGTTGCTTTACATCTACAGATATCATTCTGGACTTGTTCCATTTAAATAGCTTTCTTATTTTCTATTATTTACTTTCTCAACAAGTATAGAAACTGTTCTGCAACACTGTTAGACTGATTATTTTCATTAAATTTTATTATTTAAATAATTTGTTTTCTAGAGTTATTCAATTTCTGAGAATTTAGCACAAAAGATAAGGACTCAGTCTTATTCACAAAAAAACTATTTCTGAATATATGTTTCAATGACACATAAAATGCAATCCTTTTCCCCACTTATTTGAAATATAACTTTATTGGACATGGGTCTTTTGAGCCTGAAAAGGGACATATTTGAGTACACATCTCCCTAAAACTATGACCCATATATTTTCAACAGCAAATAAATATCCAGAGTTCCTAGCGTTTCTGTAGAAAATAAAATTTTAAAAAAAGTGTTTTGCCATCTACATTAGACTTACTTATTTTTATTTCCATTTTATAATTTCAAAAAAGGAGAAAATACTTGATAACACACCATTAGACTAGCAATGAAGTGAATAGTGACTGCAATGGTCAGTCTTATGTTATAAAAGCTATTGCTGGCAAAAAATTTAATCTAGAAAAGTGTTGTAGACAGACAGCAATTCTGATCCTCTCTGCCACTGTTAAAGACAAAATCCCTCTCAGTTTCTATCTGTAGGTTATTTTTCTGATTAGTCCTCTTTTCACTGTCATACTTTGCTGTATAGTAACCAAGATGAGTGTGCAAAACCACATTAAGAGACGCTGCCTAGAACAGCTTGCAAAAGTTATTAGTTTTAGAAGATAAACAAATGCAAACTCACATGACACTGAATCTGAATATCTTGTAATACCATTTCCTCTGTGAAAACAAAGCCCTTCAATAACTGGCCTTGTTGCTGACTTCAGTGTTACAGTCTTGCTTCATGGCCTGAGCAAGTAGTTTTGGAAGCTCCTTATAGACAGATAGATTTTGGAGGAACTTCATAGTTTTTCTGTTCAAACAAAAGTAATTTCTAAGACAGGAGATTTCCAAGAAGGAAGGAAAACTTTTCTTTCACAAAATTTGAAAGAAATAGAGGGCAGGGCTGAAAATGCCTTTTCCTGTCATGTATATTTTTTTCACATAATGTTCCTTTATATTTTAAATGAAATTGTAAAAGCTGTATAAGCATTTTTTTGTAGCAGAAGAATGCTTAAAATTTGCCCATGGGAAAATTCTGTGGTTTTGATAAATAGCCTTTATCAATTTATCAAAATGGGAAAATTAATTTCACATAAATTTGAAAGAAATACACTCTGATAAATTTTTCAGGCAATGCCATAAAAATCATCATCAATATATTTGAAGATAAACCAGTAAAAATGGTATTATTTTGTTCCTTGTTTTGGTCTAGATTACACCACCAGATAGTTCCCTCTTGGCAGAAATAACCATAATCCAGTGGAATCCACAACAATACCAAACTTCAGGGTTCACTTCAAAAGCAACACAACCTAGATATTACATTCAGATCATTAATTATTCTGTCATTGTTGTGGCTCCATTAGATATTAGAAGTTAATGTCTTACTATTGACAGCTACTGCAAATTTCTTATATTGGACTCCAATATGTATTTTTATATCTTCCAATGAGGTTTCAGGATGTCATCTTTATTAGAGAGGCAGACATACAATAAGAAAGTGCAATAAAGTTTCACTTAAGAAATATCTGGCATCTCTTCTTGCTGTCATCAGACTTCAGCCTCAGGTGATCTTAGCTGAGGCATCTTTCTTAAAAATAACCACTTCTTATGATTTTGCAACCAATTTTTAGTCTTGAAAGATCCAAATTCCTTATTTTACTGTTAATAAAATCTGCTGGATAATTAATTTTATACAAAATTATTAATTTTTATTTAGATCTGCTAAGTAGGAAACTGGTGATCTGCTCTAGTTCTAGCCAGCAGGCTGTGTCTGCCTATAGCAGTAATAGTGCAGTAATTCTTGAGTCTGTTGTACCAATAGGATATGTAAGACGTTTATAAAATTAGAATAAAACAGGTCTCATGACTAGAACTTGGGAGAGGTACAAGTAAAATGTATTCATAGGTTATTTTCTATACCTGAGCCCATTGTTTGAGTTGCACTACCAAAAAATGTTGAGTTAGGAAGGATTCAGACTCCATGTCAAATAGAGAGAAGCCTTCTGGATATTGAGTTTCCTATATTAAACATATTGTTTTACTTGTTGGGATCATCTGTGTGCTCTCTGTGCTCAATTCCTCTTCATCACTGAGGCTACAACACTTGCAGTGTATTGAATATCTGGGAGGATTTATGTGCTTCCACATTTCTGACAAATTTGAACTTAAACTGTCTAGATGTCATTAATTACAAAAGGGAGAAATCACAAGCAACAATTTGGGTATTGAAATACTTTTCCCCAATGTTATACTCCAAGCATAGATGTACACTGTTATGAAACACACAAAAAGTTCTGGGGAAGACTCTGCTTTGTAAATCTTGTTCTCAGCTTCTGTGAACAAGGGTGTGAGGTAAAAAGAAATGGAAGTTCATGTATGCTTTAGTATCATAGTGGCACTGAAATAAAATCAGTTGAGGAAGATACACAGATCTCAAAACTGATATATAGTTTTAGGATATTGTTATAGTGCACATTTTCTGTGTAACATATAACAACAATATCATATGACTGTGATCATTATATGTTTGCTCTTAATCAGGACTTCAATAGGAAGACAGCAAATATTTGTTTCACATTTAATTTGGGCAAATATAAAAATGACCAGTTGAATAGAGTGGTGTGTGATGATGGAGAAGTAACAAATTACTCTACAGAATTAATATCCTCTTGAAACTAAAGTTGCTATAAAAGCCAAAGAACTTTGTGAAACATTGTGGATAACATGTCATGCTGTCCTATAGTCCAAAAGTGCACATTTTTTGACACATTCCTTTAAGTCCTTTTGTTGCATGTAATTTTTTTAAAAATAAAAAATATTTTTTGTTTTCCTGAAATTCATATGTCCAAGAAGGAAAAGACAAAAATAATTACTTTAATCAGTTTCACCTCAGCTTAACAAACTGAGAGCTACAAAACATAAACATTTTAAAAAAATGTGCATCAACTGAAGACTTGATGAAAAGGAGCATTGTCAAACAAATCAAAGGAACATTATCTATAAAAATCTTGAACCTCCATTGCCAGTCTCTTTGGGCTATCATTTATCCCTCTACAAAGTGTAGTGTGTAGTCATACCAAAAGGCTCACTTATTCCAAGTACGAAGTAGCAGTTTTTGGTCTTAATATGCACAAAAATATTATTCCAGAAAAGATTAGAGTGAACTGTTTGAGAATTTAAAGACAACTTATGAATATTTTCTGCGTGGTTTTTTCTGGTTTTCAAGAAAGATGGTAGAAATACTGTCGCAAAGATTTGCATTCCCAGTCTGAGATATTCTAAAAATTTAAAACTTTTAGAAATACAAATTAAAGAGCATGTTAATAAAAATTATGCATACTGCATTAAAATTCACTGTAATTATAATTTGAGACAAAGCGATTGAGACTATGCTACAGGGCACTTTCCATTAAGTACACTTGAAGCTGTAGGTTAAGCTCTTCTATGAAAGCTGTATGGAAGATATTTTATATTTCACAAAGTACTGCATCTGTTTATCTCTTATAGACACAGTGACAAGGAGGAAATCCTTCTTAATCTTCTTCTCATCAGCACATATTAAAAACCTTTGTTGGCCATACTTAGGTATGATGTATGTTTCCTGTTTTCAGTGTTTCAGCAAAAGTGCCACACACTTTACAATTACAGTCATTAATGCTACTTGCATATAATTGCTTTGTACATACCTCATCCATGCAGATATTCATATATCACTGTTAGGAATAGGTTTGGAACTCCAATGTCAGCATCTTGATACAGAAAGGTGGCTGAAACAGACACACTTGTTATGATTCCCCATGCCACCTAGGAGATTTGAATGTTCAGTTCCCATTAATTAGCACCCTCTGAATGCCTGACTATCTCAGCTTTCATCTCCCATGAATCTTTCAGGAAACAGTATGAGTTTTGACAGTGCAAACTTTAGTGTGCTTAAATGTTCGTACATGGGAAGTAGAGGTCTTATATAATCAGATAAAAAGGTTAAAAATACATAATAATATGCAAAAAAAGTTGATACATCAGTGATATCAGGTATACTTGTTAGCAATATTTAGAATTACTCTGACAGCTTTCATTACTGTTACTCTCACCCTAATTTTTTTAAGTATTTTCCCTCCAAAGAAATGCAGTCAACTATGTTATAATTAACTTGGCTGCCAAAAAATATTATATATCATCAGATACTCTACCGGCCTAAGGTAGTCAAAGAGTGGCAGCTGTATTGTTCAGTGTTTAATCAGGTCAAAGCTGTGGCAACTTTAATTATAGTTATTGTCAAGATGCTGCTTAATGCTTGCAACAAACCTTGTCATATGTCAGCTCTTGAACCTTTTCTTTTAGTCATGTGTAAGTGAAAAGACCATCCCTGTTAAATTTGACAGGCATGATTCTGTAACAAAAAATTGGTATATTGCTAGATAAATTTGGGGTAATTTGGGCATGTCGGAATGAGGATAGGAAGTAGGCAAGCATATTGAGGTAAAATGGAAAAAATCTTTACTCTTGTAGCTAACAGAGGATAAGAAACAGGTGCAGAGAAAGTGAGGCCAGCAAGTCACAGAATATTTTCTGTTTCTTTTTTACAAAAACAGTTCCACTACGTTCACCACACTATTTTAAAAGCAAAATATGATCATGTGTTATCATGTATCATTTTAATGTATCCATCTGAGTCATCACACTATACTAAAAATGTAGACCTGTCATTCATGCATCTGCCACTTGGCTCAAGAAAGGAATCCAGCAGTCCTTTGCCCTGTTTTCCAATTTATAATGTCATGTTCTGCATAAATGTTACATTTTGAAACAGTGTCTCGCTACTTTTCCCACACTAATAGCTGGCTTATTTCCTGTTTTTTCTCCAGATGTTTCCACATTGTCTCTATTATCCTTGGATCCCAAGGCCCCATCTAAATAGAATAAAATTACTTCTCCCAAGGAAATGAACTGAAAGGATTGTTGGCTTCACAATCTTCTCCCTGTAAATCTGCCACATCTTAAGGATGGATAAGGTTTCATTCTCTCTGTTCACAGCAATCCTTCAACATTATTCTGGCATATATCATATCATGTCACAGTATGCCTCCACGAGCAATGGTTGAGATGCATGCAGCCCACACTGTGGGTGTCATGCTATGAAAAACAAGAGAGTAGTCTCATTATCTATCTGGCAAGTCTGTGTTTTCATAAAGGGTATTTGTTACAAGCAGAATCTCCTAAGATGTGTCAGAGTAATGAATAATAATTTAGGGATGTGGAGGCAAAGAAACTCCTTTGTCTGCTTGGTCTTTTGCTATGGTTTCTTTTAGTGATATGGTCCCCGTGCTCTAAGTATGATTTTCTAAGGAATGAGTTGAAAGGAATGATCACTTCTCTAGCTGCTGACAATGCTTCTGTGTTCAGAAACAAACTGGGAGCTGAGCACAGGCACAAGGCCAGAAGGGTCAGGAACCCAAACCACAATGACCTTATGCCACTGTACCTGGGTGAGGTAATCTGATCAGCTTGAGGAGTGGCAGATGGAGTCAGGCCAGAGTTCAGATCACCATACATATTTGTGGTGATGATGCAGGTCTGGGTCAAGTCATGAAGCCAAGCCACATTCCAGGGTTAAGTCGAGCAGTGGTAACTGGTATCAGAAATTACCTAGCAATTGCCAGGCATGTCTACAGTGATGGAGCAAGACTGAGGACAGGCCACAAAGTTGGTCCACAGATCATGGCTTAGACAAAAAGTGTCCCTAGCCAGATACATGCACGTCTAGGACAGAGCTTGAGCCATGCACATGGAAAATATCTCAGGCATAGACTGAAGATCCAGGCCCAGGGGCAGGAGTGCATCCAAGGCCTGAGGTCTGCCCAATCACTGCCCTACTCAGCTGGGCAGGGGAGATGAATTATAAAAAAAGTCTTTTGGGTCAAGATATGGACAAGGAGAGATCACTCAATAATTACTGTCATGGGGAACACAGACTCAGCTTGGGGTATTTGATTTAGTTTATAACCAGTCATGTCAGAGTGGAATAATGCAAAATAAAACCCATATCCACTGTAGAGTCGTGTCTCCACAAGGCTGCAGGTCCTGCAGGACCCTGCTGCAGTGTGAGCTTCCCATAGGGTCACAACCTTCTTTGGACATCTACCTGCTCTGATGTTGTGTCTTCCACAGATTGCAGGTAGATCCCTGGTTCCCCATGAACCTGGAGCCACTCCTCCTGCTCCTTATTCACCAGCCTTGGTGTCTTCAGAGCTGTTTCTTGCATGTGCTCGCTCCAGCTGCAAGTGCACAGGGATTTCTCTCCCTCTTCTTGAATCCATTATGCCAGAGGGGCTACCACCAGCCTTGGCCAGTGTTGGATTCATCTTGGAGCTGTCTGACATTGGCTTTGAGAGGTGTAGGGGAAGCTTCTGACAGCTTCTCACAGAAAACATTCCTTTGTCCCTGTGTCTACTAAAACCCTGCCATACAAATCTAGTACAACTATTCATGTCTGGCCCAACAGTAGCAGGTTCAAAGGAAAGAATGAGTTAATCAATATGAAATGTTTAGGAAAAAGAAGATTAATTTGTAGTATATGAGTATATGAATGAGTAGGGGGAGTAGCTGGAGTCTTTTGTCGGTTTTCTTTTTACTGTATGTGGTAGAAAAGGAATGTCTCTTACTATATGGGGACCTTTTTTAGAAGCAGATATAAAAATGGTCTTTTTTTTACATATAGAACTTCTACACATTTATTCAGGTAGTTTACACTCTGATTGTGAAGGCTATTATTTTACTCTAATATTAATATTACTCTAATTTTTTTTTAATATTTAACTTCTCAAAAATCAGTTAAATATTAAAAAAAAAAAAACAAAACCAAAAAATCTAAACCCAAAAGTTCCCTGTGATTCATAATGAGTTATAATTGTGATGAGTCTAGACATTAATTTTCTTATATTGCAATGGAATCTGGGAAGTTAACTGTAAATCATCTTCCTAATGATTTCAGAAGTGCCCTATGTCCCTCACTATAGTGGTGCATTGATGTTCATGCTAGGCATCAATTCTTTTCTCCCTCTGATAAAAACAATAAGACTAAATTCCCATGAAACAGAATGAATACGAAAACATGAAACAGAACTAAAAAGCCACCTAGATGTCCATTTCCAAAGAAGAACCATGATTCTTGGTGATTCACGGTAGCATATTTTTTCCCAAGAAAGAGAGAGTCTTTGAGCAATAGAAAAACCAGCAAACAACATAAAAAACTGGTTAGAAAAGATATCTAAATTATTTTGCCCTTTGTTATCACAGAATAATAGAATGATTTGGGTTAGAAGGGACCTTAACAATCATCTAGGTCCTATCCTGCCATGGGCAGGGATACCTTCCACTAGACTGGGTTGCTCAGAGCCCCATCCAACCTGACCTTAAGCAGTCCAGGGATGGGACATCCACAGCTTCTCTGAGGAACATGTTGGAGTGTCTCACCACCACCACAATAAAGAATTTCTTCCTAATATCTCATCTGAACTCCTTCTTTCAGTCTGAATCCATTCCCCTTTGTCCTATCACTTATGCCCTTGTAAAAGGTCCCTTCACAACTTTCTTGTCAGCCACCCTGAGTTACTAGAAGGGTACTTTAATGTCATATTGGAATCTTCTCCAGGATGAGCATCATAAAACCTGCATTCCTTTCATGTGCAATCCTTCACAGGACTCTAAAAACATCACAGTGCAGACAGCTTGAGAGCTTAGGAACTCTTAAAAAAATTAGGACTTCTAAGTTATTTATGTTGATTTTGGGAGTTAGAAATATAACAGTCAGCTTTGGAAACATAATGGAAATAGTTGTGGTTTTTCAATCTTTACATATGTATTGGTAGGATTTAAAAGGGCAAACTCCTTTTAAATTTTTATAAATATATCACTTTTTTCAGTTTAGGAATTGTAATTTTTCTTGTTCAGTATAATGAATGGAATTCATAATTACTAATGGTGGCCATTTGGAGAATATAAAGGTTTTACTGGATCCTGAAAAGTTATTAAAAGAGATTATCTTGATCTGTTAATCTGTCATCATTATTATCTCTCTAAAATCAAATGGGTTATATTGCCTAAGTTTTGGAAGATAGTCATGGATAGGATGGATGTTTATCAATTATGAATCAATTAGTTTATACTATAGAGGTGTAAACATTATGTTTATTACTTTGTCAGATTTTATTCTCTTAATGAATTTCCTGAAGATAAGTTCTCAGTTCATAGCTTCTAATTTTTCAGATAATTTCTACGAGAAGGTTATGATACACAAATGATTGGACAAAATAAGTCAATAAATGATGATAACAAATAACTTACATTTTTATAACTTCTTTCATCTTGACTTTATATCCAGTGTCTCAGTTATGCCTCATTTTGTGATACTTCAAGCATAATCCATCCCTCATGTGTGCCTTTTCTTAGTGCTAACTGCTATTTTGATGTGAAAGTTGGCAAGTAGACAGGCAGCTCTTTCCAGACTATGGGAAAATTAATATATCTGTGTAACTCTTCTAATTCTCTTGTCAGTGGGCAAATAATACTACTATGAAGACTTTTGCATTTCTTCACATTATAAATATTAAACACTAAGATAAAAAAAACCCATAATAAATCTATGCCAATTATTTCTTTAGCAATAATATCTGATAAAATTTTATATAAAAGCACTCCAAAGGAAAATGAAAAGAACACTTCTCAAAGACCAGTTTGTGTGTTTAGTACTGATATATATACAGTGATTCTTACAACAGAGCTGCCACTCTGACATGTAAAAAGCAACAAGAATTTTCTATAAATGGTTCTGTTATAATCACCTGTCTGCTTAAATTTGTTACAAAAGACGTCTCTTAGAAAGACCATTAATATTTTCTCTAAAACCCCCATCAGTATTTTTACAATCTGGTATTTAAATAATTCATTATAAATAACCTGCTCCTTAGATGACAACGGCAGCACCAAAATACAGCAACAACAGCAAACAACAGTAACACAGACCTCCATTTCCAGACTAACCATAAAACAGAAATTGTGGCAGCAGATACTAAGTTTTTACATTTTTTACAGTTCTATATTTAAAATCTCTATCCTCTGGACAGTTTTATCTTTTGGATGTCTTGGTATTCAGATTGATGAGTCACAAATCAATGTACTGTAATCACTGAAGATTTTGCATAAAAATACTGAATCTATACTGCAAATGATACAATGCAGAATGGTACAGTTTAATGTAAATAGAATTCAAATCGTATCAAATATTTTTCTTCGTTGAACTACAATGATATGTAAACTATTAGTAGAATAAACAGTGGTCAATTAGATATGGGTCTCCCAAAAGTAATAATGCCCCAATTCTACCTTTGCTGAAGACAGTGGTAAATTTTCATTATATGTAACAGGAAGAGAATTTGGCCAGGGTTTTGAGAACTCCACATTTAGGCTACTCCTTATTCAACTGCTTAATTAAAATTTCTGCTTGTTTTCTACTTGGTTATTATTCCTATGGTGAGCCTAATTGCTGCTATATGAACAGTGCATTTGCCTGGAGATATTTATTAGTTTTCAGTTGAGAAGCATTCACTTGTTATACACAGTTTGTGGTAAGTTGTGTTAAGCAGTACCCTACTTCTATGCACATAGCTCATCTGATGAAGTCTGCAGTGTGAAACTATATAAAGCAATTAGTTTCTGCTGTCATTAAAAACTGACAGTAATATCTTTATTCATTCAGATGCTGCAAACTCCCTCTGCTTGCTTGGCTAAGTATTATTATGGCACTGCGTGATCCTCTGTGTGTGTCTGGGGATTTTCAGAGGTTATGCAACTTTCACATTCCATACATGGACAACATTCCATCCCAAGTTCATACTGAAATCCTTTGGTTTTGCAACCCTTTTTTTTTCCCCCAGTATCAAACCCAGAAGGAATAAATATGACAACAATTGTAAGCAATAAAAATTGCAACAATTAATATATCTGTCAAATATAAGAAACATCTTTTACAGCTTTTTTCTATCTGTTACATATTGAATAATTAAATATGCTTGTTTTTACTCTTTAGTATTTGACAGAAAATGTCATAATTTTTCTTTTTATATGGCACAATTCTGATATGTTCCACCTTCCAATAACTTGTTTAACTGTGGATTCTCATCATTAACTAACTTCAAAAAAGTCTACCGATCCCAAAAACAGTTGGAGGAGTGAAGGAGAAATAAATTGGCACACAGACACATTTTCTCAAAGACAAAATTCTCAAACATTCAGATGGACAGTGAATGTAACTAGTGTATCTATTTAGTCATGGTCTCTCTGATGAAATATGTCATTGTTTCAACAGTATATGCTGCCCAGGTGAATAGTTCTACACTGTAGTGTACAAGACTCAAATACTCCCTTCTTTTTAGAATTATTTTATGCAGCAAATTTACCTTCTGAAAATACATTTACCTGCCTATTTTCTTTATTTGTCACCCTAATACAGGTACAATTTGATAATTTTCATTGTGTGTTTTTTTTTCTTCAAGACATTTTAACAAAGTGTTTCTATATAGATATGAATCTCTTTCTCCCTCTTATTGTGCCATTCAACATACTGCAAATCCACACATGCTGCAAAGACAAATATATATTATACCACCGGAATTTTAATACAAAATATGTTTTGGCTTATAGAAAGATTACAGCCCATGTTTTAAGGATCATATTTACATGAACTTTGTTTTCTCATACGTAATGACCATAGAAAGATGTAGTTTTTCTTGTATTTTCTTCTTTATGTCTTCATTACACCACACTGTAACATCAAATTCTCCATTTTCACATCACAACTATTTTTCAGGAAAAAAATACTTACTAACTATTTGCAAAAATACGTTTATTCCTGATTTTTGAGTTTGACTTAAAATGTCATCTCTGTGTACCTTGATTTCAATACATGTTGATTTTCATGCATGTAAGGATATCCACAGTTCCTTCTGTTTCTTTTCTGAATTTATGTCATGTTTTTACCAGGAGCTGTTCATAATCATTTTTTCAGTGAAAAAAATTGGTATCTTAGTTACCAAAGAAAAAAAAGTATTTTTGTGAGTTTCTAATATGTGGAATTGTGTATAATACACAAATTTAGGTCATATGTCCCTTAGTCATTCTGATAAAGTTTCTAGTTTAAGAAAAATAAATGCAGCAGGGGTCAAAATGCTAACCCAGTAATGTTTTCAAAGTCGTGTAGTTTATTCAAATCCATGTATTTTTCTGACAAAATCCACACAAGATCCCTATTCTTTACAAAAGTATACAGTTTTATACCTGTTTTCTAGGTGCATGAAAGCAGGTTAAATACTTTTTTAGCATTTTCAGGAAATGGACAGCTTAGTAGGTACAGCCCAAGGGGAGGCAAAGACAACTCCGAGGCCATTATGCGGATTAATTCAAAAAGTCATTTTAGCCCTTGGAAGATATCCCAGTGTCCTAGAATTAGGCAGTGACAAAGTTGAGCTTTATGTCTCTTGTGTGCAATCAGTTACTTCTCCACCTTTCAGCTGGCACTACGTGCCCTTTGGCTATTACTGAGCATGTAGCTGAGTTTTAACTCATTAATGTGATAGCAGCTCACCAGCTGACACCGGAGGCCTTGTGCTTAAATGGGCACCTTCGCTGAATTCTAGTGGGATTCCTTTGTTGTGAGGGAGCTTGGATCAGAGAGAACAACCTAATTGCTCAGCAGCAGCAGCAGACATACTGAATCTGTAGGAGAGAACTTAGGTGACTGACTTGTGCCAGTTTTCTGAAGTGGGCACTATGACTAAATGCTTCAATGCCTCTTTTAATAATGAAATTTTAGTATGGCAAGGGAGGATGTAAGAAAAGTAGGAAAATGAAAATAACCTAGAAATATTATTACAAACTAGTCTTGCGCTCTTCCTGGAAGTTACTTAGTAACTCTACTTTGTTAACTCAGGTTTATGTTTTCATTTAAACCAACCAGATTGATGCAAATATAAGGAAATATACTAGAAAATAGGCTGCCAACTGTCTTTAGAGTAAAATCCCAAAACCCAACCAAAAAGACCCACCTCAGGTGTGACAGTAGAGTCTATTTTGGCTTCTCAGTAACTCAACTATTTTACACTAAGAGCCATAAATGTTAAGACTAAAAGGCAAAATATAATCTATTAAAACAGTTATTTTAAAAGGTTTGTTTTACACCTGTCTCATTTGATATTGAAGGATGGTACTTGTGTAAGGAGTACAAAAGTAGTTGAGTCAAAAAGTGTGTATATGTTGGGAGAAAAGAAGGAATGGCACACTGTTGGTGAGTTTGGAAAATGTCACATGTGGTTTCGTGGTGGGACTCCAAATACATATGGAGCTATTACTGCTAAAACATTAAATCTGTTTATCAGGAACAGAATTATGTATTGATAGATTTGAAGACTTACATCTGCTAAAATGATAAACAACCAAATTACAATTACTAGGAAAAATTAAAAATATATGAGTCTATCAGTGAAACAGAAAGGATTCATGACAGGAAACTCAGGAGTAAAACTGTGTGGTTTACTTTGCAAATTTAAATGGTTGTGCAGAATCATGCCTTAAATCGTAGAAGTGATTCTGATCTCTGTAGTAATTACATGTTATTGCCTTCAGTACATTTCCTTCAGATTTGCAGCTGTCAAATGGCAAATATATCCTATAACTTTTGGGAAGGAACTTTTACTTTTGAGGTTGAATATCTAACCAACCTAAGGCTTAAGGTGTTGGTAAAAAATCAATAAAGAATTAAATAAACATGAAGATGTAAGAAGAGGAAGAAATACTCCTGCATGATTATTGGGATCATAGGAAGCTTGCAAAAGTCAGTGCATTTACTATGCACCTGGGATTTGGAAACAGTGGATGTAAGGATAGCAATGAAATTACAAATGATAATGCTACCAAGAAAGCTACTGAAATAAACTGCAAACAACTTACAAGTTCATGGATTTTGCAATTCAATACATCCTAAGGGAATAGTTTCAGAAGTGAACATTGAAAGTTTAATGCCAGGCAGTGTGGAAAAAGGCATTTCACAATTTCTAACACTTGATTTAAGCTGCCTTGTGTAAAGGATTTATATTTCTTTTTAAGATTGCATTATATCTGGCAGCAATAATAACAATAAAAACATTGAAACCTGTAAAATGTTTTCTCTTGGAAAAGGAATTAATATTAATAAATGATTCAGCTCTTGTAAAACAGTATGTTTATTAGTATCAACAGTAGACTGACAGCAGAGTGAGCAGAAAATTTCACTGGAATATATCAGTGACAAGATTTCCTAAACCTGGTAAGTTTTTATGGAAGAATCTCAAACAGACACAGTAATTTTTATAGACACAAAATTAACTTTACTTCTATATTTATGAAGTGAATTTTTGAAATCAGTATGAGTATTGCTGTTTTGTTATTATGCCATAATTTTTTTTCTTTATTTCAAGATGCATTTAGTAACTATTTACTCTTAGAGTGTCTTTATTTCCACTGGTTTCTTTTAATATTACTGAGAGTTGCAAGAGATCAAGGATCAGCTGACAGCCAGAATACTTTTCCACTAGAGATAAAATTATATAGATATATAATGAATTTGTAAAAGCAGTATCACCAGTGATATTATATAATTCTGTAGCATAAATGCCTTATGTCTTCCAGATCAACATCTTTTTTCTGGTTGGTGTGTTTGCAGCTCTTTTTCTCACAGAATCACAGAACATGCCAAGTGGGAAGGGATCCTCAAGGAGTCCAGAACTTGGCCCTGCACAGGACCAGCCCCAAGGAGTCACACCATGTGCCTGAGAGCATTGTTCAAAACCTTCTTGAACTCACTTTGGTGATGTGACCACTTTCCTGGAGAGACTTTTCCATTTGAACGTCTTACAGATGGTGATTTATATTTCCTATTGTGTATAGAAGTATTTGTCGTTTCTTTGCAGTCAAAGAATACCTTGCCTTTAGTTGTTTTGTTTTATTATTTGATTACTTCATTGGTAACTGCCTCATTTTTACCGCCCATTTAAATGTCATTGCATTGAATGTACAATTTAATGTTTTATTTATTGTAACTTGGTAATGTTTTTTTAACATATGGGTAGTTAGAATAATAAAATTAATGTAGCACCTTACCTTGGGAGCTGTCACTGAGCTGCTGTTTTCATAGGACTTTTATTATATTTTCTGTCACTAAGGGGTTTTATTGTGGCAGTTATACAATAGTCTCCTACTGAGATATTCTTTCAGCACTTGTTCCACTCTGGATTGAGAGTGTTCAGTAGCCAGATCTGTACATTAAAGGTCATTTTTTATGAATGTCAGGAACCAATACAGGCATGTGTACATAAGTACCTGCAAAGAAAATGCCACTTAGAAATAAAGATGTTTTTATCTTGAGCAATGATTTGTTAGAAAATTAGTTTTAATATCCAGGACATTTCTGTTCTCTTCACCAACTATTTCCACATTGAATTTTACTAGTCTTAACAGTCTAGTTACAAGGACGTGGGGAAATTTTTAAAATAATCTTCTCCATATATCCTTACAAAGAGTAACATTCTATGTATCTGTGTGTGTTCATGCTTGACTGGAGGATCTGTTTTTAGCCTATAACAGGTAACACAGCTTAGATGCAAACACAGGTAACAAGCCAGGGAGATTTTCAAAATTTTCATATGCCATTTTTTCTGCAACAAAATACTTAAAATCACAGTGTTATAAGTAAGCAATGAATGTGGATACAAAAACTATAACAAAAACAATTATTTTGTCTTTATTTATTTTATTTTCAGAGCAATTTTACCATAGGTTCTATAGTAACAAGACAAAAGGCAGGATTCTTTCTTTATTTACTTTTATTTCATGCTAGTTCATCTTCTTTGATTATATTGTAAAGACCGCATAGCTAAATGGCAAATCAAGTTCCATAAATACTAAGTTTGTTGGATTTATCAGACTATTTTGATGAGGCTACTTTCACTGCATTAAGTAAATTCATTTTCCAAGTGAACACAACAGTTATTTAACAGCTCTCAGGAACACTAGATATCAGTCTGGTCCTGACATGAAGATACCATATTTGTTTAAAGCTTTTCTCTTCCTTTAGTGCCAAGTAAGTTGCCAAAGAACAACAGATTTAAAATCTGGCCAAGAAACTAGAGATAATTAAAAAGACATATGAATGAAATCACTGAATTTAGGACTTTATTGAGCAAACAAGCCTCAGGAGGGACTCACTAAAGACAATGCTGAATTGAAAAATAGAAAATAGCAGGGACCAAAAAAAAGTAATAAAATTCTGCTGTTTTAAAAGAGCTGAATTCTCTTAATGGGTACATTGTTCATACTTACATCTTCTGTTAGATTAAACAGGGGCTTTGTTAATTCTATTGTCCAGTAAAATATGAAGGAAAAAAATACTATTCAGATACTTTTAGTGCTTTTATCATGCTTTTATGTACAGAGTTGTGATGGCATTCTAGACTAACATTCTAAAAAATAGCCCATCCTTGTACAGAAACAAAGTAACACACTAGATGAGTAAGGGAATGCTGACAACAAAATGGTATTTTCAGCTAAACAGTTCATTAATACTTTCTGTTTCTCAAGCCTGTTTAGTAGCAAAGTTGAGATCTGGACATAAGCAGACCAGAGCAGAAATCCAGCATTGCGTGAAGCAGTAAATTAGGATATTTCTTCATAATATTTCATAATATGGTATAAAACATACTTCCAGTTAAGGATTTACAGATAAAGCCAGTCTCTTAATCCACATGAGAGAACTGGCAGTCAGCGTGAAAGCAGAGATCATTATGGGTACATAGTGACTTCTTCTGTGTTCCTATCTAAGAGGAAATAGAAAGATTCTCTTTCTTACCTCCTACTTTGTCTAGCAATATTTTTTTCTGGTAAAATTTGTAAATTTTAAATTTACAGCAATTTTATTGAGGGTAAAATGACATGCTCTTAACAGGCCAAAATAAATAAAATTATATTTTAAATCAAAACTTTTCTGAAAGTATTTTAGGGAATTTGCATCTATGTTTATGTAAAACACTACTTTTTTTCCTCTGTTATCTCTTTTGGAACCCATATGGGGCATGCAGGAATGTATTAACATTTTTTCATGCTACTATGAGGAATTATTTGATGTCATCTGAAAAAGTATAAAGAATTTAAAAGATTATTACATTTAAGGTGATGAATAGAGTATTATGCATGAATTTGACTCTTTTAACAACAACGGGAGATCAAGTGCCATTTAACTGTCAGACACTTTCTAATACATAAATACTTAAGCTCTGTTCCAGATTAGGTTATTTGGGGTGTGGAATCTTGCACCAGTGTGAGCAAAACATGTAGATGTAGCATTGTTTTCAGATAGTCATCAGTATCTGAAAAGCCTTTTGAATGGCTCCCCAAAGTAACCTCTTGTGCAAAAAGATACAACACAAAAGTGTCTCTGATGGCTTGCATTAGCGTTTTCCTTTTGGAAATCACTCTGTTTTTTAGGTTCACCCAGGCATGCCCTCAAGCACATTTCTTAGTCTTGTGTTAATATTAGTTCCACTCACAGAAGGCTGTCATTTCCACTCACAGAAGGACGTCATTTGAACCTCCTATTGCCCCAAATTTTTACAGTAAAATTTGAAAAACTATACTGATTATTCAGGGATTGGGTTTTTTTTTTTTCCTCATCTCAGTAAGAGTACTCGCATGTAGTGAAGACATCCATCAGACTTAGTTAGGTCTTGATTAGCCTGCAGGAAAGGTAGTAAATATTATTAGCAGGGAGATATAATTCCTGCAGTACTGACTTACCAAATAAACAAATAAAACTTCTGCATTAATAAATATCACTATATTTATATATTATGAGAAGAGATATTAGGATGACGTCCAAGAATTTTATTATAAAGTCTGGCTATTATATGTTTGCGGGAACTACTATGAAATCTTTAACCTTTTATTTTGAATGACTATATGATGAAGTTTTTGACTTGGAAAATAAAGATGAAGTATTCAATTGAGAAATAAGACACTAAGATCTAAAGTCAAATTTAGGCCTGCAAACAAATAGAAGATCCACAAAGAAGCCTAAATTCCCAAGGAATCTGAAAATACAAATGAGCAATGACATAACAACCTTTGAGAGCATAAAGAATTTCTCAAGTCTCAAAAATGCAAAGCAGATCAATGCCAATAAACCAGAATATCAGTATCATTCACAAAAAACCCCTGACCATTTTCCTAACTCATGTGTAGAGTTTGAGCCTGTTTAGGTGCTCTTAACAACTTTACAATTTCAAATGTGAGAATCCAAGACTTACCTTTAACAACTATACACTTAAGTTCCAGGCTACAGAAGCATCTGATTCTGTATCAGTAGACAAGCATTTTATGTTGTAAGTTTTAGCAAAGACAGTAAAAAGCATCACTGTTTTTCCTTTTTAAATTTCAACACAGGAAAATTGGATGCCAAAATTTGCCTTGATAAAGTCCATTTGACTCGATGAGATTGCTTAAATTAATTTTTGCTTACAAAGCCGGAAGAAGCTTAGATCCCCTCATAACCTACATTTCCATTGAACAGTTAAATTGGCCTTCAAATGTAAGCCTCTTTGTAAACCTGAAATTCTCATGAGTGCCTGGTATGCGCTGGTGCCTCATGACAGTGTTTTGTGCTATAGAAATAAAGCAAATGTCCTTCTGGGAGAGAGGGGGCTTTGAAAGAGACACCATCTGTACCCTGCATCACAACTGTCTCTGTTAAGAGGAAAAGAAGGGTAATTGTAATAGGGACTCCCTTCTAAGGGCAATGGAGGGCCCAGTATGTAGACTGGACTCGACTCACAGGAAATCCTGCTCTCTCCCAGGGGCTTGGGTAAGGACCATTACTGGAAAACTCTCCAGCCTTGTAAGGCCCCCTGATTACTAGCTATTACTGGTTGTTCAAGCTAGCAGTGACAAAAAACCAGAGAGAAGTCCAAGGGCAATCAAAAGAGACTTTGGGACCTTGGGACATTTGGTTGAAGAATCAGGAGATCAGCTAGTGGTTTTCTCAATCCTTCCAGTAACAAGGAATAATATTGATGGGAATGGGCAGATCTGTCAGGTCAGTGTGTGGCTCTGAGACTGGAGTAAGCAGAAAAAGTCTGGGTTTTTTGACCATGTGATAATCTATTCAATGCCTGGTGCTCTGACACCACTGATGGGTTCTAGAGGGGACGAAGAGCCTTTCTAGAGGGGAAGAAGATTTGTAGCACAGGGTGATTGTTGATAGAACTTCAAACTAATTTGGAAGAGGTAAAAAGAAAATAACAGGCTTACAAGTGATGAACAATGAGGCAGTGTGTCAAAACTTGAGGAAATGAGCACTAATGGGATCTCTCAACCTGCATCATGAGAAGCTGACTACAAAGTACTCCTCCTGAAATGTTTCCATACTAATGCAAGCAGCAAGAATGAACAAGACAAGGTTGAAACTTTGACCCAGTCCCAGATATCTGATATCATATCAAAGCCTTGTGAGGAGCAGATGAAATTACTTGGTTTGTTCAGCCTGGAGGAGACTAAGGGGAGACCATATTGCAGTCTACAACTTTCTTATGAGGAGAAGAGGAGGGGCAGACACTGATCTCTTCTCTGTGATGATCAGTGACAGGAGCCAAGGAGAACTGGAACAGGCTCCCCAGAGAGCATGCTACCAAACCTGTCAGAGCTCAAGAAGTATTTGGGCAATACACCCAGGCACGTGGTGTGATTCTTAAGGTATTCTGAAGAGTGCAAGGAGTTGAACTCAATGATCACAATGAGTCTCTTACAATTCAGTTTATTCTGTAATTCTATGAAATTAGTAATCCAATACGACTGCTTCTCAGAAACTTGCTGGAGAAATATTCTGTTCTAGGCACATGTGGTCCTGCAGCACCACAATTCAATTCCCTTGGGGTTAAAATAATAAAACCCGAGTGTCAAAACCAAACATGCGTTGCTCTTCAAAAAACACATCACTTATATTTTGTCTGTGGTTATGATGGTGGAGAAAAAGAGACCTGCAGTCAACCAAACTGCAAGAAGAGCTTTTGTACCGAGCGGCCGAGGTACTGGTGGTGCTGGGCCTCAGAGATGGCCTTTGCAAGAACAGGCTGGGTCTGCTCCCTGCCAGACAATTCCACAGACAATTCCAGCCATTTCCAGTGAGTTCTGTACCAGACCCACCACAGCAGACATGTCAGCCTGGTGGCACTTTTATGAAGGTATTTAAGAAAGAGAAAAAAACCTAGGCAAAGGAGGAGGGGAAAGAACTCAGTGTGGAATGGTGAACACAAAGATCAGAAAAGGAGGTGGAGAAGGTACTGCAGATGCCAGTGTTTCCCTGCAGTCCACAGAGAGGAGAAGGTATCGATGCTGCAGGTCATGAAGTACTCCATGGTGGAGCAGGCAGGCATTTCCTGAAGGATCTTCAGTGTGTGGAAGGTCCACACAGAAGGAGTCTTATCCTGAAATGTGAGAAGGGACCAACAGAGAGGAACAGTTACATACTGAAAACTGCCTTCAGTACTCCATTCCCCAGTGCTGTCAAAGGTAGGGAGAGTAGTCAGAAGTATCATGTTGAGAAGGAAACCAGCTGAGTCTGGGGAAGACAGGTGTGTGGGGGAGGTAAAATTTTTATAGGTTTTTAATTTTATTTGTTTTGGGGGGGTGTTTTGGTGTTTGTTTTTTTGGCTTTTTTGGAGGTTTTTTTTTTTTTTTTTTTTTTTAATGTTTTCCTCCTGAATATACTTTGGAAATAAATACAATTATATTTTCCCTTCTCAAGTCTGTTTTGCCTGTGACAGTAGTGGGTAATCAATCTCACTTTTTTTAAACCCATGAGCTTTCTCATCCTATTTTTATCCTCCATCCTGAAGAGGAGCGTGAGTGGGAGAGCTGCTGAGTGGGTAACTGGCTGCTGGACAAGACTAACTATTGTAGCTAAGTGGCAAACCATTACTCAAATTAGATCTAAGAGCTCGGTGTGTGGCATAGATGAATGTTACTGGTATTACATGCCAGGGCTGTCTTCGGTGAAAATGTGCCACAAGAATAAGTAATAATTAGGATACCTCAGGATAAAGAGGGAAACATCTTAATCTTTATAGGATGATTCAAAACAAAGAAAAGATACAAAATAATTTTTGAAAAGTATAATAAAATCCTTTAAATATGGGCTGTTATGTAAAAAACTGAATTCAATCCCATTAACTCAGAAAAATGTACTTTCTAGATCAACGTTACAATAATTTAAAATAACTTGAGAAGATGTATGTGTTTATTTTCTCATTTCACTTTTTTAAAAAACAGATTTTGTTATAAGCCAAAGATGGTAGCTAGCATAAGCACTGATAGCACATACTTTAGTGTAAGGAATTCTCTGAGGAAGCACCATGCACAGGAAAATATAGTTTGTTGCAATGTTTTTTTTATTTTTCAGTAAAAGAAGGTCATTATGAGAACCAGAAATTCTGCCCTTTTCTGCCCTGCTTCTAAGCATAATTATTGAATTTCTTCCACAGCAATGTTCTAAAAAGACTGTATATTTATTACCAAATATTTTTATAGCCTTATATAAAAGTATGTCTGAAATATGAACAATAATAACTCCAGCAGGTATTCCCAGCTTGTCTATAATTTTTTATACTTTTTTAAAATATCTCTTCAGGGACTATGGCCAGTAGTGGTTTCTGCACCACAGGGTACATTATAAACAACAGCTGTCCACAGTAACAATTAAACTACTGAAATGAGAATTAAGACAATCTCTTCAAGAAAGAATTTCAGCTTGCCTCATACTTTATGAAGTATTCTAATGGAACCATAGTATACACACATAAACAGAGTATGCAGGTTTTTTGGGAATAGAAGTGTTAGCCCACGAATTTTGAAGGGGGGAAATAAAAAGATAACAAGGTATATATAATTTTAAGGCTTAGTATATGTTTTTATAACTGAAATATTATTTGCTGTTATCAGCTGTTAGCTCAGAGAACATATTAATTCTGTGTAGGATGTTTTCATACTGCCTTTCTGAAAATGCTTTATGTTTTTCAACATATATAAAATCCAGCTGCTTTGCCAGTAGAAAGTGCTCAAAAGTTGTCCTGCTTCCAAATGTTACTGGGCAACTGAGGAATGTTAACAGCCTTTGTTTACTCTGTAAGGTATGCTAACTTGCTCAACTGCTGGGGGATATTTAAATATGTTTTTAATCATCTGTAACACCTGTAACAGCTGATTTTTAGCTATAATATGCCTTCATCTTTTTAGAAGGTGTTTCAAAACGGTATCCATAGGTATGGTATATATGGAATTTCATCACAGTGTTTTCAAAGATGTAAATGTATGTTAAATTATTTCAACTAGATTCTTTTTCCCCAAATTGGAAGGTTGCATGGAGAATAAAGTAAATGGCAGGATTAATAAGGATTTGTCCAAAGCTTTGCAAAATTGTGAGAAATCCAAGAAAAAAACAGAAAATTTTAAAGTGGTAGAGCAGGGCTAAAATTACTGGCCACATTTCTTAATCTTAATCTAACATTCTTTCTTAATTATCTCAGTGTAGTATGCCTATATAGCTACAGCAACTTAACTCAGTAAAATTTGGGAAAAATAGGCCTTCATTCATATGAAGTACTAAATCAATTTTGGTGCAATTTTAATATTAACAATCTGCTTCTACAAGAAAGAAATAAGAGAAAATCTCTTACAAAGAGAAAAACTTGGTTCACACATACTATAGTCCATCCAACAGAGCAATAACAGACAAATGAACAGAAGTGGATAACAGACTACTAACTGAAAGTTCATTTAATAGCAGTTCCACCCCTATTTCTCAATAGTGAGTACTGAAAACAATACTAATTGATAATGTAAACTGGAAGTGTCAAACACAGGCAATATAATTTTTTAGCCCAGAAATATTTGGCGTCATCAATTCTTCTCTTCAATCAACCTCCCGTCATTTCTCTAAAGGCTTTTGTAGTTCTCTGTGTAGAAATAGCACATATTCTGTTTTCCAGGTTTTCATCGTGATGGGAAGGGAGTCACTTCTGAATTATAGCCTGGTGTAGTCCTGGGTTTGATTTAGATTTGTCTGCTAAAATCCATGCCTAATTTTTTTATTTTGAAACAATTATTTTAGAATCACTGTATGTTGGGATAAAACGTCGTTACTGCATTGGTTTACTTTTGTCCATGTACTTAAATCATCATTATTTTGTGACCATATGACTCATGGCTGACATTAGGAGCAGATGAGTAAGTTATGAATTCTCAATCCAATGTGATATTTATGGGGCTCTTTATTTTTTATGTGCTGACAAACATTGATCAGTATAAGAAATGAATGCACTGGAAAGATGAAGTAATCTGTAAACTGTAAAGATATGATTCTGAGAAAAATAATATCAATATATGTATTAATTGATTATGTAGAATTTTTATTTTTTGAAATATACTTCTGCTATGAATTGTGGCAGAGAATAGAAAAAGAAGAATTAATCTCAATTAGCAGTTAGTTACCACTGAGGGCTATGTAAAGGCATGTGGATGACAAGGAGGAGCTATGCAAATAGCCAGCACCATTTCAAAAAGGGTGAATCATGTCTGGCTAATCTAGTGGCTTTCTACACAGAGTGACTGCTTTGGTAGATAAGTGAATAGCAGCTGATATCCTCTACCTTGACTTCTGCAAGGACTGATACAGCATCCCTATCTTTAAAGTGGAGAGATGGGGGTTTGATGGGTGGAATTTTTGATGGGTAAGAAGCTGGCTCGATGACTGCATCCAAAAAGTTTCAGTTAAGGTCTCAATGCCCAAATGGAGATCAGTAACAAGTGCTGTCCCTTTGAGGCCTGTACTAGGACTGGTGCTGGTCAGTATCTTTATTAATGACATAGTGGGATTGAGTGCAGCCTCAGCAAGTTTTTGCATGACACCAAGCTGAGCGATGCAGTTGCTATGCTGGAGGGAATGTGTGTCATCCAGAGGGATCTTGACAGACCAGAGAAATAGAACACTGTGAACGTCATGAAGTACAACAAAGCTAAGTGCAAGGTCCTCCAAATTGGGTCATGGCAGTCCCCAGCAGCAGCACAGAGTGAGGAATGAATGAACTGAGAGAAGCCCTGTGGAGGAGGACCACAGGGATAGTGGCAGGTGAAAAATTAGGTATGAGCTAGTAATGTGAACATACAGCCCAGAAAGCCAAATATATCCCATGCTGCATCTAAAGAAATGTGACAAGCAGGTTATGGGAGTTGATTCTTCCCTCATGAGATTCCACCTGGAGTACTGCATCATTTTCCGGAGCCCCCAGCCCACAAGGACATGGATCTGCTGGCAGGAGCCCAGATGAGGACCACAAAGACATCAAGGGAAAGAAGAGTCTCTCCTATGAAGACAGTCTGAGAGAGCTGGGGTTGTTCAGCCTGGAGAGGTCTCCAGAGAGACATTATAGCAGCCTTTCAGTACCTCTAAGAGGGCCTACAAGAAAGCTGATAGGAGAAGGAGGAAAGGATTTGAAGTGAAATATGATGAATTTAGACTAGATATAAAGAAGAAATTCTTAGAGTGTGGGGAGGCACTGGAACTTGTTGCCCAGAGGAATTGTAGATTGTCCCATTCCTAGAAGTGTTTGAAATTCGGCTTGGATGAGGCTTTGAGGAAACTGTGTAGTGGAAGGCATCCCTGTCAATGACAAGGACATTGAAACTAAATGATCCATATGATTCCTTCCAACCCAAATAATTCTACGAATTCATCAGTATAATGGTTGAAGTTCTACCTTTATGGGGGGAATAAGTGGAGGTATATGTTAAAAACCAAAAAAAAGCCAGTCCTAACTACTTATTTTGCTTCTGTTAGGGCTTTAAATACTGTTCCAACTAATTCCTAATTGAACAGGTGAATTAAACTCAGTATACCAATCAAAATCTGCATAGTACTAAAATGAAGTTTACTGTAACATCTGCACTGTTGAACTGGGAACTCCTTCCCACCCCCTAACCCAGCAGCTTGAAATAGGAAGAAGCAAAAATGTTCATTTTGAAGAGAAAAATCAGCAGTTAAATTCAGCAGGGTGGCCTTTCCTTTTACTCTGCTAGTCATGAATAAAGGCAGTAAGCATTTAATATGTCAAAAATAATGAAAACTTTCCCTGGGGATATTTTCCATCTTGGCCTTTGCCATGAAGCATTCTCAAGCTCATGTTGCTTTTCACATTGTAGGTTGTTATTGTTAAGGTAGAAACATAAGCAATTAAAAAGATAATATCCACACTGTTTCCGTGGAGGCCATTAGTGTTCTTCACTATTGTGGTTTTTGTGGTTTTGTTTCTTTTTATACTAATGAAGCCCATTTCCTTTTTTTCATTTTCTTTTAAATTGTATAACACTAATGGATTAGACTAAGTTCTTCTCATCTCAAGTCTAATGCCATGTAACAGTTTGTTTATACCTTTGGCTGCCTTAAAATACATAAATAAATAAATAAACAAAAGATGAAACAAAATGGTAATAATGAAAGACCAATTTTATCACTTATGTCATTAATGGGTAAATTTGTTGGCACAGAAGGGAAGATATTGCTGACAATGACTGGCAAAGGCAGGTTTCTCTAGCTAAGTGTTTGATAAAATGGTATTTAATTTACAGCTCTGACTTTAAAGACAGTGGAGGAGAACACAAAAAATGTAGACATTATTACCACAGAACAGCAGTTGGAAGGAAAATAAAAGCCACAAGTCAAAGCACAAGATTTTCCAAAAAAATAAGTTATATAGTGACTTTTTTTAAAAAAGAAAAATTTATAGCTAAGCTTTCATTTCCCAAATATAATTTATTAAAATTAGTTTCAAGGGCCATTTTCCTTATCACTGTTATGGAACAGTACAAGTTTTTCTGTTTCCATTTCATTTTTCATGGTAAAATAAGAAACAGGATTACAGAGTTTAGTCATGTTTCCAGATTTATCATTGGTACAAGCTACTGCATCACATTAGAAACAGATCCAGATGGTGGATTCCTCAATATTATTGGGTTTTTAATAATTATTTCTTTTCTTGTGTTCAGGAGATTTAAAAAATCATACTTCTCAAGACTCAAAGCATGGATTAGAAGTTCTGATGAGTCATCTGAAAATGTAACTGAATAAGAATTGCATTATTGGCTCTGTTCCAACTATTCAATATCTTAAACAGCATTTATTCCCTCCCTCAGGGGTTATTTTATGCATTACAATGCTTCCTTTGAATGTTCACTGACAAGTTTTGACCAGCCCAGCTGAAAGAACAAAGCTATATATAAATTGTGCATGCACAAAGGGGTTCTGTCCTTCTTCATAAGTGTATGCTCTATATAATATAAAATAAAAATGTATAAGAAGATGCTGCCTAGGCAGCTGAAGCTCTAAGACACAAGTTTTGTTCACCTGCACACATATATAGCCTTCTCTGAAATTATGTGGGCTGTGGTAGCTGAGACCCAAGGAAAAAAATAGTTTGTTGACATCAGCTTTCATAGAGAAATGTAGAACAGTTGTGGTCTGAGGATTTGTGGCAATCATATAATTGCTGGTATATAGCAAACCCTGTATTTTGTCTTGTTATCTCTATGACAAACAGACTTTGAAAAGAAAATCTGTTTTGCTCACATCTACTACTTTACTAGACTTTGTTCAGTTCCTAATTCATAAGCATAAAGAAAAAAAAATAAAGTATGAATTCTGAAATTCATAATGTTCTTTTGTCTCATTACACTTAAAAAAGGATTATTAAGCCTCAATTCTGTTTGGAGAACTCTGTCCTTAATGCTACCGCTATCCTGACAGCAAGGAAGAAAATTGTACACATAATGGAGACTTGATGAGGTTTATTTCTTTTCTTAGGTAACATCTGGGTAAGAAAAACACAAGCTAGGCTAAAAAGTCATGTTCTGTCCAATGCTACTTGTTACATTTTAAAGGCTCAATTTAAATGAAAACAACCTTTTTTAATAAATCTAATACCACAGTTAGAATCTGAGAGCTAATTTTTTATGTTTTTATGCATGCAGAATACCCCAGAGACTAATTCCTGAATTCAGAGGAGTAATTTAGAGGTGATACATTGACAACTAATATTTCTTTGCAAGCAAGAACACTCAAATTAATACTAAATTGAGCAACAAATTATTATCTAAGGAATAGAAAGTCCACCTCCTCCATTCCTTTCTATGTAAGAATGCACCAAAAATAATTCATGTTCTGTCTTAATTTATGCAAAGTACACTGTGAAAGGACTGAATATAGATCCAGGAATACAAGTAGAACAAATCTTTATTTAAACTTAAACTATTTGGAATTAGTATTAATGCAAATATAGGGTACACACTGAATTTTTAGTTTTCTGAAATATCAGATCTATCTCCTTGGAGACAGTGAAAAGTACTTTGTATAATTGATCTGAATGACAACAATCAGAAGTTGATGTTCATAGAAAGCCTTTAGTTTCTATTATATCAATAATTTTGATCAAATAATTGGAAAAAAAACCTGAAAGTGTGTTTTGATTCAACCACAAGATATTAGTAAAAACTACAAAAAATAAGGACATTCCAGGTCATATAGGAAGTAAGATTAAATATTGTAATAGGCCACAATTGTCTTAAAATACATTGACATATTGGGAAAATTTGCTAAAAAAATAAAAACAATAAAATGAAAGCAGTTAAGTGTTACTGATCCAAGACAGCCGTCAGACAAGTGAAAGAGAAAGAAAAGAAGTGCAAGAACATCTTTGTAATGAAGGTAAGTTTAATACTGACTGTGAATAGATTGGCAATAGCTGAGGATAACATTCAAAGTTGGGAACACTCATTGGCTCGTATCAGAGACTGTAACTGTATCCTAAAGCAAAAATCATAAAGGATATATGTCCCCAAATCCCAAATTCTAAAAGTTTCTTTCCACAGAATTGAAGCCATTACTCTTTGATTAATACATAGGTTTAAATAATTCAGGTGAACTGTAAGGAGCATTAGACCTGGACCCAAAATTATCTCACTGAGTAACATGACATTTAGATCTTACATTCCCAAGGTGGACTGATTTAATTTAATTTTACATCATATGCAAGTTTTTTCACAAGAGACATAGAGAAATAAGAATCTCCAAGATCTTTCAATTACAATTGCTGTTACCTTTCACAGCAGTTCTCAGGGTACAAGTGGTATAAAATCTTATGTAAACTACCTACATTTTTGTCTCAAGTACTAGATCCATGACTTTCAGTTCCTAGAGGCTAGGAAGCTTTCTAGGAAGCTTCATTTAAGATTGTCTTCATTTTATACAAAAGTATAAAATGAAGACAATCTTAAAGTATCAACTAGCAAATTCCAGTCTACTGTCAGAGTCAGGCTACATGATTAGTTTTGGTTCTGATCTTTCCTATTCCAATTCATAGCTTAATAAAAGCTGATAATATTCTTATTCGGGCAATATAGAATTTGTGTACTTATATCAAGCCAAAAAAGTTGAATTTGTTGTTTTCATGTGCTACTGGACCACTGGTTCCTTCTCTAACACAAACTTTTTGAAATACTTTTCTAAGAAAAACACATTTTTACATGACTGGTGAAGAAATTCATTCTGGCTCTGTATTTTCTTTGTTGAGAAAAGCATGGAAGATATAAAAGTATATGGAGAAAACAATCTCCAGAGAACAATCTCTATACCTGCATTTCTCAGGCATGCTAAGTAAGCATGGTGCAAGAAATTGCGTGAGGTAAAGAGTTAGAGCCACAAAGAAGTCACAAGGAGAAATGTCTGAGTTCTGACTGGCTGTAAGAACTTTGTTGTTGCTAGTTGCACAGGTATAGGGAGGGGCCCTCTGAATTGCAACCAAAACAGAGTTAAAAACTGACTCATTTTAAGTGTTTCCTGGATAACAGAGTATGTTATCTTAATTATCAAATCAACTGTATTAATTAAACTGAATAGTTCAATTAACAATGAATGCATTATTTTTCCTTAGGAAAAGAAATCTAACTTGTGCAGAACAGTATAATACAAGATTTAATCATTTAAGCACATAAAGAATGAGGATATTGAGAGAACAGAAGTACAAGGCCAAGACCAAATAATACTGGAGTTCAAAATTACTTCAATAAACAGATGAAGAATACCATTCACACAAGAAATTTATTCTTTAAATCTTTTTTTCTGATGAATCATACTCCAGACAGAACAAGGGGAGAAGTGATCTGTAAGCAGACAAAACTTTTAAGAAGCTTTACCAAAACCAGAGTGTGCACTGCAGCTGGGCTTTTAAGAGGCAAGCTGAAGAATCACAAGGGTCTGTGAAGTCAGCATTCTCTAGAAGTAAAAGGAATAGGCTAGGAATTTAACCAAATAATATAAGAAACCTCCTGGCCCTACATTAATCTTATACAGGGCTTGAATGGAGGCCCAGAGGAAATCAGTTTTAAAACAGATCATCAGATTAAAAACAAAAAAACAAACAAAAAAAACAAAACAAAAAAAAAAAAAAAAGAGGGAAAAAAACCCGAAAAACATCAAGTATAGTACAATTATTATAGAACTGGGCTTAGTAGTCGAGGAGATCCTATGGTTTATATTTTCCATATAAACTCTCTGAACAAGCTTCTTATAGCAAAAAAAAAGGGGTGGTGATGGGTGAGTGCAGACATGGGAAATATCTTGTTCAGGATGGTGAGATCAAGTGGGAATCCTACTTGATTCCATGTCAACCCATGGCCACTCTCAGAGGCTCTTACATGGACCCATCAGTAGTAGAAGCTTCCTTTCAGAGGGGCCACGAATTCTGCCATCTACCAGTCACTGATATTTTAGTTTAGTCCTTAATTAATGTTCATGTCAAAATTTTTTTTTAATAATTTTTAATGATCTGGGCTTTACGTTTTAGATGTGAGGGAACTTCTCCTTTTTTAACCACTCATGCTTCTTATCCATCATACTTTTCTTTATTCAGTGAGTCACAGGAAAGATATAGATATCTTTTCATTCTAATTCTGGTTTTGAATAGACCCAGGCTCTTATACTTTAAAGGAAACTATATAGAATAAAGTTCTCAACCTGAATAGCCTAATGTGGTTCCACTTGTTCAATATGTAGAGGTAGCTGTCACTTGAAACTCAGGTCTTAGTATGTGTAACACATGGATAGGGAAAGAACTAAGATGTTCACTGCTAAACTGAAGAACTTCACCAAGTCTCTGAAGCTATCCTTTCCTGCTGCTGTTTCCACAGTACTATTATCTTCCAATGTTTCCTGCAACTTCTGAAAGTCACACTATGCTTAGTGCCTTATTTCTTATCCTTTAGTGCCACCAAATCTCAACACTTTACAGGACCCTACTGTTCTTTCCTACAAACTCTGGAAAACTTCATTTAACTTTATTTCTTTTCCTTTCTTTCTGAGATGCTCCAGGCAATTTATCCTCAAATGATGAACTCTGCTTGACACCCTGTATTCCAGTATTTGTACATCATATTGCAACCCAGTAACTTCAATGGGTTTTTTTTCAGGTAGGTATCTGTGTCCAATTTAAATTCTACTTGCCTAAGGGTTTTCCCTGTTGGAACTGTTATAATCTGTCACACCTGTACAAGTGACATTTTCTTGTTTAACCTTGACCCATATCCCAGTGAATACAATTTGAGTGATTTTTATAATATTATCAATTTTCTAATAATATGGTCTGGAATTATTTATAAATCCTTAAACTCTGTAAGTTATGATGCAGAATTATTGGATGTGACAGGACATCTAAAAGACTTGCCCTTAATTCCTATGCCCTAGAAGCTAAGAAATTCTGAACAAAAAGCTAAGAGACTGAAAATAAAAAGAGGGGTTTGTCACTGACATACACAATGTAGAAACTTTACAAAGATCTCCTTTAAGAAAATAATACATGCAAGCTTTTGAAATTATGGTAACTTTTCTCAGCCTACCTATCACTCCTCCCTTTCTTTTTTTTTCCTTTATCAGACAGACTTCTAACATTTTTTATCTTTTTTCTCATGATTTTCACATCTGAAGATCTTTCATGTGAAAAGTTGTGCCAGGTTTTTTTAACTATTATCCCACCTTCTGATTTTATTTTAAACATTTCTTGATCCCGTATTAAAAAGCACCACTGATTCACAAAAAAATATTCTTTGTGTTATATTCCTCTGTTGGAGACAAGCAAAAACTTGCAGTCTTCATGCATCAGAAGCAAAAACTAAGTGATTCTTAACCTAGCTTGACTGATTTTTGTGACCCTCCTAATTAAAAACTTTAAATATTAAATATTTGCTGCAAGCTAATCACGCTTATATGACCCTGAAGTAGTAACACTGTCCTGAGCTTTCTGCCAATATAGAAGTTGGATGGTTTTAGATTGTATTTAATTTATTTATTCAAATTGTTATTCTCTTCCCTTGTGAAATGGAAATAAATGGTATGAAGATTCTCTATCTTGGAGCAAAATAAAATAAATTATTCTGAGTGTCCTCATATACATTTCCAAATGTGAAAACTTGCTGGTAAAGCATTTGAGAGACATTGTTGCTGAATTAGATATGATGTATAAATATTTTTCCCTGTTGAAGGAACCCTTTAGAAAGCCTCACTCCTAAGATATTTTTGGATGTTATTGATTTTAGAGACATTGATATGTTTCTTTATGTTCTCTGCCAAAAAACTAGTGCAATACCTGAGTAGCTATGGATTTTATCTATAAAAATCTGAATAAATAAAAGTATATGCCCATCTAAACTGTAGCAGCTTTATAATATTTACAAAAAAAATCTTTGAAGATATATAGCCTACCTTTAAGTTTAATACCTAGGCGATTTTGCATTCTGTCAGTCTGTGTTTTGGTAGGGGCTATGTTCTTTATAGGCTTCTCTTTTATGCCACTTTCATAAATGAATGTTTTCCATGAAATATTCAAACTCTGTTCTGATCAGTAACCTTAATGACACAGGAATCCTTACAATGTGATTTCTAAAAGTAACAAAACCTATTTTGATTCATATTTCTCCATATTTTTCCTATTATATGAGAGTATATAAAAGGCAAAACTACTGTCTATACTTTCCCTGCATATTAATAAGTTCAAAAAATCTATTTTGTGTGAAAGAATTTGGTTTTGAAACAGCTTTATGCTATTGCTTGTCTGCATTTTGAATGGTTTGAAAGAAAATAATATCACATGAAAGTAATAATAAAATTCTTGCTAATAAGGTCATATTCCTTTAAGCCTGAAAATAATTACTTTTGCATTAAGAAAGACAAAACCAGAATAAATTAATCCATTAAAGCTCGTAATGGTGGTCACTTCCAGTCCACTTATAGCTTTAATGGCTTTTAAATGCTCATGCTATGTGGAATTTGTAAAACTATCATAAAATGTGTGAATATATGTGTCCTCATTAATTAAGTACTTGGAAAAAAAAAAAGAAAAACAAAAGAGTATACTTGTATTAGGTATACGAAAACATTCTGGAGATTTGATAATTCGATCACCCCAAGTACATTGAATGTGTTTTCTAGAATTTACAACTTAAAGAAGGATGATTTCATGAAGATATTCAGGAGAAATTCTTTCCCCTATAATTTATCTGTCAAACCTGCATTATTTTATGACAGCATATAATTCCAAAAAAAGTGACTATTGATATAAAGATTTTGAGTGATGAAGAATCCATTGTTTAAATACCATTGTTTTTAACACATTTTTTTTGCAAAAATAATAAAGCCTATTGAAAGCAACTTAGTCTGCAATCAGTGTTATCAAGTCAAATTTCAGGAGATTCCATTGAGCCTAAAAGAGGAGTATAAAATACCAAACTTAAATGTGATTCCCTTTTTGCTGCTCCTTACCAGAATTTAGGATACAATTCAGCTTAACTCCAGTTTGAAATCCCCTGGAATTTTTTTGTAAAAGTTTCAGGCTCTGTCTAGTTATGTATTTTCGTTGCTAGTGTACAAGTTCTGTGCCACTGGAGCACAACTAGGCTCATTTTATGCAGCGTATAAACTAAACCAAGCTGTGATATCTAAAACTGTTGCATGTACAGATTCATGAAACTTCTGGAATTAATACCAAAGCCAATCAGAAGTCCATACTTGAAAAACAAGTTCTCTGAAGTTTAAAGCAGTCTCCTCTCAAGGACTGCAAATTGAATGCATTCCTTTTGTTTATGGAGTTTGTTTAAAGGAGCATAATTTTATATTGACACATAAACAAATATACATAGACACATTTTACTATCCCTTATTTTACTGCACCCTCATGAAGCTGCATACTGTATGTTTGTTTGACTTTTGAAATTTTATATGTGGTACTTCTTAATATAATGATGTTACTTCTGTTTATCCTTCTATTGCTCAGACACAATGAAAACAAAAATTCTCTGTGCCCTTAACCCCTGCTTCTTCCAATTTCATCAGTGATCAAGGGACATAAATGATTCCATTTACGTACCTTGAAAAGTTCCAGCAGGAAATACTAGTCTGTGTCCCAGAAGATAGAAAGTTTTCTGGACTCATAAAGTGCTTAAAAAGGTTGCATTTGCCAGCCAGTATCTTAGATGAGTGTTGAAAATTCATTTTAAGCTAATGATATGCAAAGTGGTCTCACTAGGAAGTGCAGTTTTCACTCATATAGATTTACAATCTCATTTACTTGTGTAGACTCACTAATCTGATTGTAATCACGTTACTTATCTTTAAATTTTGTGTATGGCAGCTGTACATCAGAAATAACATACAGGTGGGACTATCATATATTAAATCAATTTAATCACATTTAAATATTTCAAGGTTTGGTCTTCCGTAAAAACCTGGTTCTTAAACAAACAACGTAAAAAAACCTTCAAAATATAACAAACTCATAGTTACATACTTATTTCTAAGCAAGGTTAAAATATTTTAACATTAAAATTTACCTTAAAAATAATATAATTATTGCTCACAATTAAGTAGACTCAGCCAGCTGTTCAATTACTTTGTGATAGAAGAATTGCAATGCTCATTGAATTAAATATATTTTCCCACCTATTCAAGGGGAAATTACAGTCTTTAATGCATTTATACTTATAATTTGATATTTCACATTCATAGAAATATGAATATATTCTCTCACATGTATTCAGAGCACCTAATTAGATTTCATCTTGATTGGTTACTGGCCAAAGGGACTTGGATCTGGAACCCAGTAAAACTACTTCAATTCCTTGCATGACTTCCAGTGTACCTTAATTTCCTATGGCATTATCATTTGTAGCAATGAAAATTTTGACAGGCATTCTTCCAGGGGCTGCTGCTGCTTGATATCAGGGTAGTCTTCCAGTGGCAGTAAGACAGGTAGTATTCCAGGGGAGACAATCCCCATCTTGGCTGTCAGTCCTTTCTCCATTGTCCATCTTCATGACATGTGCTGTGAGCACCTTATTACTACCAGTTATATCTCATGTCTGGGCCTATGTCTCTGGAATAGTGATAAGTATTGCTTTAAGAATTTATGTAGCTTAACCATGTACTTAAGAGCACTATGTTTAAGAAATATTTTATAGCAAATAGAATGAAATAATTTTGTGAAAAAAAGAATTTACATATTCTCATTGAAAATGAATACATACATTCAACATAGCATGCATACAGCTTGTGTATGTATAAGTAGTTTTTTGCATATCTGTAGCTGAAGGACTTTATATGCCATTTTGTAGATATATTAATAGAGTTGCCAAATCTAAGATCAAGAGATTAAGGCTGTCACTGGGTACAACCAGTAGCACATGTTCTCAGCAGGCACACACAGTACATGTACACAGCACATGCTACTTTGTGTACAGAGCCAGCCACACTGATCAGCACACGCAGGCACATGCAGCACTTGCACAAGCACAAACACCACCAACACCCTCACCCCATTCCTTTTTCTGGCTGACCAGGATAAAGATCCAATAATGGGAAGAGACACAAATATATATTATTCATTTATCCAGTGTGTGGGATCTGCTGCCCCTGAATGCCAATATTCCCACTTGGTAGCATCTGGCTATGCCACCTTGAAAGCCATAGACCCACTCTAGCTGCAGGTGTTTAGACCTGCACTCACACACCTAGATATATTTATACCTTCAAAGGAAGAGGTGCTAGATACACCAGTGCTGGACCCTCCTGCTTCCCCATTGCCTTTCACCAAGATATTCATGTACCCAAGGAGGTCCCACTGTCAATTTCCAGAGTCCACTCACTCAGAGCCACTCAGTGTCTGGTCCCACCTACTCACCGGTGAGGCTGACTGATGTTCCTTTGTGATCACACAGACTTATGTACAAACCCTCATCATTCTTGCAGGTGACCCAGACACACAGACAGACTCTCTGGCACTCCAGTCACTGGCTCTTAGGCTTCCCATACACATACAAATGCACATGAAAAGAGCCCTTTACCCAAGAAAATAGTTAAAATTTAATGAGAAAACAAGATAGACTGTGGTGAGAGAGTGTATGGCATGGTCAGGCAAGAGCACTGCCCAGCATTGTGCAAGAGCAAATCCTCTCCTACTTCCTACAACTATGGAGAACCAGCCTTAAGAGGAGCAGCTGAGTTTAGCCTCAGGGGACACCTAATTGCTCTCTACCTGAAAGAACATTGTAGTAAGGTGGGGATCGGCCTCTTCTCCCAAGTTAAAAATGACAGGACTAGAAGAAACAGCATAGAGCTGTGCCAGGGAAGGTTTAGTTTGGACATAAGGAAAAAGTCTTTCACTGAAAGGGTTATCCAACATTGGAACAAAGTTCCTAGGGAAGTGGCTGAGTTGACATCCTGGAGGTGTTTTAAAAGGTATGTAGGTATTTTGGTTAGGGACACAGCATAGTGGTAGACTTGGAAGTTTTAGGTTATTCCAGCCTAAATTATTTTCTGAGCTACTCACCAAAACACCTCAGGTACCCTTTCCTCTCCTTTCATCCTTCTCTGAACATTCATTGTCTTGTAAAATTCCCAAATGTCCTTCTCTTGCATCCCATCACAAGTCCCATACCCCTGTAAGCATCAACCTCCCTTTTAGTCCAAAAAGTGAGCCAGAAGTAAAGGAGAAGCATTAAGCATAGGAAAAAAGTTATTATACCTTTAATCTAAAGGTTTTGTGTTGCAAAAGACAAATTATTTGTTAGTAATATAAACTAATACAAAGGGACATTCACCCAGAAAATATAGCTAAATAAAAATAGAGATTGAATATTGAAATTTAAGGATTTATACACAGAGCAATTTGGAAAGCAACTTTAATTAACCTAGGTTTATATTACACAGTACAGCTAGCAGAGTTAGATCAGTCAAACAGATTGTGGACAGCAATCTCTGTAGCTGGCATGCAGGTGGAAGACCCTTGTTGCAGTTATGCCCTCCAGCTGCTCATTATTACCCTTCTGCCAGCAGAACTGGGAGGGCAGTCACCTCCAGCAGAGTGGTTCCTGTGATTGATCCCTCTTCCTCTTCAGGCAAAAGCAGCCAGGTAAACACAAGCAATTTAAACGCTTGGCTTGAGGCTCAGGACAGATATCCTTTTCCACATCTAGCTGTGCTGATAGCTATTGTTCCTAGTCATCTCTGTGCTGGAGACTATGCCACTCAGGATGCCCAACCAAGCACTAGATATCTCATGACTTCTTCTAAGACAGGCAAGCTGAGATCTATGTATGCACAGTTTAAACCCACTTGTTAACCTGTTGGTAGCAGATCTTCTGTTAATCTCAGTTATAAACAGCCTGGTGTGTTTTTCTGTATCATTTGGAAACTTCACTGGCTTTGCTCTGAATGTGGATTAGACAGAATTTGCCAGAAACACTTTACCAGCTGAGCTGTGAAAAGGGGTAAGCTACAGCCAGTGAAAAAGGGAGAGCTTGATGCTGCTATATCAGCACCTGCAGAGGTGTCTCTTCATAGCTTTAGGCAGTTAAGAGGGGCAAGAGATGTGATTCCTGATTGTCATAGTTTTGTTCACAAGTGGAGAGGCTTTACAGACACCAATTATAAAGCTTCTTTAGTTCTGTTTGAGCTGAATGATAAAAAGACCATCTTGAATTTTATAAAGTGTGCTTTTTCATCTGTGTTAGTATCATGCTGCCAGTAAAACATTTGATGTTGCACCAGATCTCAGGTTCCAAATGTACTACCTGAACGAATGTTCTAAATAAAAGAAAACCTTAGTGAAAGCATTATATAGAAAGACATTTTTATTTGCATTCTATTAGCTGCTGGAGCTAATTTTTAAATGTGAGGATGTTAGGAAGCAATCTGCAGGTATTGCCAAACGTGCCTCCTAATAAACTCCAGACCTTCCAGAATGTAAGTAGCAGCCATTCAGCTTGATGTGCTTTTAAACAGAGGAAAATGTTTTTCAGGATTAATATAACCTCTATTTTATTAAGAAAGCAACTTAGAAGGAGAAAACTGTGCTTGTGATATGTATTGTGAAATCCTAAGTATTTGTGATACACTGAACAAAAAGATAGATTTTTCTAGAACTGAGTGTAAATGCATGAACTATAAATATGTTCATTTTGTAACAGTGTTAAAACTGCTGCTGGGCAGCAGCATTACCTTGATCTGAAAGGATTTAACAAACCAGACCTTTTACTCAAGCCTCTTCCAGCCACAGAACCAGGAGAGGCTGGACAGAGGCACGGAGTTCAGCTGCCATGCTGACGTGCAAGAAAGGCCATCCCTTTGGCCAGGTCTTTCAGCACCTTAGGTCAGTGAGGTACCACAGTGCACTCTCTACACTTGCCAGTGGTACAAAGAGGCTGTGACTCCAGTCAGTGATTCTTTGACTCAAAGGAATATCATTCAGTTAAATGTACTGAGCATTCCTTTAGCAGGACTTCAAAAAATTGTAAGAAACTTACATGAGCTGAAGTAAACAAGTGAAGAGGCAAGATGGATACAGTAGGATAATGGTCAGGCATCTTTCTGCTAGGGTTGTTAGCAGGAACTTAAGCTGACATCTTCACTGATAAGTTATGGTGTTTACATGAATGAAATCAAGGTGGTATTTGTAGATTAAAATGCATTGTAACCACACAGTCATTTTGTCATATGGAAACACTCTCATGTTTTAGGTTTAGCTTGCTGTGGCCTCATCTGGCAAATTCTAGTTTTACTGGTGCTCATGTGCTCATGTCCTCATTACAATATAACCACAAATGAAGTCATTTATATCTTGATATCCTTAAATGCATTTCTCCAATAACCCCAAGAATTGAATGGCAGTGAATAAATGTCCTTAAAGATAAGCTGCAGTAAAAGCTTCATACTGAAAATATAAATGCTGAACAATTTACTGAATTATTTAGTTCCATATACCATTGCTACTTACATGAGTGTCAGGTTAAATTTTACCATGGTTACTGCAACTTCTCCTATAGTCTGATGCTAATCTTCACTCTGTAATCTGTTAAAATCACAGCCACTATAATTATCTTCCTCATCTCTCATTTCTTCTGTAACACATCAATGAAGAGTCCAGGCATTGATGCCCTCTCCCATAGTGCATTAGATATAAGATCTTCATCTTCTTCAAGACCTTATACA